>NW_024080934.1:0-136136 GCF_003009895.1 Hyaena hyaena | reverse complement strand
TTATTTTATTTTATTTTTTAAATATTTTTATTTATTTCTAGGGGAGAGAGAGAGAGACAGCGGGAGCAGGGGAGGGTCAGAGAGAGAGGGAGTCACAGACTGAAACAGGCTCCAGGCTCTGAGCTGGCAGTCAGCACAGAGCCCGTCGCGGGGCTCGAACCCACGAACTGGGAGATCATGACTTAAGCGAAAGTCGGACGCTTAACCGACTAAGCCACCCAGGCGTCCCAAATGTTTATTTATTTTTGAGAGAGAGACAGAATGTGAGCAAGGGAGGGGCAGAGATAGAGAGGGAGAGACAGAATCTGAAGCATGCTCCAGGCTCTGAGCTCTGAGCACAGAGCCCGATGTGGGGCTTGAACTCACAAACCACGAGATCATGACCTGAGACAAAGTCAGACTTTTAACCAACTGAGCCACCCAGGCACCCCCAACCTATCTTATTATTGATTAAAAAATATGGTACTTGTTTCTTAAACATAAATAAGGCAAAAAAAAATACATTTTGGGCCAATTTTTGACATCCATTACCAATATAAAATTGTCTAGAGGAAGAATTAATGTAGAAGTAAAGGTAAAATGAATTAAAGTTAATTTCAAGGTCACTAAATATCTTGAACATTTTCAAATAGTAACTTTTCATGAACTTGGAAGTCATTAATTTTGAATCACTGATATTTCAAGGCTAAATTTTAGCCCTGTCCTCTATAAAACAAATACAATTGAAACTAGCCAGATTTATTAAGAAGATAAATTGGTTTTTCAAAAAATAATATTAACATTGTTATTTGTAAAGAAATTATAATACCAATTACAACAGATATTTAATTTATTAAAGTATTAATTGGTGGCTAGTTGATGTTGGAGATACTAAATATATTAAACTAAAAAAGAAGACATTAAAGATCATTTAGGATAATGTTCATTTCAGGGGAGGACGGACAAGTCCTCACCCAAGCCTGTGCTGTTGGATCCTGGAAGGTGAGTTCTAGAGCCTGGGTCTCTCAGTTCACAGTCAAGTGCTTTTTATGTCACACCACAGAGAACTGAAATGCAAAATGAATTAAGTTGAGATACTGTATGGAACACTTGGCTTGTGCAATGTGTTGTGCTAAGCTTTAGCAGGAAGATTGGGTATCCAAAGAGGACCTAGCCCTTTGGATTGTTTTGTCCAGACAAGCCTGTGAACCTCACAATCAAAATAGGGTAGAGTCCAATAAAAGCAGTTCTATGAAGGACAAAAGCAGAGAGCTCCTATGTGCAGTTTGCTAGCCATCTGTCTTGAAAAAAGAGTAAGATTTAGGACACGTGCAGGAACGGTGGATGGCATGGTCATCATATTCTTTATGTTTTAAGACTGGACTTGTGTGAGAATTGGGCAGCAGAGAGTTCCAGGGGTCAGTTCTCTGGTGACGATATGTGGGGATCTGTGCTTGGTTGCAAGTTAATAGGAGTTTGACAACCAGCCAGACGAGGCAGGGGGAGGGTCCTCTTGTGTCAACGAAGGAGCCAAGGCTAGGCAGGTTAAGGAATATGCATGAGTAGATACCATATTTTGTTCAGAAAACCCGTTTCTGCTTCAGCACACAAATGGGTTGGTGAAGACTGACAGTATATACTACAAAGTATGGCTAACACTAGTTTAAAGTATTTATTCAAACATGAGTTAAATTCACTCATCACAGCCATGGAAAATTTCATTAAAAGATCTTTTTTCTAGGGGCACCTGGGTGGCTCAGCCTGTTAAGTGGCCGACTCTTGATTTCAGCTCAGGTTGTGATCTCACATTTGTGAGACTGAGACCTGCGTCAGGTTCTGTGCTCACACCATGGAGCCTGCTTGGGATCCTCTCCCTTTTCTCTCTCTGCTCTCCCTCCCAACAAAGCCTGCACCCTGCATGCATGCATGCTCATGCACTCTCTTTCTCTCAAAATAAATAAACTAAAAAAAAAAAATCAATTTGCTAGAATTCCATATGATCCAGCAACTCTGCTTCTGCGTATATATCCCAAGATAACGAAATTAGGATCTTGAGGAGATACCTGTACTCCTATGCTCTTTACAGCATTATTCACAATAGCCAAGGTATGGAAACAACCTATGTGTCCATCAACAGATAACTGGATAAAGAAGATGTGATATATAATGGCATATGATTCATCTATGGTAAAGATGAGTCATCCTGCCACTTGGAACAACATGGATGGAACTCAGTAACATTATGTAAAGTGACATAAATGAGACAGAGAAAGACAAATACTATGTTATACCACTTACATGTGGAATCTAAAAAGCTGAACTTCTAGAAACTGAGAAGACAAAGTGGGTCCTGAGGGCCGGGGTGTGGGAGGAATGGGGAGATATTGGCCAAAGTGTACAAACCCTCACTTAGAAGATATAAGTAAGTTTTGGGGATGTAATGCACAGCGTTGTGAATATAGTTAGTTAACAACAATGTATTACATACTCAAAAGTTTTTAAGAGAGTAGATCTTAAGTGTTCTCACCACCAAAAAGAAATGGTAATTATGTGATGTGATGAAAGGGTTAGCTAATGCTGTGGTGGTAATCATTTTGCAATGTATGAGCCTGTCAAATCATTACCTTGTACACTTTAAACTTACACAATGTTATATATCCATTGTATCTCAATAAAGCTGAGAAAAAATCTATTTGCTTCCTGGTGAATCCTCCATGATTAATTAAATGCAAATTGTATCTCTAGGTAGCTGACCTGCAGCAAAGAAGCATTCACTTGATATGAGCCAATTGATTAATTAGACAAAAGACATTATATATAAGTCATAGGACATTTGGCAAAGACAATGAATGTAATTTTAAAGACACTCTGTGTGGCAAAAACATCATAGAGTAACTGTTTGTTAAGGGCACTTCTGTGTCTCCATAGAGCTATATCAGCAATTTAAAAAGGACAACATACTAAAAAAAAAAAAGTCTCTAAATCTCAGCAGAAGGGTTTCCTGCTCCTTCTCATGCTTTCTCTGTCTGTCTCTCTCTTTCTGTCTGTCTCTCTCAAATAAAGAGAGACTTGAGCCTAAGCAGAAGTCAGGTGCTCAACCCACTGAGCCACCCAGGTGCACCCCTCCCCCCCCATAAATACTTTGTTAAGATTTTTAAAATATCATTTGTTTTAGTGAAGATTTACTCTGGATTTTCACTGAAAGTGGATGAAGCCAGGCTTTCTCAAGCTGCTAACAGATTGGATGTCTCTGACTCCTCATCAGAAAGGAATGTTATGATTTAAGTGAACCTGCAGGTAATTCTCAGAGGTTTTTTTTACCTGCGTTCCCGCTGTACTGCTTGGCAGTTTTGTTCCGTACTCCACAAGTTGTTCACAAGACCCTCACCTGACCTTCAGCACAGCATCATCCAGGGCAGTGCTGGCTGTCTGGGGCTGGAGCCAGAGAATCGGGAGGAGGACTTGGGTCTCTGAGGCACTAATCACAGCTGCAGGCCGAGCCACCCTCCGAGACAGGCCCCGCCTTGTATCAAAGGTAGGTGATTTTAGACACAATTTATGTTGAAGGATATGAAAGATCAGCTATCCTAACACCACACCTTTATTGGGAGGAGCTGGTTCTGTCTCCCACTGCAGGAGAGCCTGGAAGTTACCCCAGGCCTCAAGGTTACTGCTTTCTCGGTGAAGATTCTCTCCTGTTGGTGCCACATGGAGCCATCAGGGGTCTGTGTCTTTACAGGCATCCACTGCCGTGCCCCTAAGTGCCCTTAGCAAACACTGCCTGAACACCTGCTCAGCACCTGTGCTTGGTACCAGGTGGGACGAGTTGCGGAGTCCGCTGACCTACAGAGAGCCTGTGACCTGTGCTTACCGGTCAGTCAGTTAAGCATTTGCAGACAAAGGCTATGTATGGAGCATGCTCCTACATTTTTATATTAAGTTTCTCATTAATTCTATAAGGCTCCCATAATGTGTCATTATCATCCTATCATCATCATTATTATTATACCCATTTTCCCCATGAGACAATTTGGATTCAGAAAAGTTAAGTGACTCATATGTGGTCAAATGACCTGTCTTCCCCAGGTGCAGTGCCTTCCATCACCCATATCTGCTTACTGTGCCTGGTTATTCAGGATTCTCCCTCTTTTTCTGCGACCTTGCTGCCCCAAGTGTGTTCGGTGGACCCCATGATGACATCACCTGGGAGCTTGTTAGACGTGCAGAGTCTCGGACCCCACCCAGCCTTCCGAATCAGACCTTGTGTTTAACAAGCCCCCCAGACTGTCTGGCTGCAGGCTGAGATCTCAGCAGAGCTGCTCCATGACCCATCAAAGGAGCTCCTGCTACAGAACCCCTCTGGCTCACGTCTCTGCAGCTCGCAGTAGAGGGAAAACTCACTTGACTCCATAAAATGTGGTCTGTGAGTGCCACGGCAGCTTATTACAAGGCGATTTCTATGAGAAGGAAGTTTCCTAACACAGGCATTAAAAAAATATATATTTCCCAAACAGACCCTACGTTTAATGATTCAATTTGCAAACATTTATCACTGTGTGTTATTTGCCAGGCCCTGTGTGCCGTACAGGTTTCCCATGGGAGGTGGTCAAACATGCTACTTCCTGCTAATTGTGGTTCAGCCAATTCCTAGTTTTAAAGTTGCATGCTTATAATAAAATTGTGCCTGTACTTCTTTTAATGCTGCTTTCATCCTGAGTCATTCCTTTAGTCAAACAACATATTTACTCATTTAGACAACAAACACCTTTTGGCGATATACAAAGCACTGCATAAGTCCATTATGCTTGTAAGTCTATATATTTGTGTTTCCACATCAAATTATCTCCTGAAGCAATTCTTCAATGGGGACATGTTTTTTATAGGAAGGTTTTTAAAAGTCTTGGTAATGTTACCACTGATTTTATGGTTAGCAGAACTCTACGTCTGAAGTTTCATAAGTCTTTATCAACATTAACTTGGAAATTCTCCTGATGTCCCAAAGATAAATGTAGGCTTAAGAAGCTGAGGCTGAAAATTAAATCCCTCAGGACGTGTTGTCGCTGTTGTCATGATCATTTAACTTGGATGCTATTCAAAATCTGCAGGGGAAAATTTCAATATTTTTCACTTTCATTTCAAATGGAGCTTCTTAAGACTTTATACCAACTCTGGCACAGTAACTGGTGCTTAAGACAGTTGGTGGATTTAAATACTCAAGGTCTTCCATTAATTTCAAAGTTACATGCTGGGAACTCAGCTCCTTTATGGAAAAGTATAGTTCTAAAACTCCCTTGAGGGGCTGACATACTCCCAGGAAAAATGACTCGTTGGGTGATTTAGTTTTATATGGGAGTATTGACAGATGCAAACACCAGGCACGGACCTTCTTTTTAGCTCCAGACTCTAGGATACTTCTATTTTGGCTTGGGAATCTTTTGGGGGCAATAAGTCACCAAGCATTCAGGCTAATGGGTTTCTTATACCTTGAACTATGTTTTAAATATATTAAAATGCTTTCAAAGGACATCATTAGGTACAGAAGTGGATAGCTAGTAATTTAATATTTTTAAATTAGCTTTATTGGGGTGTAATATACAAGCAATCAAATGTGCATTTTAAGTGCATGAGTCAATGAGTTTTGACCCATGTAACACCACCAAGTGAAGACATAAAATATTTCCATCATCCTGGGTTGTTTCCTCATTTATTTCCAGGCATTTTGCTAAGTGATTTATGTACATTATTTTTCTTTATTTTTTTAAAAATATTTTTATTTATTTCTAGGAGAGAGACAGCGTGAGCAGGGGAGGGTCAGAGAGAGAGGGAGTCACAGACTCTGAAACAGGCTTCAGGCTCTGAGCTGGCAGTCAGCACAGAGCCCGACGTGGGGCTCGAACCCACGAACCGCGAGATCATGACCTAAGCGAAAGTCGGACGCTTAACCGACTAAGCCACCCAGGTGCCCCGTACAGTATTTCTTTAAAGTCTCACTATTATGAAACAGGCTGTTATGGGGTGAACTGTGTCTCCCCCAAATTTATATGTTGAAGCATTTATCCCAGGTACTTCAGAATATTACTGTATTTGGAGATAGGGTCTTTAAGAGATGATTAAGTTAAAATAAGACTGTTAGGGTGGGCCCTAATCCAAGACAGCTGGTATCCTTAAAAGGAGAGGACGTTTGAACACACAGAGAGATACCAGGGAAACAGCACAGAGGAAAAGCCATGTGTGGGCACAATGAGAAAGCAGCCACCTGCAAGTCAAGGAGAGAGGCTTCAGAAGATACCTTCATCTTGAACTTCTAGCCTCCAGAATGGTGAGAAGATACATTTCTGTGAAGTCACTCGGTCTGCAGTGTTTTGTTATGGCCGCCCTAGAAAACAAATACATGAGCATTAGCTTGACTTTTTTTCTTTTTTACAATAAAAACCAAAACAAAAACGAGACTTATGGGTGCCATTAATTTGTCCACAGTCGCTCAGATCCTTAGCGATCCGGCATGCGTTGGATCATGGGTGTGTCTGGCTCCAACTCCGTGCTCTTAACCATTGCCTGCACCGATGCCCCAAATACCCAAACACCAGGATTGAAAACTGCAGCGATGACTCCAGTACGTCAGTCCGCCAGGTCCCTTTCAGCTCTCCTTCCCTCCAGTCTCTTGCTTCCAGTTTCATGTGCTTGGCTGTGATCAGTGCTAGGTACTAATCTGCACTGATGATGGAATGTGGCTCTTATTACTCTGACCCTATTGTAATTATATAATATTATAATAACAAAATAGAGTGATAAGTGCTAGCACACAGAAGGGCAATTTTTGTTTGGCTCTTACTATGTCATTTAATTTTGAAAAGTAACCATTTAAAACTAAATGTCTTCTCTTTTTTCCCCCTTTATTTTCTAAAAGTAAAGAGAATATACTATATTTTGAAAACCCAAATAGGTAATAACCTTTCACAGTTCAAACTGTTCTGCAAAAAAATTTAGTTAGATAACAGAATGATTTTTCCACATGTCTGATGCCACATAGATTTTTTTTTTCAAGATTTTCATCTGTTTTACTCAGTGACATATTTTCAAATACATAGAATGAAAATCCTGGTATGTAATAGAAACTCAACATACATTTAAAAAAAATCTATAATGAAACTTATTAGTTGCACTTCCTCTTTTACAGTTCCACATTCTTTTTCTCTTTTCATCCCATATATTCTACATTTTCACAAGTACACCACCGCCTCAAATTAATATATTCATATAAAATGCTGTCATTCTTAAATGTTTTATCAATGCTCTAAAAGGTATTTAGGAAGCTCTGTTAATTCCAACAAATAATATAAGAGAAGTTGAAACTGGGTTTAAACAAAATTCTTAATGTAATAAAAAATTTTTTTAATTTTTTAAAATGTTTTGTTTATTTCTGAGAGAGAGAGAGCATGAACAGGGGAGGGTCAGAGAGAGAGGGAGACACAGAATCCGAAACAGGCTCCAGGCTCTGAGCTAGCTGTCAGCATACAGCCCAATGCGGGGCTTGAACCCATGAACCGTGAGATCATGACCTGAGCCGAAGTTGGACGCTTAACCGACTGAGCCACCCAGGCACCCCAGAAATTTATTAAAGTTTATTTATGTATTTACTTTGAGAGATAGACAGAGTACATGAGCTGAGGAGGGGCAGAGAGAGACAGAATCCCAAACAGGCTCCATGCTGTCAGCGCAGAGCCCAATGTGGGGCTTGAACCCATGAACTGTGAAATCATGACCTGAGCTGAAGAGCCAGATGCTCAACTGACTGAACCACCTAGGCGCACCCCTTAATAGTTTTTAATACAATAATCACCATTTTTAAAGCACAAATCGTAGGAGTGCTGCACTGAATGTTCAATCGCATCACTTACAAATAGTGTCACTACCCTGGCAAGAAGCCTCATTTAAACAAAAGGTGAGGTGAGATGGCCTGCAAGGCAGACCATTAGTTCAGAATCCATTCTGCTGACATGAAGGCCAAGTACAGGACCGGGGGCACATTTTAAAGAGTAATTGCTAAACTTGAAAATTTTGGTAAGAATTAATAGCTAGTCGAAACATCCATTTTAGGGAGACTAGGCCAGCTTCCTCGGGAGAGTAGTTTTTTGGAGTTACTTAAATGTTAAAAGAGGGAAGACATGCCGGGAAGAGTACTATGTAGTTTCTTACACGTCACCCTGAGATGGCATGACGTATTGCTAAGACACTTCAATGCACTTATTCTGTGTGATAAGTAATTTGGGGAAACCAGAAGGTAATTATAGATCTAAGTCACACTTATGTAGGATTATTCTGTTAAACATTTTGGCTAAGTTGAATAATTTGAAAAGAGAAAAATTCAAAAATAACATCCTCTGAGTTGACAATGTGATAGAGGGTATCGAGTCCACAGGTTGTTTTTTCATATTAATGAGCAAGGTCTGAATTAATTAGTATTTGTTGGATTAATGGCTAAAATAAAAATGGTTAAAAAGCTGCACAGGTAGATACCACCTCAGTTTACACTTGGTTTAATTAGTCATGGGCCCCTGTTAGCCCACAGGAGTCTCAGAGAAGAATACCCCAGATCCTTTTTGAAAATCACATGAACCTGCAGGCAACACACTAAAAGTCTCAGAACTTCTGTTAAGGGTGATGGAATTATTAGGGCCTCCAGGTTAAATGACATAAGCAGCTTAGAGTGAGAAGAATGCCAGGATTAGGCAATATTATTACCATTTTGGCATCTTCTACTTCTTTGTCTTTTAAATAGTCATCAGGTGAGATCTAGAATCCTCTCTGACAGGTTCCCTAGGCTTCTTATATATTAGAATCACCTGGACAGTTTTTAAAAATCCTAATGACCAGATTGTACCCATACTAATTAATCAGACTATCTGGAGGTAGGAGATAAGCATCAATGGATTTGAAGGAATCTCTAGATTATCCTATTGTGTAGCCAAGTGTGAGAACCACTGCTTTGTGACCTTTCCCCTAGGTCAGTAATCCCCAAGTCTAAGGGCATAAGAATCATGCAGTGGTTGCTAAAAGCCAGAGTCGTTTCAGTAGGCCTGGGGTGGGGCCCTAGAATTGGCATTCTTAACAAGCAACTCTAGTGAATTTGATGTAGGTCGTCTTTTGTTTCATGGAGAAACACTGCCTTAGTAAGTGATGCTTAGTAAGCATTTGCCCCATTGATTAGTGCTTGATATCAGGCTAAACTGAACAAGATGCTAAAAGCTAAAAAAGAGATTAAAGAAGACTCCCTAGGATATTGTGAGCCAAGGCCAAAGATCACAGCGCCTGGCTGACGTGCTTGAACAAGATACCTCTGGTTGCCATGGTGATGTGAGGAGGAGGCTGAAGTTATTTCTTCCTTAAATATTCACCTTTAGTATTTACTCTACCAAATGCACACCCAGAGCTGTATTTGGCCCTAATGTCAGCTATTTGTTGCCATTGGGGGTGCGACGATGGGAAATACTGCAACAGGAAGAGGAAGCTTTCTTTTATAAGAGCTCTGTTTTGAATGTCCACTTTTGAGCAAGTTTCTGTGGGATGCAAATAGGCATCATGACATGAATAAAATCTCCTACTATTTTGCAAGCCTCACTCCCTAAATAGTCCTCAGAACTCTCCCAAAAGTGGAGGGTTGTGGGGGAGCATGGGACCAGAGCCAACTTCATTATTTGTTTACTGGACATTAGATCCCATTCGAAGAATGTACACTTTCTCATTAAACATTTGTTTCAAAGAATTTTCCCCTTTGTTATCAGCAGCAACACATATCAGCCTTCCCATGTGTTGAGTAAATGTGTTTGTATCACCTGTTTTCTGGCTGTTTCAATGACAGAAGTTTAGCAAACACAAATATTCACCACATATTCTTTTGACAATATAGGACTTCCTAATTTTTCAATTTAGGAAAAGTTTTCAGTTGTCTCTGTGTGAGGTTTTATGATATTTTCATTTAAACTGAAAGCAGATGCTTTGAAAACACTGATATTTGGGGAGAATTTAAGAAACAACAGTTACAGAATTAAGTGAATTTAGGAAACCACTTGGTGGCAGTAAACTCCCTGTTAACTACAGTAGGAATCTGAACTGCTGGGTGGGCTTCTTAATTTCTCTTCTTGACGAGACTGGTTTTTTCCTTTATTATTATTATTTGATCCCCAAACAATGTCTCCCACAAACGGAAAAAGGTATCATTTCTTCTTTTTTTTCCCCTAACAGACTGAATTATACGTAAAGATTAAACATTGTGACCTCCTGTAAAATAACTGAAATTTGAGAGACACATTTTCAAAAGTCCAAATGAGAGAATCTTGTTAGGGGACCCAGTTTTCTATGTCTTCATTATTCACTCTGATTAAATGCTCATGTACAGAGAGAAGAAAACTGGATTACAGTCCATGTGGCCTATAGGTTCAAAATGTCACAATGCCTTTCAAAATATCTATTGTTTTACATGAATATATATCCATTTTCTCCACAAAATTTGTCACAGTATCTTATTCTTATTTTTAAAAAATGTTTATTTTTGAGAGACAGAGGGACAGAGAGAGAGGGAGACACAGAATCTGAAACAGGCTTCAGACTCTGAGCTTTCAGCACAGAGCCCAACACGGGGCTTGAACCGTGGGATCATGACCTGAGCCAAAGTCAGATGCTTGACTGAGTCATCCAGGTGTCCCTCACAATATGTTTTTCATCTTTTATGCATTTAAGGGAAGAGGGGTGTGCCTAAAATGCAACTTAATAATAATTATGCATAATTAGACTAGATGTCAACATATTTGGAACTGAGAAATTTGAGTGGTTAATGAAAAACCATGACAAAGCAGTTAATTATGATGTAAGTGGATTTAGTACTTATGCCAGTCCTGGTGAGAATGACAGTCATAAGTGTTTTTAGAATAATTCTAGTCCAGGGTTTGTCACTAACTAGCTGTGCCAGCCTGGAAAGGCCACTTAATCTACCTGAGCCCCAGCTCCTCTCCTGAAAATGGTTAGGTTGTGCAAAAAGAGCCTGGGGCCTTTCCCCCTCTCTAAAAATTTTATATGTGTACAATTTCCAAGTTTTCCAAGTACATCCCTGGGAAATACAAGGGAAATATAACATATAGTTTAGAAGGCATCTTGTATGTAGACTATATACAAGCTATATATAAGAACTTTCTGGAGAATATAAATTCATATTACACGGTGGTAAAAAATGAAATTGTTTTTCAGGTCAAAAATGTCAGAAGGAGAGGAAATCAGTTGTTTTTCCCTTGCTTGGATAATCAGCTGCGGGATCATATTTGGGTCATTGCTGCAAGAGTGAAAGGGAGCCTGGGAGCCCATCCTGCATGGTGAGATTAGAAAAGCTTTGTGCCTCATGGCACTTTGCCTCTTACCTTGCCGAAAATGGAGGAATAGAATTATTTAAAAATTCTGACTCTGTATAGATAAGAAGAGCAGAAATGGAGATGACTCACATAAAAGGCATCATGCAGGGCCTGGCAGAGAGTAGATAGTAATTTTAGTTCCAACTCTCTTTATTTGTGCCTCTGAAATACCGCGTATTCACTCGCTCTTTGAGGCAACTGCTTTTGAACCCCAGCAGGCAGTTGCTTGCCACACTGTGGTCTTGGTTCTGCATATTTGAAGCCAGTTCCCTGTTAAGAGTGACTTGACCTGGTCCAGATGGGAAGTTAGTCCCAAATTGAAATTAATTCAAAATATATGCAAATATTTATGCTAAGTCATCCCATGGTTGGAAGGAGAGCATTAAAAACAGTGTTTATCAACAGAAAACATACAACCAAAATTATACTTAATGGTCAAAGGCTAAAGTCAGGAATCAGGCAAGAATGTCTATTCTTATCACTTTAACTCAACATTGTACTGGAGGTCCTACTCAGTAGAATAAAGTAAGAAAAAGAAATACAGGTATGCAGGCTGTATGAGAAGTAAATGGTCTTTATTCACAGGTGACATGATTATATATGCAGAAAACTCTAAGTACTCGACCAAAAAAGCAATAAAATCTATTAAAACTAGTAAGTCAACTTAGCAAGCTTTCTAGACAAAAGATCAATATATAAAGATCGTCTTCTTACGTACTAGCAGTAAGCACTTAGAAAATGAAATTTAAAATATACCATTTAGGGTAGTATCACAAAAGCATAAACCTATTTAGGGGAAATTATAACAATATTATAAAACCCCTATGTTGAAATTTTAAAACTTTGAGAGAAATTAAAGCAATGCTAAATAAATGGAGAAATAAACCATGTTTATGAGTTGGAAAACTCATATTGTTAATACATCATTATCCCCAAATTGATATATAGATTCAATGAAATCTGAGTCAAAATCTCAGGAGGGTTTTTTGTAGAAATTGACACATTGACTGTAAAATATATATAAAAATGCAAAGTACACAGAATGGCCAAAACAATCTTAAAGGGCTTAACTATTAGATTTTGAGACTTAATAGAGGGGCACCTGGGTGGCTCAGTCAGTTAAGCTTCTGACTTCGGCTCAGGTCATGATCTCATGGTACATAGGTTTGAGCCCCACATCGGGCTCTGTGCTAGCAGCTCGGAGCCTGGAGCCTGCTTCTGATTCTGTGTCTCCCTCTCTCTCTGCCCCTCCCCTACTCATGCTCTGTTTCTGTCTCAATAATAAATAAACATTAAAAAATTTTATAAAAAAAGAGACTTAATAGAAAGCTATAGTGATCATGACCATGTGGTATTGTATAAAGATAAATGTTTAGAAATAGAATCACACATATATGGCCACACTTTTTGACAAAAATGCAAAAAAATTCAGTGGATTAAAGCTAATCTTTAATTGGAACAATTGGATATCAATATGTATGTGAAAGACTAAAAAAAAAAAAAATCAACCTATGTATAGGAGCACATGTACCCCAATGTTCATAGCAGCACTCTCCACAATAGCTAAAACATGGAAAGAGCCTAAGTGTCCATCAACTGATGAATGGATCAAGAAGATGTGGTTTATCTATACCATGGAATACTACATGGCAATGAGAAACAATGAAATCTGGCCATGTGTAGCAACATGGATGGACCTTGAGGGTGTTATGCTGAGCGAAATAAGTCAGGCAGAGAAGGACAAATATCATATGTTTGCACGTATAGGAGGATTAGGAGGAACATAACGGAGGAACAAGGGGGAGAAGAAGGGGGGAAATGGTGGGGAAAAGGGAGAGAGGCAAACCATGAGAGACTCTTGAATGCTGACAAAAACTGAGGACTGATGGATGTGGGTGGGAGTGGGGATGGGCATGGAGGAGGGCACTTGTGGGGATGATCACTGGGTGTTATGTGGAGACCAATTTGACAATAAACTATTTGTAAAAAAAAAAATAAAATAAAATAAATTAAAATGCAGTAAAATAAAAAAAAATCAACCTAGACCTCCCCCCCAGATAGAAATTAACTGAAAACGGATCAGAGATGTAAACAGAAAGTGTAAAATTAGAAAGGATTTAACAGAAAATATATGGAAAAATCCTCCTGATCAGTGGCTGGACAAAAAATTCTTAGCTGTAACACCAAAGCGTACAACCCATAAAAGAAAAATTTGGAAAAATTGGGTTTCATCAAAATTAAAAAAAATTTTTCCCCCAAATTTAAACTTTCTGTGCTTAAAAGAACACCATCAAGAAAGTGAAGTGACAGGGGCGCCTGGGTGGCTTAGTCAGTTAGGTGTCCAACTTTCGCTTAGGTCATGGTCTCGTGGTTCGTGGGTTCGAGCCCCGCATCGGGCTCTGTGCTGACTGCCAGCTCAGAACCTCGAGCCTGTTTCGGAGTCTGTGTCTCCCTCTCTTTCTGACCCTCCCCTGCTCACACTGTCTCTCTCTCTTTCCTAGAAATAAATAAAAATATTAAAAAAAAAAAAAAAAAAGAAAGTGAAGTGGCAGCCTACAGAATATTTCTGTGGGAGAAAATATCTGCAAATCACGTATTTGATAAGGAACTTCAGTCTAGAACACATAAAGAACTCTTAGGACACCACAATAAAAGGATAAATAAACCAATGAAAAAAGAGGCAACATGTGAAAGGAGCTTCACTAGAGAAGAAATATGGATGGCAAATAAGTACATAAAAAGATGACTAACACCATTACTTATCAGGGAAATGCCTAACTAAACCACTCTAAAGAGCACCTGGGTGGCTCAGTCAGTTGAGTGTCTGACTCTTGATTTCAGCTCAGGTCAAGATCCCAGGGTTTTGGATGGAACCCCATGTTGGGCTCCAAGTTGAGCATGGAGCCTACCTGAGATTCATTCTCTCTCTTTCTGCCCCCTATCCCCGCTTACACTCTCTTTCTCTCTCTCTTTAAAAAAATAAAAAAACAAAACCACAATAATATACCACTTCACATTCACTAGGATGGCTGTAATGAAAAAGCTGGATGATTAGCAAGTGTTGGAGAGGATATGGACAGATTGTAACTCTCATACAATATTGGTGAAAATGTAAAATGGTGCAGTCCCTTTGGAAAACAATTTGGTAACTCCCTAAAAAGTTAACTATAAAGGTACCATATGACCCAGAAATTCCATTTCTAGGTAATTGCACCAAAGGAATAAAAACATATGTCCACACAAAAACTTGTACGTGAATGTTCATAGCAGCACTATTCATGATAGCCAAATACAGAAACAGCACAATGTCAATTAATAGCTTAATGGCTAGAAAATATGGTATATTCATACAGTGAAATTGTATTTGTCCATAAAAAGGAACGAAGTAGTAATTCATGTTACAACATGGATGAACTTAGAAAACATCATGCTGAGTGAAAGAAAGCCAGACACATATTGTATGATTCCATTTATAGGAAATGTTCAGAATGGACCAATGCATAGAGGAAGAAAGTAGATTATTGGGTGCCAGAGGCTGGCAGAGGAGACAATGGGAAGTGGCTATTAATGGGTACAGGATTTTGGAAGATGATGATGAAATGTTCTAGAATTAGATATCAGTGATAGTTGCATAATTTTGTGAATATACTAAAACCCACTGAACTGTACCCATTAAAAACAAATAAAAATTGGGGCACCTGGATGGCTCAGTCGTTTAAGTGTCTGACTTTTGGCTTAGGCTCAGGTCATGATCTTGAGGTTCATGAGTTTGAGTCCTGCACTGAAATAAATAAGTAAATAAATAAAAATCACATACACACAAAACACTATGTAGCTTTCAGGGATATATGCCTATCTAAAGACACGCTTAAACATATTAGGAGTCCCCTTGAGGTAGAGCATGAAAATAAAATAAAATGGGAACAGAACTCCCCCTCTTCCAAAAAAACCCACAAAAAACAAAAAGAAGAGGAAAGAAAGAAAAAAAGACCTATAGCTACAGAGAATACAGTGGTTGGCAAGGGTTAGGGGTGAGGGCAGGATTTAACTACAAAAGGGCAGGATAAAGAAATCTTTTGTCCAGTGATGGAATTGTTCTGTATCCTAAACTTTGAAAAAGTATACTGAGGCAGCTGTGTGTTTTCTTTTAAGTTTATTTATTTATTTTGAGAGAGCGAGCGAGCGAGCGAGCGCTCACGAGTTGGGAAGGGGCAGGGAGAGAAGAAGAGAGAATCCTAAGCAGCCTCCATGCTGTCAGTGAAGAGTTCGATGTGGGGCTTGAACTCACAAACCATGAAATCATGACCTGAGCTGAAATCAAGAGTCAGATGTGTAACTGACTGAGACACCAGTCTTTTACTGAGACACCTGAGGCACCTGTGCTTTTATATTTGTTTTAAACTGCCTCCATTTTTTCATTACAGTGCCTATATTACTCCTTTCTATGTGAACAATCTCCCTTGATTTGTTTTTTTACTAAGTCATGCATTAATCATTTTGGTTATTTTTCGGTTTAGCATATATAAGGTGTGCTGCATAAATATTACTTGGGCTTTTGTAGACAGAATTTCAGAGACAGATGAACCTTATGTATTATTCTCCTATTCACATACAGAGGTATTGATTTCTTTGACATTAGAAGCTGCTTTAAAATGTTTCCAGGATTAGGCTTGAATATAATCATTTACCAGTAAAAAGCTGAGGTCTGTGTTCAAGCCCAGAAGGTAATTGTGTAAAAGAGCTTCTACTTCGGGTTCATAATACTTGCTCTCTGATATTTACCACTGATATTTACCATTACTCCATTTACCGTTTACCATCACAAGTAGTATTATTTTCTGGGTCTTGCAATGTTTGCTGGATATATTCTCAGTGTAATTTCTGCTGTACATCAGTACAGTGATAATATATTTCAGATCTCTCTCTGTAATGTTCTTTGTGAGGCGGTGAATACCGCTGGGGTTTCATTGCAGCAGCGCTCACAGTGTCTGGACCTCCTGCTGGACTGACATCGTCTACATTTATCTGGGAATATATGTTTCTTCTGTGTCTGTGTAAAACTAAATTTAATATCAGAATAAATCTAAGTTTGCTAATATTAACCAAGGAAGGGTAGTTTATTTCAGTTATAACATCAGACTTCTATTTTGGTTTTAACTGACTTTGTATTTCACTTCTAATGATTGATGACTATCTGAGTACCAGAATATTTTTAATTATTTATAAATATCCCTAATAAAAGCATAGAAATATCATACATTTTTGGCACATATAAGCCACACAATAATCATGAGCATTAAGTCAGTCTTTTAGATGAATCAGAACACTCTACTATGAATTTCCTTTGTCTTTTTCCTCCCAAGATTTTATTTTTTAGAGCAGGTTAGGTTTACAACAAAATTGAGAGGGAAGTACAGAGATTTCCCATAATGCCCCTTACCACTCCCCCTCCCCCCCCACCACACGCATAGCTTCCCACAGTAGTAATTTCACTCACTAGAATGGTACTTTTTTTTTTTTTTTAAACCAGGAACGAACCTACAATGACCCATCATTATCACCCAAAGTCCACAGTTCACCTTACAATTCACTCTTGGTGTTGTACGTTCTATGGGTTTTGACAAATGTATAATTACCTACATCTATCATTGTCGTATCATACAGAGTATTTTCACTGCTCTAAAAATCCGCCGTGCTTTGCCTATTTATCTGCAATCCCTCTCCGCCATGATTTTTACTGTCTCTAGTTTTGCCTTATCCAGAATGTCATATAGTTGGGAATTATAAGTACACAGGCTTTCAGATTGGCTTCTTTGACTTAGTAACATGCATCTAAATTTCCTCCACATCTTTTCACATCTCAAGACGTGAAAGCTTGCTTCTTTTTAGCACTGAATAATATTCCATTATCCGATGTAGCATAGTTTATTTGTCCATTTACTTACTGAGAAAAACCTTAGTTGCTTCCATGTTTGGCAATTATGAATAAAGCTGCTATAAACAACCATGTGCAGGTATTTATATGGATGTCAGCTTTCAACTCCTTTGGATAAACACCAAGGATTGCAATTACGGATCACATAGTAAGAGTATGTTTAGTTTTGTAAGAAACTGCCAAGCTGTTTTCCAAAGGCTGTACCATTTTGCATTCCCACCAGCAATGTAAGAGAATTCTTGTTGCCCTGTATCCTCACCAGCATTTGGTGTCAATGTGCGGATCTGGGGCATTATAATAAGTGTGTGACGGTATCTATCATTGGTTTAGTTTGCATTTCTCTGGTGATGTGATGTGGAGCACTTTTTCGTGTGCTCATTTGCCACCTGTATATTTCCTTTGGTGAGGTAACGGGTAAGGTCTTTGGTGGATCCTTTAATTTGGTTGTTTCCTTTTATTCTTGAGTTTTAAGAGTTCCTTGTCTGTTGTGGATAACGGTCCTTTATCAGATGTGTCTTTTGCAAATGTTTTCTCCCAGTCTGTGGCTTATCTAGATATTGTCTTTCATAGAACACAAGTTTTTAATTTTAATGAAATCCAGCTTGTCTTTTTCTCTTCTTTAGTTTTCTACTTTTTCTCTAACACGTTGCTTTCCTTTTCATTGATGATACACTTTCTCATTTCTCACTATGGCTATAAATGCTATAAATGTCATATCATGATACAACAGGGAACAAGTACCTTCTTCTCTTCTGTCGCTTTGTACTCAGGTCTCCAGCTGCTCTCTGGAGCAGTGTCCGTCCTGTTCTTCCCACCTGCATGGTCAGGTGAGAAGCCTGTTCTGAATTCTGTTCTTGGGCTAACTTGTATCAGAACGGCACAAAGTACTTGCTAGATACAAAGCTTCTGCACTGCAAAGGGAACAATCAACAAAACTAAAAGGCAACCAATGGAATGGGAAAAGATATTTGCAAATGACATATCGGATAAAAGGCTAGTAACCAAAATCTATAAAGAACTCACCAAACTTGACACCTGAAAAACAAAGTGAGGAAATGGGCAGAAGACATGAATAGACACTTCCCAAAGACATCCAGATGGCCAACAGACACATGAAACGATGCTCAATATTACTTATCATCAGGGAAATATAAATCAAAACTACACCGAGATACCACCTAATGCCGGTCAGGGTGGCTAAAATGAACAATCAGGAGATGAAGATATGGAGAAACGGGCACCCTCCTACACTGTTGGTGGGAATGTAAACTGGTGCAGCCCCTCTGGAAAACAGTGTGGAGGTTCCTTAAAAAATTAACAGTAGAACTCCCCTATGACCCAGCAGTAGCACTGCTAGGAATTTACCCATGGGATACAGGAGTGCTGATGCATAGGGGCACATGTTCCCCAATGTTCATAGCAGCACTCTCAACAATAGCCAAATCATGGAAAGAGCCTAAATGTCTATCAACTGACAAATGGATCAAGAAGAGGTGGTTTCTCTATACAATGGAATACTACATGGCAATGAGAAAGAATGAAATCTGGCCATTTGTAGCAACGTGGATGGAACTGGAGGGTGTTATGCTGAGTGAAATAAGTCAGTAAGAGAAAGACAGATATCATATGTTTTCACCCATATGTGGAACTTGAGAAACTTAACAGAAGACCATGGGGGAAGGAAAGGGGAGGGGGGAGTTACAAACAGGGAGGAAGGCAAACCAGAGGAGACTTTTAAATACTGAGAACAAACTGAGGGTTGATGGGGGTGGGGAAGAAGGGAAGGGAGGGGATGGGCATGGAGGAGGGCACTTGCTGGGATGAGCACTGGGTGTGATATGGAAACCAATTTGACAATAAATTACATTAAAACAAACAAAAAACAAAGTACTTGCTAGAATAATTTTGCACAAATCTATGATCTCTTTCCCCTAAGAGTTTGAAAAAAAGGAAATTTGCACCAATTCTCACTTTATAAACTATTAGATCTGCTTCTGAAAAGCTGCATGTAAATGCGATACTTGAAACTATTTCAAGTACAACAGAGAATTCCTTTAAAAAAGGAAAAGTCAATCCCTAAGTAATCACTTTCTCAGTTTGTAATTATAACATTAGGGCCTTTTAGAGCAAGGCATACCTTGATTTCTAGGACATTGGAAAACTATTTTTAAAAGTAATATTCATATGCTAATATGTGGTGACTTTTATTATTTTTTTCCCCCTAGATCTAATTTGTGAAAACCCTTTGAGGAGCCAGAAGAAATTAATCTAGGTTTTGAGGACAGGGGAGTCCCTTTCAAACTTCCTTCTCTTCTGGCATTGACAGGAGGACAAGTCCTGGGGGTAGGAGTTGAGGATGGAGAGCATTTATTGGACCTTAGGGAACAATCCATGAGACAGAGCCTACCACAGAGGGCTGGAAATGCAGAGGTGTCCTTGAACAGCATGGGCCAGGGATATTAAAAACACTTCAGCTATGGAGCCCATTTTTCAAAGGAATCATATCCAGAAGTCTAATAGATACACAGATAAAGGCCAGGCTGTTCTGACTAAAGCAAAGTAGGGAGCCTGGAGCTCTATTCATAAAGGGCAGTTTTGACCATGGAGTTTACTGTCTGTTACTGGTTAGAGGGATAGATCAACTGCTAGGTAAGTCTGGGTCTTCTACTCACTGGCTGTGTGATATGGGTAAGCTGGATTATCTCTGTGAGCCTGAGGGCCCTAATTTGAGAAATGAAGGTTAATTTCTAACTCTCCAGTATTCTGAAAGGTTTCATAAGCTAACATGGGTACTGTGCTTGTAGAGGGTCTGCACGTGAGAAGACTCAATAAATATTAAAACCTTGCTCTTTCGCCACTGACCAGTCAGCTTCCTACCTGGCCTAAAATTGCCATCTAAAATATCACTCACAGGGGCACCTGGGTGGCCCAGTTGGTTAAGTGTTCTACTCTCGATTTTGGCTCAGATCATGATCTCATGATTTGTGAGTTTGAGCCCCACGTCGGGCTCTGTGCTGACAGTGTGGAGCCTGCTTTGAATTCTCTGTCTTCCTCTTTCTCTGTCCCTCCCCTGCTCATGCTCACACTCTCTCTCTGCCTCTCTCTCTCAAAAATAAGTAAACATTAAAAAAATTTTTTTTTAAATATCTTAGCAGGTTCCTACAAAGGTTGGGGGAATTGTCTCCAGAAGGAATTGTTAAAATGGAAATATTGCTTTTGAAGAGAAAAGAAACCTGTAGTCTCTTGGGTTTAAGCATCAAGAATCTTAGACTTAGAGACACAACCACAGACTCAGAACTAGAGCAGCCGATAAGAGAAGCCAGTCAACACTTTTACATACATGATAACTGAGTGTTGAAGAAGTTGTCAGTTACCCAAGGCAATGAACTGCAGTGGGCCATGGGGGTGGGACATGGATGACTTTTTCCAGACTGTTTTCCTTCTGGAAAATGACAGTGATGATCCCTGTCCTACCAAATACTCAGTGTTCACAGGGGAAGTGAAAATGCCTTGTAAACTGACTTTTGAGTGTCCAGTATTATTGCTCTTTTCACTTGAAGAAGGAGGGGAGCAGGAAGGATGGGGGACAGAGAGCTCTGCAACACTGCCCAGCAGATAGGGTGCACAGCAGAAGGCACCAGGCTGGGGAGACTAGGCTCTGACTGAGGTGATGAAATAGGGGGTTGGTAGGACCTGCCCAAGATGGCTGCTGAAAAATCATGGGGCATCATCACAGAAGAAGGGAGCCCTATGGGAATCAGTTTCCCACAAGGGCAGGTGTGAAATGGAAGATACTTAGTGTCACCTTTTCCTCATTGCTATTAATCTAAAATTATTTATGTTTCTTTTCCTGACCTACATAGAAGACTTAAAAAAAATTTTTTTTTAAGTTTTTAATTTTATTTTTGAGAGAAAGAGAGAGAGAGAGAGAGAGCATGAGCAGGGGAGGGACAGAGAGAGAAGGAGACACAGAATCTGAAGCAGGCTATAAGCTCTGAGCTGTCAACACAGAGTCTGACCCAGGGCTTGAACTCACAGACCAAGAGATCATGACCTGAGCCGATGTTGGCACTCAACCGACTGAGCCACCCAGGCGCCCCAACATAAAACACTTTTAGATTGAAAAGACTTTTGATCTTCTCAAAAGTCTTAGATGCAAAACCTCAGCCTATCGGGCAAGGTAAGATTGAACCCAAACTAGTTTAAGATAGGTAGTTGAGGAAATACAGGAAGTTGAGGTAGACATGGATTTCATGGCTGGAATTCCAGAGTAAGGTAGTATGTGCAAGAGGTGAGAGGTGATTTCCAGTGAATACGCCTCATTTATCTGACTCTCTTCCGTGAATCATTCCTTCCTGAACCCACATCCTGATTCATGAGTTGTTTCAAGTCAGCACTCAAAACAGAGGCTTTCAGGGACTGGATTTCAAAAGAAGCCAGGAAAGTTTATGAACCTAAAGAGGCACAAAAACAGTTTCCCCGATAGCGGAGACGACCGACAGTTCTGATTATCGGCAAAGTAGTGGATAGAAGTGCTTTTGTAAGGAAAGAAAGTGATGACATTCTTACGTCCGTCTGTCTGTCCATAGGGGGATGAAAACAAAAGCAGAAGGTTCCCTACAGCCTCATTCTCACCCACTGTGCTTCCTGGGCAGGTTTGTTTTCTGGCCTCTAAAGCGTCTCTTACAGCTGTCACAGCAAAGAAAGGATGGAGCAAAGGACGTTCCCTTGCAAACCAGGAGCTACCCCACTATGGGTTTCTTAACAACTTTTCCATGGTAAGTTCAGCAGAAACCACACTTTGAATGGACAGACTTTAGTGGGGAGGGGCTATAGAAACACTCCCAAAACCATTTTAGCAATTAGAATTCGGCTTATGTGGAAATAAGTCCCAAACCTTGAGAGAGCAGGGAAGCATCTCTGTCACCATTTTACTGCTAACTCAGTTTTATGTAAAAAAACTGAGTATAAGTTAATAATGAAAGCACATTGTGAATGAACACAGAGTTCTCACTTTTCAAAAAGTCCTTAAATGAATTTCTTTGTAACATTCTATTTGATGTTTTAAAAATCTATATGTATTTAGGGGTCCCTGGGTGGCTCAGTGGGTTAAACATCCGACTCTTAGTTTCAGCTCAGGTCATGATCCCACATGGCCATGGGTCAAGCCCTGCGTAGGGTTCTGTGCTGACAGTGCAGAGGTTTGGGATTCTCTCTCTCCCTTACTCTCTCTCTCTCTCTCTCTCTCTGCCCCTACTCAGCTCACACATACACACTCTCTCTCTCAAAATAAATAAATAAACACACATAAAAGATATGTATATGTATTTCTTTTTTCCTAACATGTTTTTCCAAAAACATGAGGTTTGTGGGTCAGAGGCAGACATTATTTACTTATAGGACATCTCAGTGCTGGTTTCGTGTGCCCCATTGTCCTTTCAGGGCAGCGTGATGAGGGCAGATGTCACCCAGCATGTACTGAGCCTCCATAATAGCCGAGATGACCACTGAAATTATGACTCTGGGAATTTATACAGGCCTAAGCCCCACCTCCTCTCCAGAGAGAGGGAGAGGAACTGAATTTTTTAAATGGAATTTAATGGAATATAAATACATGGATCAGGATTTTATTACCTTCCGAAACATAAATAAATGGCATCAGGGGAGATAAACCTGTAAATCTATCAGGAGCAATTCACTCTTTCTGGCTTCCAAGGTACGATTACTAGTCCATCATCCTTTAACCAAGCTGACCAGTGACTTTTTGTTCAAAAAATTGTGACTTTGCAGAACATGAAATTATTAGGTATTTCTCAACAAC
Organism: Hyaena hyaena; assembly: GCF_003009895.1. Lineage (NCBI taxonomy): Eukaryota > Metazoa > Chordata > Mammalia > Carnivora > Hyaenidae > Hyaena > Hyaena hyaena. The sequence continues at coordinate 113,002 of NW_024080934.1, read as the reverse complement.
ATCGGATGTGTTTGGGTAGAATGGTATTTCCTCTTCATTGACAAGTGATCCTGGCATTATGAAGTCTATGGCTTTTCAGATAGATAGTAAGAAAGGCTCAAGTTGCAATCTTGATACTAAAGGAATGAAATAAAAGGTGGTATATCTGGTTGAAAGCCATAAGAAAAAAGCTTATTCCCCCCAAATTTAAATGTATTTCATAGATGATTGTTATTAAAACAAATGGTTACATCTTGTCCATTTTCTTGAAATTCAACTTTCTAAAGAATTAAAGACTATGCATGAAATATGTGCTATTATCAAAATAATATTTCATATAGTTCAGTGAGTATTGCTGTAAAGTTTATTCTGACAACCATTTACGATGTGACTAAGAGTAGTATAAGCCATGGTGTAGGTATGATATGTATAAGAAATTCTTTTTAGCTTCAGTTTTAGTAGTAAATATCAATAAATATTTTACCTAGGCACTTACAGAGTACTGTTACAATACCCCAAATTTATTGTTTTTTCAGTTTTGCAATCATTTTGCCATTTAAAATTTTTCTTGAAAAATATAATTTATTGTCAAATTGGCTAACATACAGTGTGTACAGTGTGCTCTTGGTTTTGGGGGTAGATTCCTGTGGTTCATCACCTACATACAACACCCAGTGCTCATCCCAACAAGTGCCCTCTTCAGTGCCCATCACCCATTTCCCTCTCTCCTCTACCTCCTCATCAACCCGCAGATTGTTCTCTGTATTTAAGAGTGTCCCTCCCTCTCTGTTTGTAACTATTTTTCCCCTTCCCTTCTCCCATGGTCCTCTGTTAAGTTTCTCAAGTTCCACATATGAGTGAAAACATATGATCTCTGTCTTTCTCTTACTGATTTATTTCACTTAGCATAACACCTTCCAGTTCCATCCACGTTGTTGTAAATGGCATGATTTCATTCTTTCTCATTGCCAAGTAGTCTTCCATTGACAATACCCCAAATTAAAATATTCTATTACAATATTTTGATCCTTTAGGGACTTGTGCTCATCCATAAAATGTTTATATTAAACATTTCTGTTTAAGCCCACGTCATTAATAAAAAAATCATTGCAATATTTCAGTCCTGAGGTAGCCACAGGGAGGCAGCAGAGTGTGGTGGTCACACTCATAGTTTGTCCTTGGATTTTGCATTATTTTTAAGGGAAAACATAATATTAATTTTAGTTTCTCATCTTTGTAGATAAAATGGGGTGTTACGATAGCAGGATGTACAACGCGCAAACGTCTGATGACTTATTTTGATTTATTCAAACAAGAAACCATGAGAGTGACTTTAAGATGTGCAATGATGGACAGGCATGTATCTTGTCCTCCAGAAGTTTATAAAATGGAAATATGCGTGTTGACTCCTAGTGTTCTTTTTTAAAAAATGTTTTATTTATTTCTAGGAGAGAGAGAGAGAGAGACAGCGTGAGCAGGGGAGGGTCAGAGAGAGAGAGGGAGACACAGACTCCTAAACAGGCTCCAGGCTCTGAGCTGGCAGTCAGCACAGAGCCCGACGCGGGGCTCGAACCCACGAACCGCGAGATCATGACCTAAGCGAAAGTCGGACGCTTAACCGACTAAGCCACCCAGGCGCCCCGATTTGACTCCTAGTGTTCTAAAAAAACAGAGATAAGCAATTCAGTATGTTCTCTTATTACAACCAGTTTTACCTTTGTTTTTCCATTTGTATTGTTTCCAACACGACTCTTAAGTTGAGAAGTTCAACGCTTATTCCCACCATTACTCATCCAAAATCACTTCCCCATCCAAGATCATTGCCACCTTTACCATCATGTCCAGTATCAGTGTCAATGCACCAGAAATACAATATGTAGAACTTCACTTGTCATCCCATCTTTAACGATCCTGATGTATGATCAACCCTCAAGAAATCAGTGAGCAAAAAGCAAACATTACTGATTATGGCTAGGAGGTAATCATAAGGGCAAAGGTTACCACTACTAACTGCAGGTAAATACCACTTCTTCTCCTATTTCTAGTAAAAATTATTGTAGTCATGAGTTGTAGTCATGCTATTTTGGTTACAACACTTTAAAGTATTTTTTTTCTTTTTCTAGACCAGCCTCTTCCCAAAAGTATATACGGAGTGCTTTATCTTGGGAAAATTCTGCCAAAAAATGAGTTTCTTGGGAAATCCTAAATACCAGAGTCCCTTCTTAAAGATTCACATGATGAGTTAATATGTTACTGACTCTCATAACAAGGGAACCTGTTTAACTTTGTTTAAGCATTTCCTAAGTTTCTTTGACCATTGGATTTTCCCTTGCCCATATTTAATTGGCAACTGTGAATATCCCTCAGAACTTACATTTCCAGGAACCACTCTGGTAATTATTTTTCTGGAACTGACAAGGAATAGAATCAGTTCAGATGGATGTTGCATGTTCCCTAAGACTGAAATCCCTAATAAGCCCTAGGAAGAGGCCACAGCACCACAACTGGAGTTGAGAAGAGAAAGATTTCTAAGAATCTCAAGGCCATCTGACCAGTGATAGACTCCATTTGCTTATGGGCATTGCTGAGATTGAAAAGGGCCTGGTTGTGCTGTAGATGTAGCTGGAGGAAAGACATCTTTACTTCTGCTGTGCTTCTGGTCAGTGCTCCAAGGCGGTTCAGGGTACTTGCATGGTGTGGATACAACTTGAAATAGTGTGAATGCTAAACCAGATTGTCAGGTGCCTCTAAATTTGAAACAGTTTTTTTCTTCTTCTTCTTTCTAATCCAGGTATTCCACAACCAAAATAAAACACTGAACTCTTCCTTTACTTTCTCTTTTGAACGCCTATGGCTGTGTCAATCCATTTCATTACGGCCAACTTCTATTTTGGAAAAAAAATTTTAAAAAGGCAATTTAAAGTTTTATAAAATGTTGCTGTTGGAGGTATGCAGATTTGGCAGGAGAGCACAGATCTGACACATGGTAGTATAAATATAACGTTCCCCTAAGTAATGCAAGGTTTAGAAATATACAAAGCTAGCATTATTAAATAATTACAACCTTTTTATGGCTTAAACAGTTACTTGCAACTTCTTTTGGTACAAAATTCTCTTGAGGTACTGGGTTTCTGGCCTGCTGCGATTGCTCACAATCTGTGCAGATAGTGCCCTCTATTTACACAAGATGGTGTAAAGTCTTTGGTTTTTACAAGAGGAAGTTACATAAATGTCTTTGGATCAGGGCATCAGTAAAAGCTAGCACTATGAAGAAGGAAAGACACATAAAGTTTATGCACATAAAAATAAGTCATATCCCTAAGATGGTTCTTCATCTGTGTTCACCATTTGTCTTTTCCCTCTCCTTCTGCCATGGGATTCTGTCTTATCTGATGCAGTTCACGGCATGAAAATCCTGGCAAATATGTGAAATTAAAAATATTAAATAATGCCCAGTACCATAAAGGAAAGAAAAAAGGCCAGTGCCCCTAAAGTTCAAAGCAAATGACGAAAGTCTGTGCCAATGTAGAAAGCAAGGCAAAGTAATTGCTTACTTCTTAAGCGATAAAGCAGCCAAATGATCACAGCATGTGATTTAGATGTTTCTGCTACATTTAGAGTGGACATATTTGTCAATTTAATAGGCTCTTTCCATATCTGTCGCCCAAGGAACAAAACTGTGGAGCTGGCTTCAATGTAGAAAAGCCAAAATAATGTCTAAGCAATAAAAACAGGATCGACACTTGTCAAATTCTTTGACAATCCAATGCCCTTCTCACCTCCTGTTCTGCCCTGTTTAAGATCAAGTCAGTCCTGGAGCAGAAGTCCCTACTGAAAGGCCAAGGAAGACATGTTGCAATAGCTTACGGGGCCGCTGAGAGCCTGGGCGGAGGCAGCCGTGCGGAAAAAGCACGCTGAAGCCTGAGTGTAACTGCTGCTTCTATGTGCACACCTTTCACTGGTGGGCAGTTCTAGGGCCTTCTCTGTCTCCAAGCACACTGTGAGCAGTAGCTGAGGGTCAGCAAATCCCAAATGTGGTCTCTGAGAGGAGTTAAAGAATATTGTAACTATCGAGTGGGCTTGTTCTCTGCCTTTTGTCAGCCTTCAGCCTGCAGTCTTCTTGAGATCGAGCACCACGCCTTCAATTAAGTTGCAGAGTTCTGATGGAGAAATATTTGAAGTTGATGTTGAAATTGCCAAACAGTCTATCTGTGACTATCAAGACCAGGTTGGAAGATTTGGGAATGGATGATGAAGGGGATGATGACCCAGTTCCTCTACCAAATGTTAACGCAGCAATATTAAAAAAGGTCATTCAGTGGTGCACCCACCACAAGGATGACCCCCCTCCTCCTGAGGGTGATGATAACAAAGAAAAGCAAACAGATGAATCCCTGTTTGGGACCAAGAATTCCTGAAAGTTAACCAAGGAACGCTTTTTGAACTTATTCTGACTGCGAACTACTTAGACATTAAAGGTTTGCTTGATGTTACATGCAAGACTGTTGCCAATATGATCAAGGGGAAAACTCCTGAGGAGATTCGCAGGACCTTCAATATCAAAAATGACTTCACTGAAGAAGAGGAAGCCCAGGTACGCGAAGAGAACCAGTGGTGTGAAGAGCGGTGAAATGTTATGCCTGACACTGTAACACTGTAAGGATTGTTCCAAATACTAGTTGCACTGCTTTGCTTATAACTGTTAATATTAAACAAACCATAGGCAAATGCAGCAGCAAATCAGTTGTTTTAGCAGAATATTGTCCTCCTTGCATGTGTAATTTGAGTACAGATTCCAAACTTAAGGCTGAATTTCTTCTAGTGTGATCACAAGTTTCTTTTTTCTTGACTCTGAATAAACCTCAACTGTGGGTTTTCAGAAGGTGACATTTTGGGATTTCCCTCATTGCAAAACCATTTCTGCCGAGTTTATTGTCAGTTAACTTTAGTTTAATGACCTCTTAAAAGTTGGCATTGTAAATAAAACAAGTTGCAAGGAGTTTTTTGAAATAGAATTAACAACATAGTAATTCATGAGTTGGAAACCGGAAAAAGGCTACTTAAGGTAAAAGTTTTGAGTGGGGTTATTAGGATGTCTTCCAGCTTCCTGGAGTCAAGGAGTACCACTGGTATTGATGAGCCTGGGTGTGGTAGGGCTTCCTTAATTGGATCTAAGGACTTGTTTTTGCATTTTTAATCCTTAGCTTTGAATATATTGGCTAGAGACTCAGTTACTCCTCATTTGTTGTTTTGGGGGAAATATAACTAGATGGTCTTTTAGCTTTCCAATTATAAAGGACAAATAACCTATGTGATATGTCATCTTTTTAGAAGTGATCCCATGTGGAGGAAAAGTCAAACTACTTGCCTGTAAAAATAATTTAACCTTTAACGTTAACATGTCTGGCAAAAACTAGAAGAAAAGAAGAATATTGTAACTATAATAGGGGGAAAATACTCCTGTGTTCCATACCCGTGAAAGAGCTGAGTATCTTAGATGCAAGAACTACTTTAGTACTCTCTGGAAGTGATTACAGAGAGCATATCTCAGCCAGGACTTATTATTCAAGTAAGACTCTATGACCTTTACTAGATTTAGGAGGCCACTCAGTGAACTTGGTGAGGGTAATTGCATGCTCGTTGTTTTCTTGATGACAAGTAGTCATAGAAAGCATGCCTGGGGTGTTTCCCTTCTTTTTATCACAGAAGAAATAATTTCTCAAAACTTGATCTTTTCTGGGTTTGGGGGCCCTTAAAATAAACATTTGGAAAGGCCAGACCCAACAGAATAAGAGCTTTCATGATGGGCTCACCTACATGTTAAGATACCTGTCCAGAGTCAGATGCCTGTACAGCTACCTTCTCAAGTTCATATTCACTCACGATCCTAGTGTAATTTAAAGTACCATGTTCACTGGCTACAGAATGGTTTTTCTCTTCTTTTCCTTCTATTTCCTGATGCAAAACAGGAAATAAGTTTGCCCCTGAACCTCTCAAAACCAGAAACAAATCTAAAGAAGGCAAAAAAAAAAAAAAAAAAGCTCTGTGAGCAGAGAAGGCCTTTACACTCAGAGTAGAGACTTTGTTTTAACAAATAGCCCCAGACTGGAATCGGCTTGTTGGCATTTATTATTGTAATTTACAGATTCTATTACCCTGCTGCAGTCCTCTGTCTGGATAATGTGGAGTCATTCTTTGTTTCTGGTAATGACAAAGGTCTGCAAGGAACATTCTCTCTCTCTAGGTAGCTGATTGGTAAAAATTTCTGATGCTTCACCCAATGACAGATGAGCACTATATGATTTATGAAACAAAGCTGAATTTTACTTAAAACAGTCCTCAACAATCAGGTAAAAGAAATCACTTTTGATTTTTTAAATGAATTTAGTTTTATAAAACATGTTTTTCTATTTGCTGTAGACCTATGCAATTATAAAACCTACTTTGTGTTTTTCTCTTTAATTAAATATGTGTTTGAATCTACATGCAGCTTGAGATCTTCAGAAAAATCAAGTGGGGATAATTTCCACTGGAAGATGAAAAATTTGAGTTGTCTGTGTTTTCATATCAGTTGTCATAACAAACTTAAATATATCTTGAGTCTGACTTCTACGGGTGTGTTATGTAAAAGTTCTGTTCATAGTTACTCCTTACCCCATTGAAAGAAACTACAGAGTCTCCTTGGTATAAAAACAAATACTTTACTGAATTGATAAACACTGGTGCCTTTCAGCCCTAGTGTGAATAGACACTGAATGCGGCTGCTCTCACACTCTTTAAAACTGTTTTTTAAAATAAGATGAATTGACGGGGCGCCTGGGTGGCTTAGTCGGTTGGGCGTCCGACTTTCGCTTAGGTCATGATCTCGCGGTTCGTGGGTTCGGGCCCCGCGTCGGGCTCTGTGCTGACTGCCAGCTCGGAGCCTGGAGTCTGTTTCAGTCTGTGACTCCCTCTCTCTCTGACCCTCCCCTGCTCAAGCTGTCTCTCTCTCTCTCTCTCTCTCCTAGAAATAAATAAAACATTAAAAAACTTAAAAAAAATAAAAATAAGATGAATTGAAAAATGTTATTATAAAAGAATATATAGCATACTCAAGTAATAATTTTTATTGTTTCATTTTAAAAGACAAATATATGCACAGAGACGTATAGCTTGATTAGATGAACAGAAAAGGAAGACATAGGGAAGAAATTAGTTGTCATGGAAAATTCTCTCATCTATGGACAATTTTTATTCAGGTATTGTAAAGTTTAAATTTTGATAAATACAACATAATTAAGAAGATCTACTTAGAAATTTTTAATTTTTTTTTCTTTTTTTGAGAGAGAGAGGGCACACACGTGCACACACGCAAGCAGAGGAGGGGCAGAGAGAGAGGGAATGCGAGGGGATCCCAACCAGGCTTCACACTATCAGTGAAGAGCCCAAACATGGGGCTTGAATCCACAAACTGTGAGATCACGACCTGAGCTGAAGTTGGACACTCAACCAACTGTTTTCTTTTTTTGAGAGAGAGAGGGCACACACGTGCACACACGCAAGCAGAGGAGGGGCAGAGAGAGAGGGAATGCGAGGGGATACCAACCAGGCTTCACACTATCAGTGAAGAGCCCAAACATGGGGCTTGAATCCACAAACTGTGAGATCACGACTTGAGCTGAATTTGGACACTCAACCAACTGAGCCACCTAGGGGCCCCTAAGAAGATTCACATTGTATCTACCAGCATTTCATTAAGCAGAAGTAGTCAAGTAGTAGGCAGGAAAGCAATTTCCTTTCCTCCTACCCATTGTATTTTCTTAAGGCAAAAATGGAATTCAGGAATAAAAGAAAATAAATCCAAATGATCTAAAATAGTGATTAAGGACACTTTATACTCACCTTGTACTTTGCAGCTTATAGAGTACTTTTCTATTTATTATCTCATTTAATTTTCCCAATTTTTTCAGGAGAAACAAGTGTTTGGTACTTTACGGTTGAGGGAACCAAATGCAGGAGAAACTAAATAAATTATAATAAATGTACAAACAAAATAACAAGAACCTCAGAATCATTTGTGTTTCTAAGGTATTAAGAGGCAGGTATTTGGCAGATATTTCTTGCAAGGCACTTGTTTTCCTATATCACAGGAGCAATGACTCAGTGTTCAGTACAATAGTGACCACAGTCCTCTGAGCTCTGGTCATTTGGCTCAACAGTCATGTAGCATATGCTATATATAAATATGCTGTTACTAGTTGATCGTCAGTGTGGAATAATTGCTACTATTTTTCCTTGACCAACCCATTCAACTATAATATTTCAGAGAGAAGTACTTAAAAAGAAGTGAAATATTTCTAAATAACTGGGCCAACAGGATTCCTTCTTCAACCAGAAAAATTTGTTTCATAGCACACAAAATGAGCATCTTTAAAAGCTATGGCATAATTAAAAGCCTAGTAAAACAATAACATGCAGTAAATGGACAAGTCTTCGTTCACCAGGTGTTATATAAAATTAAATTAAAACACAGTGTCCAATACATTAAAATACACTCTATTTTTAAGCCCTTTCACCAAAGTTCTAGAAGCTTGAATCTCACAAAAAAGAGAAAGGTCTATATGCCAGGCAGTACAGAAATTAGCAATCAGTGGAATTTATACAACTAAAAGATTAGATTTATTTTTTATTTCAAGAATTGGGTTTGCAGTTTGCAAAGTCTGTTAAAGAGTTATGGATGCCATTAATTTTTCATTGTTCGAGTGATTTGTAAGTAATTCCATGGTTCCAGTAAAACTGCATCATGTGCTCTAGTTTGTAATTTCCTTTCTGTGTGTACACACCCAGATTTACTTGCCTGATTTCCATTCCCAGATTTTATTTACTGAAGATTAACTATGCTTAAGGTCAGATATTTACTTTCTATTTTCTGCTGAGAAAAATAAATCAAAGAGAAAAATATGATTGCCAAAAAAAAAAAAACACAAAAAACAAAAAACCCAACCCAACCAACACCCATAAACACTGGATTTCTCAGGACTAAAAACTATCCCACATCGATTCAATTTCAGACCTGAACTCTCCGGTCAGTCTTACCCCTACTTTCTGTCAGGTTCCTCCCTTATCCCCAAAGTAATGATCAATCAACCTAACCTGAACTCAGCTCTTGGTACACCAGGCATGACCCAGAAAATCTCCCTTCTGTTTATCTGCCAACAGGATTTAAAATAAAACCAAGGCTGAAGAATCAGGAAATGAGTCCTCTAAATATTTGACTATTCTCATAGGTAAGACTTAACCTTGTAAGTGCCAAAAAGTAAGAAATTTAGCTAATAGCATTCTTTTTATTTTTTTCTTTTTAAAAAAATGTTTATTTATTTTGTGAGATAGAGAGAGAGCAGGGGAGGAACAGAGAGAGAGAGAGAAAAACCCAAGCTGTCAGTGCAGAGCCAGATGTAGGGCTCGAACTCTGAGCCCACGAACGTGAGATCATGACCTGAGCTGAAATCAAGAATCTGATGCTTAACTGACTGAGCTACCCAGGTGCCCCAAATAACATTCTTTTAATTTATTTTTTAATTTAATTTTTAAATGTTTATTTTTGAGAGAGAGTCAGACTGCAAGTGGGGGGAGGAGCAGAGAGGAAGAGGCAGAATTGGAAGCAGGCTCCAGGCTCTGAGTTCAGTCCAGAGCCTGATGCAGGGCTTGAACCCACAAACTGTGAGATCATGACCTGAGCTGAGGCTGGATGCTTAAATGACTGAGCCACGCCGGCACCCATACATTCTTTTTTAAAAACCATGAGAGACTGAGAACAAATTGAGGACAGATGGGGTGGGGGGAGGGGAAAGAGGGTGATGGGCATGGGGGAGGGCACTTGTTGGGATGAGCACTGGGTTTTATATGGAAACCAACCTGACAATAAACTATTTACAAATAAAGTACTATCACACTTCTTCTTTGCTCTTGTAAACAGAATATTGTGAGTATAATCTAACTTTTTCTGGTTTGGGAGCAGGGTGGATGGAAAGCTATTCTGGTGAAATGGAAAGAGAACTGAAGTGGGAATCAGAAGCCCTGGGTTCCTTTATGCCTGGGACACTAATTGTATGGGTTGGATTTGTGTTTGTGCCTTAGTTTCTTTCCCTGTAAAAGCAGAGCCAATAGCACATTTCACCAGGCTATTGAGGAACCACTGAAAGTTATGTGTAAAAGTGGTCATGGCCACACCTGCTACATTCTAAGAAATGTGGCTGTTTTTTTTTCTCAATCTTCTTTCTTTTTTAAAGTGTATTTGTTTATTAAGACAGAGAGGCAGAGAGAGAGAGAGAGAGAGAGAGAGAGAGAGAGAGAATGAGTGGGGGAGGGGTAGAGAGAGGATCCCAAGGAGGCTCCAGGCCATCAGCACAGAGCCGGACACAGGGCTTGATCTTAAGAACCTTGGGATCATGACCTGAGCAGAAACCAAGAGCTGGAAGCTTAACCAGCTGAGCCACCCAGGTGCCCCGGAATCTCCTCTTTCTAATAATCAGCGTATTGTAGGGTCCTTGGGCTTCTGACGCAGAGGTGGAGAGAGTGCATGCAGCTGCAGAACCTCTGTGCTGACTCCACAAGCCTCATGAACCCAGGCAGGCTGAAACATCCAGCTCTCCACTTCGCCCATGTCTTTCTCATCTTCCAGGAAAACCCTGGACGCTTGCTCCCTTCGGTGAAACTATCCTCTGTTATTTCTCCATCACCAGCAGAGCGAGGACCTGCATCCCTGCCATCCATCTGTTGCCACCACACTGTGTGCTCACGGGCGGGAAGGATGATTGCAGGGATGTTCTTTGTGGGGAGTGCCTTCCAAGCGCAGGAATCCTTCATCATCCAAACCACGTGATCCTCACAGACACCAAGCCAAATATTTTCCCTGCCTCTCTGTGGGACTCAACATCGCACGGAATTCCAGGCATGCGCAAGTCAAAAGTGTTCTGCGAAAGGGTGGCCAGGAGCCCTGGAAGCCAAGCCTCCCGGGACAGGGCCCCACCCTGAGGGGAGAATGCTGGGAGTAGAGTCAAAGCTCATCACCAGAGGGGTGAAAAAGTCCATGGAAAGGAAAGAGCCAGAGCCAGGTAAAGGAGGCAGGAAATCTGAGAACCCCACAGAAAAAGTCACAGACAGGCAGCTGGTATAGCTAGAAAAGCTTCCCTGAACTGTGTCTCATTCTTTTAAAACTAGTTCAGGAAAACTAGTTTTGTATAAATAGGAGTAGCATGATAATATCGAGGGAAACTCACACACAAAGCTATTATAAATAAAATTATGAGTAGATTGACATGTAAGCACATTTAGAGCCATTTTGAATGAAGATGATAGTGTTTTGATTTTAAGATATATCTATACATGTGACCCCCATGTTACTAAAATAAATGAATGCTTCTTAAATTTAATGATCAAGACTACCAAACCTAATGCGACATGTATCGTGAGAACATAATTTCATCAGCAAGGAGATACAAAAATAATGTCAAGTTTCCAGATGAGATATCATAAAGGAAATTCAGGTCTCTAAATGTGAGCACCAATATATAAATAACTCCACTCCAAAGGAGGAAATTTCATGTGTTAAATTCAAGCAACAAGTGGTGTCGGAATTTTATTCCTTCCAGAAATACATGTTAGTTGGCATCTGAGGCCATCTGTAGTTATGAGAGTTATTTTAAAAGTTCATTCAGAATAAGCTATGTAAATAAGATGGAGTATTTTCCTACTCCATGGATCCTAAGTTTTACAATTTCCAAACCCCACGTTTTATTGAACATGTTTTTCATACCTCTCACAAGAATTGTAGTATAATAATATTTGTGAATACACTTAGAATATCATCAAAAGGTAGGTTAGTTTGCACCTGCAATTAGCTCTTCTTATATTTCAGGACAGCTCTGATGATGTTTCCTTTTTTTTATAACTTTTTTAAAAATGTTTGTTTATTTTTGAGAGAGAGAGCACGAGCAAGTGGGGGAGAGGCAGAGAGAAAGGGAGACACAGAATCTGAAGCAGGCTCCACACTCTGAGCTGTCAACACAGAGCCTGACACGAGGCTCGAACTCATGAATAGTAAGATCGTGACCTGAGCTCAAGTCAGATGCTTAACTGATTGAGCCATTCAGGTGCCTCTCTCTCTGTCTTTCTTTTTTTTTTTTAGTTTATTTATTTTAAGAGGAAGAGAGAGAGAGAGAGAGAGAAAGAGAGACCACGTGCATGCAGGGGAAGGACGGGGGCGGGGGAGGAGGCAGGGAGGAGAGAATCCCAGGCAGGCTCCATGCTGTCAGTCAGGATCATGACCTGAGCCAAAGTTGAGCTGGACGCTTAATCAACTGGCTGGTACCCCTGAGGATGTTTCTTTATTATTTGTCTTCTTATTTTTTTCAAAATAATTGTTTTTTTTTCCTAGCTTAAAAAATACACATCCAAGTTTTATATAATTTTCTTGAGGCCTTCCAACTGTCCACACAGGAAGGATAATTAGTACTATATTAATGGGCATTATTATCAAAAACCTCTATGCATGAAATGACTTTTAATAAAAAAAAGTTCAATCTTTTCCTTTACAAGTTTGAGCAAGTTAAAAAGTGGGATGGGTTTTCTTTTTGTTTTGTACAGAATTATTAAAAGCATAGTCTTTTCTTTTTAGTGATAAGAATGTTAGACAACATGATTGGGAATTGTAATCCCATTTGCACAGTTTTCTTTCCTTCCAGAAGTTCAGCTTAAAACATTAATAATGGGCATAAGAGGAGCATCCAAGGCCATTCTAAGTGTTCTGAGGCTGTCCGGGCACACTCATTTCTGCCCCAGGGCAGGGTTCTGTACCTCCTGACCAAAATATTGTGAGGAGAAAATCAATCTTAGTTGATTTACGGTTTATTTTATGCTGAACTTGTACATGTGAAGAAGGAAGCAGATGTCTGGGAGACTGAGGATCTCAGTCCTCTTATCTGGATGAAATCCTGCACAAGGTTGATATCCAAACACTTCGAGTACATCAGTGAATCTTCTAGCACTGGGGCCACAGGGGCATTATGGGAGTGGAAGGGTAAGAAGGACATCTAGGTGAACAAATGTCTGGTGGAACGTGGGGTAATATTCTAGTGACATTGGAGAGGCCAGTCTAACTCTCTAGGCAGCCGCAAACCTGATTTTTCATTCCTAGATGCAAGGTTTTGAGAAGCAGCTGACAATAACCAATAATTGGCATCCAGTGACTCTGAACAGTAGTAGAAACTATAATTTTTACTAGTTTAGATACATTTCACCTTAAATAATCTCCACTTAAGAGTCACCAAGCCAGCGGCCATTCTCCAGTCCTTTCGTGAATTTACGGAGTCGTGCCCTAATAAATACTTGGGGAAGTGTGCCCCTCTTTAGTGCGGCTGTATGCTTCTGGTCTGAGTTGTTGGATTGCTAAGAATCACTTAATGTTTATTCCCAAGCATATTCAGTTTGCATTTTTTATTTGTAACTGCATAATTTATTAAAGCATCCTATAAATGGATAAAATCTGAATGTGAAAGGAGCTGTCATTTTTATGAAAACCAAATGTGTATGTGCTTTAGGAAGACTAAAAAAGTGAAATTGCTTAAATATAAAACTGCTGTTTAATTAGGCGTTGATGATGATCTGCCTCTTACTAAAAGACCTTGGCATGGCTTTAAAGTATGGGCAAATGTACATGCCCAAGTTCTAGGTTAAAATATAATGTTAAATATTATTTTTTTAGGTTTAAGGTTAAATATTATTTGCTTTATGATTTTTCACTTCGAATAGACTTTTATTCATTTATTTATTAAAATTTTTATTTTATTTATTTTGAGAGAGAGAGCACAAACAGGGGGTGGAAAGACAGAGTGGGAGAGAAAGAATCCCAAGTCCAACACGGGGCTCGATCTCATAAACTGTGACGTCATGACCTGAGCCAAAGTCAAGAGTTGGATGCTTAACTGCCTGAGCCATCCAGGTGCCCCTAAATTAACTTTAAAAATAAACCAAACATTTAAACATTTAAAAAAAAAAATGGGGGGCAGGTGCCTCAGTGGCTCCGTCAGTTAAGCGTCCAACTTAGGCTCAGGTCACGATCTCACAGTTCGTGCGTTCAAGCCCCACATCGGGCTCCGTGCCGATAGAGCCTGGAGCCTGATTCGGATTCTGTGTCTCCCTCTCTCTCTGCCCCTCCCCTGCTCATGCTCTGTCTCTGTCTCAATGAAATAAACATTAAAAAAAAAAACTTTAAAAATAAACCAGCTTGTTAGAAGCACACTAAGGGTCATTGGGTGCCCTTTTGGATTTATTGGATGAGGCTCTTTTTGATGGTGCTTGTACAGGAGTAACTGAGATATTGGCGGGGGGGGGTCTCTGGAATTTATACTCCCATTACATGATGTGGGATGGCAGAAACTTCTCCCGGGGTAGCTTAATGGCCAGAACACTTAAGAGGCATGTGGTAGCTCTACCAGTAGTGTTCTGATGCTCCAGTATATAGAATCTCAAACTTTCTAGAACCCTGGAACAGCGATAAACCTGACAAAGCAAAGCTAATATTCATGTTTGCTGAAGCTTTAAGGACACTGAGTGTTTTGACTTATTTTTTTTAGGTTTTAAGCTGGCACTATAACTTCATTTTTTTAAAGTTATTTATTTATTTTGAGAGAGAGAAAGCATGAGCAGGGGAGGGGCAGAGAGAAGGGGAGAGAATCCCAAGCAGGCTCCACACTGTCAGCACGGAGCCCTACGTGGGGCTCAAACCCATGAATCATGAGATCATGACCTGAGATGAAATTGAGTTAGATGGTTAACCGACTGAGCCACCCAGGTGTCCCTGAAACTGTAGCTTTATAGGTAGTATTTTTCCAGGGTTTTTTCACCCATACTATACAAATATGTTTAAATGGGCCATGCCCAGAGGGAAGGGGGGGGGCTAAGTTAATGCTGCAATACTGTAAAAATTTTTTTTTATTTAAAAAAATTTTTTTAAATGTTTTATTTATTTCTAAGAGAGAGAGAGAAAAAGACAGCGTGAGCAGGGGAGGGTCAGAGAGAGAGGGAGCCACAGACTCTGAAACAGGCTCCAGGCTCTGAGCTGTCAGTCAGCACAGAGCCCGACGTGGGGCTCGAACCCACGAACCGCGAGATCATGACCTAAGCGAAAGTCGGACGCTTAACCAACTAAGCCACCCAGGCGCCCCAACAATAGCGTAAAAAATTTTTTAAAGAAGCAGAATCGGCATGTCATATAAAATTGTCAGTTTAATAGCAGGCTACTTTGAGAAATACAAGCTAGCCAAAACGCTATTTAATGGCTCACAATAAATAAAATTTGAATGACTAACTTTACTATTGCTCTTGGAATCTGCACAGTTATTACAGTAGTGCCAGTGACTGTTGGAAGTGACTACAGATACTTCAAGCCTGCATGTTCCTATTATTCTCTTGCTTGCTGTGGACAGATATGGAAAATATTAAATACACTGAAGTGGGAAGATGAGATAGACGCTTGGAAGGGAAAGGAATTCCTCCCTCAGCAGCGCTTATGTAAATTGTAATAATTTCAAAAGACGCCAGCATCTGTCAAATATTCACAACAGGAGCCTCTAGACAATAAAGAGAGTACTTTTGAACCAGCCAGGGTTTGGAGCCTGGTCTGAGAGGATAAAATATTTCATCAATCACTGTGTGGTCTATTTGTAGCTTTAATTGCTTTGTTTTTACGTCTCTCAAGAGATATGCCTCTCACAAAAGCACAGTTAATAAAACATTTATTTTTATTGTTTTAGTGGAGATAAACTCAGAGTGTCCAATGGATTACTCTAATCCTTTAAAATCAACTGCCAGTGAATCATTCTCTTTTATGTCCAAGTGACCTAAAAGTTTGCCTTGTTTTTCTGTTTGAATCTGACCAAAAATAGGTAGTAAGAAAAAAAAAATCCTAAAACATTTCCCTTCATCCTGTAGATTTTTAGGTAAACACAGTGTGCTCATTTTCTTCCCACAAGAGGACTATGTAAAATTGTTAAATGTTGATTCATTGTTCAAGCCAAAATATAACTTTAGAGTTCAAATGATATTTTCTGATTGCTAAAGCACAGCATTTTAGGAATGTAAAAATCAACATAATTCCACCAAGGTAAGACATAGATATAAGCTTTTGGTAAACCACCTCCCAGAAAAAGAATATGATTCTTCATAAACCTTTTCACATGTCTTCTATTCCTTAATAAAAACATGAGGCTTTGTTCTGACTTTCCCTTTGGAACTTGTTTCTTGTGATCTTTAGGAAAGTTCATGGTGGCTTATTTTGTGTGTACTGTTTTAAGTTGGCAGTCATGGTGAATATTAAGTAATTGATGAATAATTCACCGGTGCCGAATATTGCCCCAAAGAATAATTTAAAAAATTCCAGTGACTGTAGGAATGATAATTTTTAAAACCAAGCTTTGAGAACATCCTGGTAGGAGCTTTAGAAAACAAAGTCTCAATATCATACGTGAAATACGCTATTCTATTATATACACCTAGTGGTATATGTGCTTTGAACATCTACATGTGGGGAACTGAATTAGGGAACTCAAATGTGGCCAATCTGTGGGGTCCAGAATCCTGCTGAAAAGGCTTCTTTGAGTATCACAGTGTAATAGAGGAGATAATTCAGGTTGACTATAGTCTCATGTATTTTAGTTGTCAAGTCTCCACATATTCAAAGTCGGATTATATTGTTACCTGGAATTTTGAGAGATGGCCACCATGAAAAGTCATCATTGAGATGCAGAGTGTCTGAGACCCCTAGGGCAATGAGCTTTGCCTAAGAATGAAGTAAAGCCACAGCTATAAGGGCGTTTGATTTACTGCATCCCAATGAAAGGTGTGAGGACAGCATCAGAACTCTTTCCCTGAGGAAAATATAAATACATACATGTTCTAAAAAACCTTAAATTCCAAACATGGCAATAAAGTGCCCCCGACACTGGGAGGGCGAGTGAATGAACCTGGGAAGCACAGCAGGTGGACAGTCTTATGGCGCTTATCTGAATGCCGTTCTGTAGTGGTAGACTGCTTCCTGGTTCCGACCTTGGTCCTTCAGGAATTTCGTGTAGTTGTAGTGAACCTTGGCTTTGTGGGGCGAAGTATGAACTCCAGACTTCACATTAATACATTTTTTTTTTTTTTTAGAGAGAGATAGAGTATGGGCACAAGTGAGCGAAGGTCACAGAGACAGGGAGAGAGAGAGAGAGAATCCCACGAGGGGCAGAGAGAGAGAGAGAGAGAGAGAGAGAGAGAAACAGGCAGACCAAGAGAGAAGCAGGGCCCACCTGAAGCAGGGCTCATGTTTACCCGAAGCAGGACATGATCTCACCCAATGGGATACTCGAACTCATGAACTGTGACATCATGACCTGTGCAGAAGCCAGATGCTTAACTGACTGACCCACCCAGGTGCCCATAACTTAATATAGTTTTCTTTTTTATAGAAAACACAGGATAGAGTAGTGTTTAATAATGTTGTTAATTTCCTTTAAAACATTTTCCTTTTGAATCTGTATTTGAAATCGTTTTTTATCTAAGTTAGGACCGTCAAAATCTGTGTTGGAATCATCTGAGATACTAGTACATGCCTGTATGGAAAATGATGAAGGCAGGTGTGGGCATCTGAGCAAACACGCTACTTGCATACGAACAAAATGCCCTCAGCACGTAGACAAAAAGGTTTATGTGTGCCAGAGACAGACCTGGAGTCCCGCAGGGCTCTGTCACCTCACCCGAGGCATCTCTGAGCACAGCAGAGCTTAGCTACAGACGGGAGAACCCATCGTACAACCAGGGAAACGTGTAACTCTCAATCAGCGGGCCAGTGTGGCTTTCCCAACTTAGGGTGCAGGGGGCAGACAGTGAGCCGACTTCAGGGAGGCTATACTCTGCACAGGGTGATGACGGGCACACACCCTGCTGGGGGAGCCCAGAGAAGGACGCCCTTTCTTCCCTTCAAGTCTATCCATCTAAAAGGAAAGGCTTCTTAGTCACGGAGATTTGAGGAACTAGCCTCGGCTCATCTTTGTGAGCATGATAAAGAACAAACAAACAGACCAAAAAAAATTTTTTTAAAGGTTAAATGGTTTTTGTAAGAGGAGAATAACCCATAAGCATAGTCTCCAATTCAAAGCTTGAAATAAGAGGGGTTCCTGGGTCACTCAGTCTGTTGAGCCTCCGACTGTGGCTCAGGTCATGATCTTCTGGTTTGTGAATGTGGGCCCCGCGCCGGGCTCTCTGCTTCATTGTCAGAGAAGAACCTGCTTCAGATCCTCTGTCCCCCCTCTATTTGCCCCCCCTTATGCTCCTTCTCCCCCAACAAAAAAGAGCATGAAATAAGACCTAGCATGTGGTGCCCCCTTCTTCTCTGCCTGCTTTCCTTTTATTCTTTCCCACTATTCTAGTTTCCTTCAATGTGGGAAACCATGCAATTTGTTTGGATGTAAGACTCTGTCACTCTGTCTCAGCCTGCAAAGTCACTGCTCCCTCTTTTGCACACACAGTTTCTCAGAGGAACCTTTTGGAAGGAAAACACATTCCATACCTAGGGGTGTGCACTGGGACTTGGAACATTTCTTAGTAACTCGATCATAATGAGTAGTAAAGTTGAGCTTGTTCAAGATAATTATCACAGGCTTGGGCTGGCCAACAGTACAAACAGTAGAGTTTCGAGTGAACAGAAGGAAAGGAAAGGTGAAGCTCTGTACAGACAAGAGCAGAAGTATGAAGACGGGAACATTTCAGAATTGAGAAGGTTCTGGACAAATTAATTTTCAAGCATTTGAAAATCTGAATAATTCAACATATATGCAGGGTCCACTGTATGCCAGGCACTTGGGCTCAGTGCTGGGGACAGTCGGCATCCCTGACATCAAAGGGCTTAAGGAAAGCAGGGAATGTGGGCAATGACTAAATGGTTTGTTCCGTGGGGATCCAGTGCCATGGGAGCAGAGAAGAGGAGACTTATCTCAAACATGGGGGCCCAACAGATCTCCCAAGGGGGCAGCGATGCTAAGCTGAGTGTTGGGGAATGACAGAAATTAGCTTCTGGAGCACTTTGGGGACCAGGCGGCAGGGCAGAATCCCTGAGGGAGAGGACCTAGAAAAAAGAGAGCATGAGGTTTTCGAGAAACTTCAAGACATTCCGGACAGCTGGATCTTACAAGGCTGAGCCTGGGCATGGCCGACCCTGAGGTGCTTAGGGGTCTCATCAGAGACTTTGGGCTTTATCTGAAGCACAGTTGGGAGTGAGTGGAATGTTCTGAACAAAGAAATGAGACCAACGGTTGAACATTTTGGAACAATTTCTCTGGGAGTTGTAGCAGTAAGGGAGGGGAGAGCCAGAACCACAGCACTGAGTGTAGAGAGAAGAGGAAAAGGATTCAGAAAATATTCGGGAAGCAGAAATGACAAGACTTGGTGACAGAGGATTCCTTAGAGGAGAAGCTTGTATGTTCAATCGGTTCTCTCCCTCCCTCCCTCCTTTCCAGTTCCCGTTTTCATGCAACTTCCTGAGAATGGAAGAGCATTACTGCACCTCCTGAAGTCCTGGATTTTTACCAAAGAAATATTGTTCATGAAGATTATGCTCAACTAATTGGTGTTATTTACTTCTACCTTTTGTAGCACTGACAGAACATGGATCTTTCCTTTAATTTTCATGTATGAAAGACACAATAGAAAAAGGAACACTATTTTTTAAATTTTTAAAAATATTTATTTATTTTTGAGAACGAAAGACAGAGAGACAGAGCACCAGCAGGGGAGGGGCAGAGAGAGGGAGACACAGAATCCGAAGTAGTTTCAGGCTCTGAGCTGTCAGCACAGAGCCCGATGTGGGGCTCAAACCCACTGACTGTGAGATCACAGACCTGAGCGGAAGTCGTATGCTTGACCAACTGAGCCACCTAGGCACCCGGAACACTATTATTTTTAAAGTTCATATTTATTAATAAGCCACATCATACTTTAATAAGGACATGAATTTTCCATCTTCTAAATTTCTTTTTTGCACCTCATTCAGTTTGAAGGTTTGATTTGTTAGTTCACATTATAGTTCTTAAGCTAAAACACAACAGTTAATACTATAGAAAGTTTTGGAATTCTGAAAGTGATTCTGTTGATTTTTTTTCCTCAAAAGGGTCATATCGGGGCTCCAGGGTGGCTCAGTAAGTTAAGCACTCAGCTTTGGCTTAGGTCATGATCTCACAGTTTTTGATTTTGAGGCCCACGTCAGGGTCTGTGCTGACAGCTCAGAGCCTGGAGCCTGCTTTGGGTTCTGTGTGTGTCTCTCTCTCTGCTCCACTCTTGCCGACGCTCTGTCTCTCTCTCTCTCTCAAAAAAATAAACGTTGAAAAATTTTTTTTAAAAAGGGTCATATTAGCATTTATGTTTTGTTATTTTTTTATTAAACTTAAACTTAGATGTTAAAGTTGGTAATAAAGTAATTTGAAAATAAAAAACGACTATGACTAGGTTGTTCATTTGAAGAGATTGTAGTTTTCTGACTTAGAATATGAATAGCAGCTAGCATTCATGCATGCCTACTATGTACCAGATGCTGTTCTAAGTACTTTACATATATTAATTCCTTTGGTCTTTATAACCTTATCACTACAAACTATGGGTGAGAAGCTGATGAACAGAGAGGTTGAGTAACTTGCTTAAGGTCACACAGCTGATTAAGTGTCAAAACTGGGGTTTGAACTTAGTACTTCAGTTCAGTCCCTGCTCCCTCATGGGAAGGGATGGGCTGAGATCTGTTTGGGAAAATAACTGCCTGGACCTCTGGTTGATTAGATTGGAGGTAGAGTCTGAGGGAGAAGTCGGGAAGAAGCTAGAGGAAGAAGTTACTGTCGAGAGCCTAGTTTCTGGGCAGTTGTGCCTCTCCAAAATAACATGATGTAATTTCATATTTGGAACAGGTCAGAAGTGCCCCCTCAAAAGATATGCTTATTGGGAATGTGACCTTATTTGGAAAAAAAAAGGGTTTTTGTAGATGAAGTTAAGTTATCTTCGGATGAGGCCCTGGATTATCTGAGTGAGTCTTAATCCAATGGCAGTGTCCTTAGAAGAAGAAGGAAAACGACAGAGGAGGTGTGTGAAGATACAGTTGAGTTTGGACTGACATACCCACAAACCAACGAACACCAAGGATTGCTAGCAACTTCCAGAAGGTAGTACAAGGCATGGGATGGATTGTCCATCAGAGCCTCCAGGAGGAATCAACCCTGCTGGGTCCTTGATTTCACACTGCTGGCCTCCAGAAAACCGTGAGAAAAAACACTGCTGTGGTTTTTAGCTACCATGTTTAGGGTTATTTGTTACCGCAGGCCTAGGAAACCAATACAATACAATACAATTAAATTAATAAAGGTCAGATATACAGAGAAAGCTTGTACCAAGGGTTGGAGCCTGTTGGGGAAATGTACTTGGACTATGTTAATTTTTACTGGAATTTGGTTGAAATTTTTACATGTAAGGGCTTGTTGGCATCTAAGAACTTAGCCAAGGCTGTTGCAGGTAGAATATACTGCCTGGGAGCTTCAGGAAATCTGAGGGAAATAGGAAGGGAGTATGGAATGGAGAGACCAGTGTTGGGGGAAACAGGGCACTCTGACACCAGCAGATCTCAAACTTATAAATGGCTGCGTCACTGATTTTTAACATATGTGAGTTATCTAGCATTGCTGATATAACTTAAAAATAGTTAGGTTTCTGGGCGCCTGGGTGACTCGGTTAAGTGTTGGATTCTTGATTTCAGCTTAGGTCATGATCTCTCGGTTGGTGAGCTAGAGCTCCATGTCTGGCTCCACACGAGGTGTGGAATCTGCTTAATATTTTCCCTTTCCCTCTCTCTGCTTCTCCCCTGCTTGTGCTCTCTCTCTCTCTCTCTCTCTCAAAAAAATAGTTACAGTTTCTGGAATGAATTAGGGATTTACTCACTGCAGCTAGATCTGCATGATAGGGATAGTAATGGTTTAAAAAATTCTGATTTCTATCTAGAAAAAATTCTACCCCTCTAAATGTAAGCATGCTTGGTTAAGATGTAAGTTGCAAAGACATCTTAGTCTAGAAGATCATCATCATCTTAATGCATTTCTATTGATCTCTTCTTTCTCGCTCAGTTAACATAATTACTCTAATTTATGTTTCAGATGAAGAATACAAATGGTTCTGAGGAAGCATGAGAAGACCAGGGCTTTGTTCTAGGATGGCAAGAGGAAGTAATAATATTCCTAATAGCTAAGCAGGGGTGGGTGGGGTAACTCAAATCCCAAGAACACATTGCTTTCTTATTGTATTCTACTGTAAGCTCCCCATCATATTTCCCGTTACTCTTTTCCTGTCTTTCATTTTACAATGAGCAAAAAGAAAATAAAAAGGGAATAAATGTAAACCATTCTATGTATCTGTAACTTCTCTCTCCAGAGTCAGGGTTCTGTGTTTGCTTTCTTGGGATGAGTTAGTACTTCTAAGGGTTTTAATTGAAATATGCCATTACTGGCCGTATTTTCTTGACAAGCAAATGTAAAGGTCATAAATTATTTTAGTAGATCCCAAATTGCCGTTATAATTACAGCAAGTCAAGATTCTGATTAAAGTCTTTTCCGCAATTTAGAATCTCAATTCCCATTTCTTACTCACACCACCTTGTTGTAGAACTGTAAAAGTGGTAGAAATACAAGTGCTGTCAATTGTATCATTAAGTGTTAAGAATATTAAAGTATCCTTTTGACATTACTGGAAGGCAGAGCAGGGGGCAGACAAGAAAAGAAACAGAACTTAAAAAAGAAAGAAAGAAAAGTAATGTTCAGCCAGTGGCCAATAAGGGGGACAGGGACAATTCATTTCTCTTTCTAGTATCAACAGTGTCTACACTTATAAGAGGCTAGTTCTTGAAAGATATTTATGATAAATTAAGCTCTAGTCGAACATTGGTATAGATTCACCCGTTTCATTCTGTCTGCTATCAGGCAGGTGGTATTACTGTCATCTCCATTTTAAGATGAAAAATCGGAAACACAGAGAGGTTAAGGGATTTTTGCAAGATCACAAAGCTAGGAAGTAGCTGAGTAGGAATTTGAAGAAAGCTTCAAGTTCTTAGTCATTACATTTATCTCCTGTCCATGATCAAAATCAGTGCTAAGGTTGAGCCAACGTGTTATTTGCAACCGAAACTCATGACCAGGAAACCAGGAGCATTAGGATTTCACACTCAGAGTTTATATTCACTACAGGAGGAGGTTTGCGCTCTCTCTGGCTCAGGAATTCAGAGTTGAATACCAGAGAGGAATGTGCTTCCTGCAGAGGGAGAAAATAATTTCGGCCAGGGATTGGGAAATTTTCTGTAAAGGGTCAGAGAGTGAATATTTTTGGCTCTGCAGACCATATGCTCAACTCAGCCCTTGTAGCTTGAAAGAAGCCAGAGAGAATAGATAAACAGATGGGTGTGGCTGGGTTCCCTAAAACTTGGAAAAATTGATGGAGGACTGGATTTGTCCCAAAGGCTATCGTTTGCTTCTCCCAGTCTGCAGTGTTAATTTTGTCCTTAAATTGTGGTGAGATAAATTCCCTCGGGAACTCACCAACTTTCTCCCAGCGAGTGGACAACTGAATGTTTTATGTGGCCTTGGATATGACCTTAATCCTGCTCTCTCCTCCTGACTGATGCCATGGATTCTTAACGTGTGGTCCGTGGACACTCCGCAGCAAGTTTCAGAGGGTCCACCAATTGGATATTAAAGAAAAGATACTTCATTTTGTGTCTCTCTTGGTATTTTGAAGAATCTGGGGGAAAAATTGATCAGTTTGAAAGTTGTTTCCAGAATTGTTTGAATATGAACAAGTGTAAGGTAGCATGGGCTGTAATTACACCCAGGTGAAGATGTATAGTCGTCTCCCTTCCCAGGTTGAGACATCAGATGGTTTCTTGTTAATAGGAATTTAAGAAAATTCCTTGCTGCATGATTATAAGCATTTCTCTTTGCTTACACTGGGTTTAGTTTAGGTTGAAAAACATAAAAACAAAAGTTTGTGTATCCTTTGGCTTTTCAATCAAGTATGTGCTCAAATCCTGGCTCTCCTCTCACTTGCTGTGCCAATTTAATTTAGTAGATTAGTTGCTCTCACTGTGGAGCCTCAGATTCCTCAGTGTAAAATTGGATTATAAGACTGAGTTAAAATGTGTAAACCACTGGGCACAGGATCCCGATAAAGGGAAGCCCTCATTAGTGGTGTCATGAAACACAGTGCTGAGTTCTTGCACTTCTTGTATCCAAGGTCCTCACCCATGAACACTGCTGAGGTAACTGTCATCTTGAACATGTACTAGACAGTGGGGCCTCTTTTGTGCAAAAGAAGCTCATTTGAGAGACTGGAACTTGACCAGAATTCAGACTTTTTCCAGGTTGAAGGCCTGTAATAAGGTATTCTGTAAAATTGCTTCTGGTTCTGTCAAACATAATCACCCCTCATAATTAGAGAGGCTGTGGAGAGGCCATATGTCCTAGGAACAGTCAAGTAGGCTTAGTTTGGAACTGAGGAGAAAACTGAAGCAGGGCCTCTGTCAGAACATCATCTTTACCCAAACTGTTGACAATGATCTTGATTTTCTAAAGCAGATCATGTTTAAATTGGCCTTTGACATGCAAGTAAATGAAATCACTGATATATGCCAGTATGGCCAATTCTTGTGTGTCCCAATCTCTTTTTCTTAGGACACTAGTCAAACTGGATTAGAACCCCCTCCCCTACAATGGCTTCAATTTAGTTTAATCATATCTTTAAAGGCCCAAATATGATCACATTCTCAGGTGAATTTAAGGGGGACACAATTCAGCCCATGGTCTCTCATTTCTTGTCTGTTACAAGCCAGCTGCCTCAATGGTCCCTTTAATTCTGTAAGCTTCTCCCATCTTGTAATATGTTCTTCTTACTTAAGTCAGCTTTTTTTTTTTTTTTTTTTTTAACTTGACAGTAATGCACACGCACCGTAGTTTAGACTGACAAATGTTCCCATGGGATTATGTAAACCCTGACATGGAGAAGTATGATGTAGAAAGGTTCAGACTTTAAGAATGCTTTTTTCTTGTCTAAAGTTTGTTGAATCAAGGTCTTTTTTCAGTGGCAGTTGGTGAGAGAGACACTGATGAGACTGGAATGACTGGGATGAGCTAAAGAGACATTTGTGAATGGAATTACCAGTAACATTTTCTTCCTCAACATTTGCATTTATGACCCTGAGTAGCCAAAGCAAAGCTGGAGGTATTACAATTCCAGACTTCAAGTTATATTAAAAAGCTGCAGTAATCAAAACAGTATGGTACTAGCACAAAAACAGACATGTGGATCAATAGAACAGAATAGAAAACTCAGAAATAAATCCACAGTTATATAGTCAATTAATCTTTGACAAAGCAGGAAAGAATATGCAGTGGGAAAAAGATACTGTCTTCAGCAAATGGTGTTGGGAAAACTGACAGCTATATATAAAACAATGAAACTAGATCACTGTTTTACACTATACACAAAAATAGACTCAAAATGGATTAAAGATCTAACTGTGAGATTAGAAACCATAAAAATCCTAGAAGAGAGCACAGGCAGTAAGGTCTCTGACATTGGCCATAGCAACGTCCTTGTAGATATGTCTCGGGAGGCAAGGGAAATGAAAGCAAAAATCAACTATTGGGACTACGTCAAAATAAAAAACTTCTGAACAGCCAAGGAAACAATCAACAAAACTAAAAGGCAACCTGTGGAATGACAGAAGATATTTGCAAATGACATGTCCAATAAAAGGTTACTTTCCAATAAAAGTAGAACTTATACAACTCATCACCACAAAAACAAATAATCTAAAAAATAGGCAGAAGTTATGTATAGACATTTCTCCAAAGAAGACGTCCATATGGCCAACAGACACATGAAAAAGGTGCTCAACAACACTTATCATCAAGGAAACGTGAATCAAAATTACAGTGAGATATCACCTCACAGCTGTCAGAATGGCTAAAATAAAAAATACAAGAAACAACAAGAGTTGGTAAAGATGTGGGGAAAAAGGAACCCTCTTGCACTGTTGATGGGAATGCAAACTGGTGTAGTCACTGTAGAAAACAGTATGAAGTTTACTCAAGAAGTTGAAAATAGAACTACCCTACAATCCTGTAATCACACTACTGGGTATTTACCCACAAAATATTAAAACACTAATTCAAAGGGATATATGCACCCCTATGTTTATAGCAGCATTGTTCACAATGGCCAACATATGGAAGCGGACTCTTTTTTTTTTTTTTTTTTTTGAGAGAGAGAAGAGAGCACATGAGAGCTCAAATGTGCACACAAGAGAGTGAGAGGGGTCAGAGGGACCGGGAGAGAGAGAATCTTAAGTGGGCTCCACTTAGTGCAGAGCCTGATGTGGGGCTGTTGCCAGGTGGAGTCCGGGCTCCTTGTGGGGCTTGATCTCATGACCATGATATCATAACTTGAGCCGAAATCAAGAGTTGGACGCTGAAACGACTGAGCTACCCAGGTACCCCAAGAAACAGACCCTTAACTATAGATAACAAACTGATGGTTACCAGAGGGGAGTGGGTGGGAGGATGGGTTAAATAGGTGATGGGGATTACGGAGTGCACTTGTGATGAGCACTGGGTGATGTATGGAAGCGTTGAATCATTATATTGTATATGTGAAACTAATATAATGCTCTATGTTAATTATACTGGAATTAAAATAAAAAAATCGCACTTATTAATTGTCTCATTTATTGTGTGAGTGATAATAAGCTGCCTTTTTCAGAAATAACCCAGTGACATTTTATATACTG
Organism: Hyaena hyaena; assembly: GCF_003009895.1. Classification (NCBI taxonomy): domain Eukaryota; kingdom Metazoa; phylum Chordata; class Mammalia; order Carnivora; family Hyaenidae; genus Hyaena; species Hyaena hyaena. The sequence goes on along the minus strand of NW_024080934.1, from coordinate 86,148 downwards.
TGTAACAGGCACTACTCTTTCTCTGAGACAACAAGGAAAGAGGAAGAGAGTGCAGAGCTGGTGAAATGGAAGACACGCTGTGGACACTCATTCTACATGACTGCGATCTTCCCACTGGAGTGAGGCTGGCGCCTCCGAACTCTACTCACGGATCACAGGCACCACACATGCTTCATTTCATTTAATGATCACAGCCAAACTCTGGGAAGATCAAAGTCGCCCAGAGAGGAGGTGTTGGGGGATGAGGAACAACTTTGCAATGAGAACTGGGAAACCGGGACACATCATGAGCCATTAGCGAGAGGTGAGCAAGTTTCTGTCACAGCTCAGCTGAGGACAAAGAGACCATACTTGTGGGTGGTAGCCCATTTTTAAGCCATTAGCTAGCAAACTTGTGGCTTTTTAATAGGAGAAGGAACATAGATCAGAGGATTCGCTTTTTGCTTTATTTATTTATATTTTAGGTAGGATGCCCTGCTATAGGAAGCTGTCCTGTTTTTCCTGTGGTAAGACTGGGGTGATGGGGGTTTGGGAGAAGACCATAAGGTAAAGCAGTATTTTTATTACACTATATCTAGAATATGTCTTGTCAGCAAATAATGTATGAATGTTGATGTTGGCCTTGTTCAGCAGCTGAGGTAGTGGTTGGCAGGTTTCTCCACTGTACAGCTGCTCTTCCCTCCTTTTCTCTACAGCACTCTTTAGAAGGAAGTCACCACACACAGCCTGTACCTAAGGAGTGGGGAGAGGTTTCTTCTCAAGGCTGAGGATTAGCAAATTAAGCAGAAGGAAAATCAAGGGAGGCTGGTCCTCGAATGACTAACCACCGGGTGCCGGCTTAAAAGGGAAGCCCGAGAAACCAGGCAGATAGAATTCGCCAATTCAGTCTTAAGGAGGATAGACAGTTAATTTAGCAGGAATAAACAATTGGACTGGGGTATTCACTGGCAGACTGTTGGAGTTGGAGCTGTTGAAATATAAGCAGAAGCCAGGTGAAGGTTCCTGGAGCTGCAGAAGGGGTGGGGCAGAAACCCCCAGAAACGCAGCATGATGGGTGTTCAAGGGAGAGGGCCTACTTTACTCCAAGTATAGGGCTATGAATCAACATCGTTATATTTAGAAACAACTTCTCCCACATAAAAATTTATCAGGACGTGAAAAAAGTATTCATGTCCTTATAAAGCAACTAGACGACAGATCACAGTTTAACACTCTGGAATATTCTTTTTAAAAACGTGCATTTTTATTTCTTCTTTCTGTGTGAATGCCTTTGCCAGTCGCTTGACTGAACAACGAAATTAGGCTTATCAGTTTCTTTTTGTTTATAGCTGATTTTACAGTCCAGCTTATCATTAATACCGTTTCCATGTGAATTCACAGACCAAAAGCCTTCCCGCGAGCCTTGTCTTCTAAATTCACTTTAGAACCAGCCGTGTTTATATAATATCATTTGAAAAAACTGAAGTTAAGACCTCAAAGAAATAATATCTTCCATTCAGAGATTTTCTTGATTAATAAATAGTACCACACCCATGTTACCTCATTTGTTAGGAAGTCAATAAACAAAGAAATAAATGGGAAGAGGTCATTTTTACCCATTTAATTGTACCTGAATACAGAATTCCTTGACAGCCAAAGTTCACTCTACTTCACAGTTTTCCAAGAGAAAAGCAACAGTAGCAGCAGAGTGGACACAGGCAGTGGCCCCACATTGCTTGAGCCAAGGCAGAGCTTGCTCAGCCTGTGCACAAGGAACGCTGTAGCCGGTGCTGGGAAAGAGGGTGAGAGAAGTGAGAGTACTTTGGGGGTGCCACAGAGCCTCCTTGAGTATTCTATCCTGTATAAGCAGCTTTCTTGCTTTCTTTCTTTTTAATGTTTATTTATTTTTGAAAAAGAAAGAGACAGAGACAGAGTTTGAGCAGAGGAGGGTCAGAGAGAGAGGGAGACACAGAATTCGAAGCAGGCTCTGAGCTGTCAGCACAGAGCCCCATGAGTGGCTAGAACTCACAAACTTCGAGATCATGACCTGAGCCCAGTGTGACGCTTGACCAGCTAATCCACCCAGGCCCCCACACTGCCACCTCCATATAACTAACTTTCATAAACAGCTCATGCTTCCCTTGAGAAACATTTACGAGTTAATTCTCTAAATGGCTACACCAGCATGTCTGCTAGCTCTTTCTGGTCACAGAGCAGCTTGAAAGGCTTGTCTCATGTCCTCTCACTGCCCTTGATTTCAGCACCTCTGGCATGATGACAAGTCCCAACAGCATGTTCTCAGATCCTGACCAAATCCTCTGTCCCTTGCTCCAATGTGTCGCTGGTGTCATATAACACTACTGGTACCACATGTTCAAGATGGGACTCTGTGGTGTGGTAGATCACACCGGGGCTTTGTGGAGCCAGTCCCTGAAAGTTCCCTAGCTGGTTCAGGGAGGGCTGCTGGTCCCCAAGGGACATCGGTCTCTCTATTCGGGGATATGCTTCCTGGTAGTCTGCACTCTGATGAAGGAAAATCCACCCCAGCTCAGCTCCTGAGTGGCAGAACGCGGAACTCATCACAGACAAACTGTATTGATATGATTCTCTTCCCATCTCTGGCTGAGCTTTCCAGCCAGACACACAGAGTTCACACATTATCTGAGTGGGACTTTGGCATGTTGATATCATGCCTCTAAAAGACTTTGGCTTGGTGGGCATCATAGATGATATGGTTCCTCATATCATCTGTGTATCTGCAGAGATGCTTCTGCTTGCTGACTGGACTCAGATGAACATGAGTGAATTTTTGTGCACATTGCCGTGTACATTAAGCAACAATCCAAATCTTTGCAAAGATGAAAGCTACAAATTATTATGGAATAGTCTGAGGATGAAGTAAGCTATAGTAAAAAAAAAATCTTACATTTGATTAAAAAATAAGTCACTGTACATTTGAGAATGTATGTGTGTGTGTATGTGTGAGTACAGGTATGTCTATGTATTTGAATATAGCCTATTCAGTTATCCATTCAGTCAGCCATCCATTCTGTATTATGTGTCCATTAATATGCTAAACACTAAGGACATATTTATGAACAGAACAAAGACCTGGCCCTCAAAGAACTGTAGTCTACTGAGCAAGGTTGACATGGTTAAAGAGAACAGCTAAATAATCTTATTTCTAAACATACAGACTTCCTTTTAAAATGCATCTTTCCACTTTCCTTCTGTTCACCTATCTAGATGTCTGAATTTGATATCAAGGTGGAAAGGAAAGAAAGAAGTAGTTGAGGCTTCTGGCTTTGGAGAATCAGGAAGTCAATCTGAGTGATTTCCAACCCTGTAGGCTGATCGCACCCCGAAACTTCAGACTTCATTACTGACCAAAGGAAACACTCTCCTTACCACCATGCAACAATAGCTTGCCTGAGGACTTTGAATGCCTCTCACCTTACCCTGTACCATCCATTAATGCAAAAAATACCTTGATAAGCCTTGTGCACACCAGAACAAAGTCTATAGTTTAAAATGAAGAACTGTGAAGTGTTCTTATTCCACAGTCTCCTGTGTTCCACTTTAAAGTATCAGGATTTCGGTGCACCTGGGTGGCTCAGCGTGTTAAACGTCTGACTTCAGCGCAGGTCATGATCTCATGGGTATGTGGGTTGAGCCCCTCAATGGGCTCTGTGCTGACAGCTCAGAGCCTGGAGCCTGTTTTGAAGTCTGTGTCCTCATCTCTCTCTGCCCCTCCCCTACTCGTGCTCTGTCTCTCTCTGTCTCTCAAAAATAAAAAAATTTTAAAAAGAAAATTAACAGGGTGCCTGGGTGACTCAATTGGTTAAGCCTCCGACTTCGGCTCAAGTCATGATCTCATGGTTCATGGGTTTGAGCCCCGCATCAGTCTCTGTGCTGACAGCTAGCTCAGAGCCGAGGGTCTGTTTCGGATTCTGTGTCTCCCTCTCTCTCTGACCCTCCCCTGCTCATGCTGTCTTTCTCTCTCTCAGAAATAAATAAAACATTTTAAAAAATTAAAAAAAAAAAAGAAAACTAAGGCACCAAGATTTCATAAATACAGCTTGCTGTTGTCCAGCAGCATGCTGAAGCCCCTCAAGATGGCTGCCAAACAGTTCCTGGGGAGATAAGAAATTGATCTTGAGGTTCAGAAGTTGCTCACCGATGCCCAAGTGTCCACAAACCTGGCTCATTACGATTTTTTAGAAATATTTTTTGGAACACAGTTATCCTCATTCATTTATGTGTTGTCTGTGGCTGCTTTTCCATTACATTGGCAGAGTTGAAGCATTGCAATAAAAAACATATGGCCCACAAAGTCTCAAGTGTTTACTATCTGGTCCTTAACAGAAAAAGCTTGCGGATACTTGCTAGGTGGACAAGGTGCTTCTATGGCCATATTGAGACTTTTTGGGTCCATTTTCATTTAGCAAAGAATTACTAAATTCCTATTATGACTCTGGCATTCTTCTAAGCATTAAGATTACATAAGAGAACAAAAATAGACAAACATTTGTACTTTATATACTAGTTTCCTAACATATTCAGTTATATCCCTAGCAACAAATCACTATAAACTGGTTCCCCCAGAGTTCTGGAGGCCAAATGTCTGAAATCAAGTGTTAGCAGGATCGGGTCCTTCTAGAAGCTTGAAGGGAGAATTCATTGTGGCTTCTTGTGGCTGCCAGCAATCTTAGGTGTTCCTTGCCTTGAAGCTGTGTTGCTCCAATCTCTGGCAACCACAATCTCTTCTCTGTGTCTGTGAGCTCTGAGCTTTTTCAAAAGACTCCTCATAAGTGAGGTTGTATGGTCTCTTTCTGTGTCTCACTTATTTTGCTTAGCATAAAACCCTCAAGTTCCATCCATATTGTTGCAAACAGCAAGATTTTTTCTTGTTTATGGCTGAATAATATTGTACTGTGTGTGTGTGTATGTGCATCACATTTTCTTTATTCATTCTTTGATAAATGCTTAGGTTGTTTCCATGTTGTATCTACGGTAAATAATGCTGCAGTGAACATGGGGGTGCATATATCTTTCAAGTGAGTGTTTTCATTCCCTTAAGATAAATACCCAGAAGTGGAATTGTTGGATCTATGTCAACATTTTTAATAATATTATTTTAAGTGGCAAAGATATTGAGAGGAAGAAATGTTTTTTTTTTTAATATTTATTTCTAGGAGAGAGAGAGAGACAGCGTGAACAGGGGAGGGTCAGAGAGAGAAGGAGATACAGACTCTGAAATAGGCTCCAGGCTCTGAGCTGGCAGTCAGCACAGAGCCCGACGCGGGGCTCGAACCCACGAACCGCGAGATCATGACCTAAGCGAAAGTCGGACGCTTAACCGACTAAGCCACCCAGGCGCCCCAAGAGAGGAAGAAATGTTAACTGACTGGGCCAAAGTCACTCTGCTAATAATGAGCTGAGAGAGCAAAGATATAAATCCAGGAATTTTAGGCTGTGGAGTCCACAGTGGGCTTAACCATTATGCTTTTATGCCGTTGGGATTCAACAGAGCCCAGAAATCCTCACACTGCTTCCCTTGCTTCCTTCCAAATACTATATTCATTAAATCTCAGGAGTAGCTTACTCTCTTCTTGCAGGAAATTCAGCCAGCACCTGGAAGAGCAGAGGGAAAGAAGAAAGCTAATCTTCCAATCATTCCAGAGGAATGACCACTTTGCCCTAAGTGACCAAAGGCAAAAATTATGATGACAAACAATAATGATGATGATGATAGCCAGTGTTTATTGAGTCCTGACTAAGTGCTCTGCATGTTCTTCCCATACCCTGTGTCTAATACTTATGGGCTGTAAATCAAGCTAACAAACTATTAAATACTATTAAAATATTCTATATTTCACTCTTGGTAAATATATCTTTAAAAAAACTGAAGTCCATGTTTACATTTCAAATCCTTAGATTTCTTGGAGTGAGCCGGCCGCAGCCCTCCCCCCTCTTCCCCCCCACCATCCTGGGCCGCACCCCTCCCCCCGTCCCCTGCCGCAGCCCTGGGGTCGCTGCCACAGTCCCAACTTCCTCCACACATTGGCCAAGAGCTGCTCCTTGGTCCCTTCTCAGGTGTGGAGACGCTCCCTGGGAGGCTCACGGGAAGAAGAATGTCGCAGCAAGGCTTACACAGGCCACGGAAATGGGCTCAGGGCTGCATGGCCAGGGTTCTGGGGTGCAGGACCTAGGAGGCAGCGACATGGGCCTTAAGTGACCACATCCCCCAGCCCCTCCCCATCTCAGACTCCTCACCCCTTCAGGAAAGGTATGGATGGAGGCAGGCCAGAGAACCCCAGATGCACTGGCTGCAGCATGCATATGTTACGTCATTTAGAATTGAAGTCGCATCAAAGCCCTGTGCAATAAGTATTAGTATCATTCCCCTCATACACATGAGGGGCTAAATAACTGCCTGCCCACGGAGTCTGCCAGGGTGATCTGACTTACAGTTCTGCTCCTAATACAATGCTGTAGGCTCTCCCCAAAAGAGAACACCACTTCCTCCCAACTAATGCATCTGGTACAGGCATCTGGATAACATAACATCAAGATAATTTTTTCCCAAAGCCGTTCTACTGAGAGAGAGTTTAAATTAGTGAGAGTGCATATAAAACGACCCTACTTAAGTGTGAAAATTTCTTCACAAGTATCACATTTCTTAAAAACCTGAGAGAAATGTCTCAGAGATTAAGGCTCTTCTGCGCTACAAAAGTTTATTTTCAATACCTGCTTTAATACAGACTACAACAGCCTGGGCTGTGCCAGGGTGAGAAGACTTTGTCCCATTAATCTGGGCAGGGCTGAGTCCTTTTCCCAAGACTGATAAATTAAGCAAAGGAGAGACCATGTGCTTTTCTGGCCTTCATGAAGATGCAACCAGAGGTTGGATTGCTCTCGCTCTGTGGGAAATCCAGGGCTGCTGACCAGAGACCTTTACGAAAGAGGTGCCTGACAAAATCATAACCCTGAGAGCCAAAGCCAAACCTGGGTGTAGCTCAGTACAAAGACAAGGTACTTAAGATGCCTTCTCAAGTCCCGTTTAAGGAGCATCACTGTTGACTCAGAGAATGGAGTAATCCCTCACACAGGGACAGCCTCTCATTCACAGGCTGATAGTAGCTGTAATTACAATCGTAATTATTTTGACAGACTGCTCTGCACGCAGTGCTTAAAACAATCAGACACCCGCAGCTCTCAGTTACACTTTCTGATCCATGACCAAAGGGAACTTATCAGGAAATGCAAATCAATGATGTTTAGTAAAGCTCTAAAACTTTTAAAACTTTGTTTAATCACTACATAAAGTGATTTTGCTAACCACCTCTTATAGCTTGTAAATGACAGGCAAAATGACAATTACCGTTCCACTTCACATCAACTTAAAAAAATGACAATTTTCAGGTTTTGAGTCAATTACTGTTTACAATGGATTCATTTCTTACTTTAATCACATGCAGCAAAGAGAACCTCTTTTCTATTACAAACAATTAAATTCTGGGGCTCCTGGGTGGCTCAGTAGGTTAAAGATCCAACTTCAACTCAGGTTATGATCTCACAGTGCATGGGTTTGAGCCCCACGTTGGGCTCTGTGCTGACAGCTCAGAGCCTGGAGCCTGCGTTTTATTCTGTATCTCTGTTTCTCTGCCCCTCCTCTGCTTGTGCTCTCTCTCTCTAGAATAAATAAACATTAAAAAATAATTTAAAAAACCCAGAGAATGTGCTTTTTTACCATGTATATAAGTTCATAGTAACCTGCTGAAAGTACCTGTAAGTAACAATAATGATGGAGTGCAGACACAATCTTACTGTGCTTTAGTTAAAAAAGTTTCAAAGCTAAGGTAAACATGTCTTGCATTTTGAAAAACCAAAGCAACTGATCTGGTGTGGGTAGTGTAGGCTGAAGTCTAGAACAGAAGAGTTGTATGAAGTGGCTTTTCCACATGTGCAGGTCACAACTGTTTTCAAAGCAGAGTCAGCAGCCAAAAAGAAATTCAACCTCTGGGCAAACGGGTTCACAATGGCACCTCGAATCTGGGCCTGGGCTAATGTATTCCTAGTGTTTGTCACTCACAGTATAAAAGGAAAGGCCTGTGGAGACCCACATCAGACACACCCAGGGGAAAATTACTCATCAAAGTGTGACTAACATGTTCTGCAAATTTTTATAGTTTTGTTAACAACACGAAGGGTAGCAGAATCTGCCACCCCCAAATATCCCACTTTGGCATAAGGATTATTTCGAGCTGAACGCAATTGAGAAGAAGCAGATGTAGGAAGAATTCGCAGCCCTCCCCCCATTTGCTTAAATGCAGGACATAAATTTATAAAGGTGCCCCCCTCCCCCCCCCACTAGGAGGGACAGAAGTTAATCACCAGAGACAATCCTTATCTAGATCCTTATCTGCCTGGATGTGGTAGCAGAGGAACCTCCATGACAGACCTTACAAACTAACCCCATCTACCATTAGTTTCCCTATGTATTTGCCTTCCCGCAGCTTGCTTCCCATAGGAGCTCAGTTCTTTTCCTTTGTCTCGTCACCGCTCTACAAAGTCACTGCCCTTTGCTAAGATGTTATATAAGCTTACATTCTAACAATCTCTTTGAATTACTCATCGCTGAGTGCTCTCTCATTCAGGCACCACACTCATTTCAATAAACTTTGTTTTTCTCTTGTGAATCCGTCTTGTGTCAGTATCAGGGCTCCAGCCAATGAGCCTAAAATGGGTGGAGGAGGAAGAAAATTTCCTCCCATCTAATCAGAACCAAGGTTCTTACAATTTAAAAATTCCACCACATCTCCATTTTTTCATTCTCTCATTCTTTCTCAAATATTTATTTAGAACTAAAATGGCATAAATTGGCATTGCTCAAAAAAAAAAAAAAAAAAGAACTAAAATGGCATGTCATTTGCCAGGTACTGGTATGTGATTTTCTGTCTCAAGGAACTTGAGCTTTGCTGGGGGGATGAATAGTGGCCCTCCCGAAAAGGTACATTTATGTATCCTGTGAGTGTAACCTTATTTGGGAAAAGGGTCTTTGCACGTGTAGTAAATTTAAGGATCTTGAGAAGAGATCATGCTAGATCATCTAGGTGGGTCCTAAATCCAATGCCAAGGATCCTGCTAAGAGACATCCAGAGTAGAGATGTAGGGAGAAGGGAAGGTCACATGCAGACAGAGGTAGACTGCTATGCGGCCACACATCTGGGGCCACCAGAAGCAAGAAGATGCAAGGAAGCTTTCTCTCCTAGAGACTTGAAGAGGACATGGTCTTGTTAACAACTTGATTTTGGAGTTCAGACCTCTAGAACTAAGAGAGAATACATTTCTATTGTTTTAAGCCACCCAATTCGTGGTAATTTATTGTGGCAGCCCTAGGAAACTCATGCAAGGAATAAAAACAAGGAAACAAATAACATACAGTGTAATAAATATTAATTCTTCACACAGTAACTGTGCTCTGGAGAAACACTTCTTTCCTCCAAGCCTCTGAAGTTTGTTTAAGAAGTAGTACAATTTAGTATGAGGATCCACTGAGGCATAGAAGTTTCTTAATTAAGTTTCTTAACTGAAGGCTACAGTTCTGAGATCTCTGGTACAGCAGGACCCGCAAAGGCATGCTTAGCTGGATTATTTTTTTGCATTGAACCAGTTGACCTAGTACTGGCCCCAAAACCTTCATATATTTTATGAAGAACTTAATGTACCAGGCTTGCTGATAAAAGTTAAAAAAAAAGGAAAAAGGAAGAAAGAAAGGGAAGAAGAGATACCGATTTAATGTGCAATTATAAATAGGTATGTTGTTTTTGATATGCAGAAAATATAAAAGGAGGTCTTTTAGGTTAAATTCCAAATAAGTATCATATTTGCATTTCTAAAAAAATTGCTCATCACATATTGATACCATTTATTAAACTCTGTGCATTACAGATGCATGTCTTAATGTGAGGATTTGTATGTTCTCTAATTTTAAAACATTTTAGCATAAAAGTGAATAATATTTGTAACTTGCAGTCACTGTTCAGAGAATGCAATTTTAGCTCTCTTAAGCCTCAATATTTTAATCTCAGGCTTTGTCAAAGTTCTTGCTCTAATACATAACCAATTCATAGGATGAAAGAACATTTGGAAGAATTGTCACAATGTTTCTTCTCCCCCCGCCCCCACCCCGCACCTTCTTCCTCCTTCCCCTCCTCCTGCTTCTGCTTCCTAATCATCAACACCATGCTTCAATTTATCTACAAACTTCCAGGCTTCTTTTGAAAGACTGACCTTATACTCCATGACTTAGGACATTTAAAAAAACAGAGCAAAGCGACATGAAAAATTTAAAAGCAGGCTTCCGACGTATCGAAATTTACTTTAAATTTACTTAACTTTTGATAAGATCTAGACTAAAAATGTCCCTAACCTACTAGATTCTGATCTGGTAAGTTCCAGGTAAGTTTCTGATCTGTTGAGTTCCTACATGTACATGCACTCGACAAATTGTTGGATGATAAGCTCTTATTTTAGTCTCATGGACATTGGTCTGAAATGGTTAGAGTGAAATCCTAGAATGTGGGGCAGGTGTTCGAGCTTACAGCATTCAAGGATCCAGGTCCATGACTTCTGTGCAAGAGTTCTTGTGTCAGACTTGACCTTGAAGCTGCGGGCTTCTGTGAGCCAGGACTAAGTAGAGCCTTATGGATTCCTTTATCCACAGATCTGATGACTGGGAACACTTCTAGAAGACTGTATAACTGTAATCCAGAGCTTTTCGTATTCAAACATTTCCAAACCATCTATCAGTTTCCTAGCTTCCTGTCCTATAGGCTGGGTCTGAAGAGCTTCTTTATATTCAATATAGATAGATACAGCTATATATTTTTTTCCCTGAACTATCCTTAGCATATTCGCAAAGCAACCTGGAGAGGAAGGTCATTCATCTTATCTTCTCAGAAACGTCTAGGCTCTAATTTACCTTTTATATGAAATATATCTTCTAATGTCATTGATTTTCTATCAGCTCTAAAAATTATGTGACATCTCTAAGCATGAGAAGCAATGTAGCCTACTTATGAACAAGAGTTCAGGCTTTTGTGTGAGAAAGACAAATTATTTAAGTCTCTAGATCTGTTCTGTCTAATACACTAGCCACTTGTATCTACTGAGTGCTTGAACTGTGAGTCTGAATTGAGGCATCTTTTAAGTATAAAATACTACACTGCATTTTAAAGACACGGTATGAAAAAAAGAATATGAAATATCTCATTAACAGCTTTTTAAAAAATATTGATTCCATGTTGAAATGATGATATTTTGGTTACACTGTGTTAAATAAAATATATATTAATTTTGGGGTGCCTGGGTGGCTCTTGATTTCAGCTCAGGTGATCTCACAGTTTGTAGGATCGAGCCCCCCTTTGGGCTCTGTGCTGACAGTGTGAAGTCCACTTGGGATTCTCTGTCTCTTAGCGCCCCACCCCTGCTTGTGCGTGCTCCCTTTCTCTATCTAAATAAATAAAAATAAACATTAAAAAATAAACTTAATTTCACTTATTTCTTTTTTTTTTTACATATGCCTACTAGAAAATTTAAAACTACCCATGTAAGTATGAGTGTGGCTCACATTTTCTCTCTATTGGACAGCGCAGTTCTAGATGTCCATTTCCTCATCGAGCAAGTGGGGATGATAACAGTAATTACCTAGTTTGCTTGTTGTGCTAATGACATTTGGAGCCTAGATAATGCTCAGTAAATGATGATAATAATGTACAAAATAAATACTTATATCAGTATTCTTTAAAGAAACAGAATAAACAGAATAGATAGATAAATAGATACATACATAGACAGATAGATATAGATATGAATATAGATATTTGGTAACAAAGAGAGAAAATTTTTTATAGGGGATTGGCTCACATGATTATGGAGGTTGAGTAGTCCCAATGATCTGCCACTTGCAAGCTAGAAACCCAGGAAAGCTGATGTGATAGCTCTAGTCTTAACCTGAAGGCTTGAAAATCGGGGGAGCTGATGGAGTAAGCCTCAGTCTGCACGCAGGAGAGGACTTATGTCTCAGCTCAGCAGTCAGGCAGAGTGAGAATTCGCCTTCCTCCACCTTTGTGTTTCATTCAGGCCCTCTACGTATGACAACGTGTTTCCTTAGTCTGCAAATTCAAATGTTAATTTCTTCCCGAAACACCCTCATAGACACATCCAGAAACAATGTTTAACCAGATATCCCTTGGCCAGTCAAGGGATTAACCATCATAACACTATCATAATATTATTAACATATTTATGTTAATAGTTATTAACATAAATATGTTAATGGTTATTAACATAAATGTTAATGGTTATTAACATAAAATTAACCATCATAACACTATCATAACTTTACTGTTGGACATTTATCTCCTAAGGTAGAGAATTAGTGAAGTGTTTATGTTTTGTAAGTAGAAGGCAGATGATTGTCAGCAATACAGTCTACTTGAAGTGTATTAATTTTAAGAACAGTAGCACACTAGAAAGGGCAGTAGACCAAAATTGTTCCAGTTAGGTTCCTCAAAAGATTAAACACAGTTACCATATGACCCAGAAATTCTATTGTGGAGTAAATATACAACAGAAATGAAGGCATGTGTGCATACAAAAATTTGCACATGAATATTCATACTGGAGGTATTTATACTAGCTCCAAAGTGGAAAGTACCCAAATGTTCATCAACTGATGGGTGGATAAAATAAATGTGATGTATGTTAATACAATGGAATATTATTCAGCAATAAAAGAATAAAATAGGGCACCTGAGTGGCTTAGTCGGTTAAGTCATGATCAAGTGGTCTGTGAGTTCGAGCTCTGAATCAGGCTTTGTGCTGCCAGCTCAGAGCCTGGAGCGTGCTTTGGATTCTCTGTCTCTCTCTCTCTCTCTCTCAAAAATAAATAAACATTAGGGGCGCCTGGGTGGCTTAGTCGGTTAAGCGTCCGACTTTCGCTTAGGTCATGATCTCGCGGTTCGTGGGTTCGGGCCCCGCGTCAGGCTCTGTGCTGACTGCCAGCTCAGAGCCTGGAGCCTGTTTCAGTCTGTGACTCCCTCTCTCTCTGACCCTCCCCTGCTCATGCTGTCTCTCTCTCTCTCTCTCTCCTAGAAATAAATAAAAACATTAAAAAATTTAAAAAAAAATAAATAAATAAATAAACATTAAAAATAATAAAAAATAAAAAGGAATAAAGTATTGTTATATGCCATAATATGAAGGAACCTTGGAAACATTATGCTAAATGAAAGATGCCAGTTACAAGAGACCACATTTTATATGATTCCATTTATACGAAATGTCCAGAATAGGTAAACCTATAGAGACAGAAAGTAGATTAGTGGCTTCCTACGGCTGGAGGTGGTTGAGGTAAGTGGGGAATGACTGCTAATGGGTGTGGGATGGTTTTGGGGTGATAAAGCTGTTCTGGAGTTATTGGTGATGCATAATTCTGTGAATAAACTGCAAATCACTGTTTTGCATACTTTAAATGGGTGAATTGTATGGTGTGTGGATTCTATCTCAATAAATTTGTTATAAGAAACAAATCTTTACCATCTCATACCCATTAGGATGGCTCCTATTAAAAAAGAGAAAATAATAAATGTTGGTGAGGACGGGGTACGTTAGAACTTCGTGCACTGCTGGTTAGGAATGTAAAATGGTAGAGCCAACATGCTTGCTCGCTCTGTGGCTCACATATTTATTTTCTTCAGTGTGCCACCGCTTTTTCTGCTTCTAGTGATTATTTTCTCTTTTAGTCACAGGATACATTTCTTGCTTCTTTGTGTGTCCTATAATTGTTAATTTTAAGGTTGACTAATAGAATAGTAGTGATGGAGGTCAGTACCTACACGGTCTTTCTGGCAGCAGGCTGCTAACTGGGGAGCTAGGTCAACCTGCTCTGCTATTTCTGAGTCTAGGTTTTCTTGTAGCTTTACTTTGATCCAGTTCATCACTAGCTGCAAATGTTTCCAGAGTAGGATCAGTACTTTCTTCTTGCAAACTCTGGGTGAGAGCTCTTGTGGAATTCCAGATCTATCCTTGTGCTTTATGTTCAAACAGCCCACTCTCCAAACTGTCGGAGGGCTCTCTGCTCCAGAGCCTGGATAGCAGCTCTCTACACAGCTGGGGAGGCTGTCTTGCTCTCTAGGCCTGCCCCAGGTTTTCTGCCCTTGGGGAGATCTCATTCTGCTGGAAACGTTTGTGGGAGTTCTATTTGGCTCTCTTGCCGTACTCTTAAACTCTGAAGTGACTGTGGGTGGCAAGGAGTTCTGTATGGCATAGCCCCCATTGATTTTTCTCAGCTGTCTGTTCGTTCTCAACAATCAGGTGAAGATCCATGCCAAAACACAGGGGAGTGAGTACAGATTTATCTGTGGCTTGCGTCCTTGGAATTATAATCTGTAATGTCAGTCTACAATTAGTTGTTAAATATTCATTAAAATGTTAGCTGAGGGGCGCCTGGGTGGCTCAGTCGGTTAAGCGTCTGACTTTGGCTCAGGTCATGATCTCACGGTTTGTGGGTTTGAGCCCTGCGTCGAACAGCTAGCTCAGAGCCTGGAGCCTTCTTCCGATTCTCTGTCTCTCTCTCTCTCTGACCCTCCCCTGCTCACGCTGTCTCTCTCTCTCTCTCAGAAATAAATAAAACGTTAAAAAAAATTTTTTTTTAAATGTTAGCTGATGTCTCCTTACCCTCAGCGTGTGGCAGATCCTTTCTCCTCCCTTCACTGCACCACCAGGGACTAGAACAGTCCTGGGGCTTTTCTTGCTTATGAAGAGTTTTTTGACTTTCTGGAGTTTAGATGACTTAGATTTCTTTGCATCCTCAGTTCTCTGATTGGTTTGAAAAACCTATGATTTTGTGACTCATCTAGTCTGTTTCTTCTTTTCCTTTTCTTTTTTTTAAAGGAACAATTGACAGTCTTTTGTGACTTTCTATATCTTTACCAGCAGCAAAATTTTATACTTGACTAAAAAAAATGTCTTTCTTTTCTTCTTGCCATTTTTACTTTAATAAGAACTCTTTAAAAATTCTCCTCTTAGGAAGATAGAGACTTGCTTTTGTTCTTAAAGTAGCCATGGCAGGAATGCATGACAGATTCAGGACCAGGAGCCATCAGATATCTATGTATGTATCGCGCACACCCAGGTGCACTTCATCTCAGAGCTGTGAAATTGTATCCTGATTTATTTGCTAGTGTTTTAGTAGAATGTTTTTTGACAAGCCCAGGTTGCTTTCCCTGCTTCTCTAGCATAGCAGCTCTATGAGAATGCCAAATAAAATATCAAGACTGTGCCTGGTTTCGGGGTTCTATGATTTCTATGGTCTAGACTCCTTAAAGTCTAGAATGACTTCTATCCTATCAGATGGCTCAACCTTGGGGCGCCTGGGTGCCTTAGTCGGTTGAGCGTCTGACTTTCACTTAGGTCATGATCTCGCGGTTCGTGGGTTCGAGCCCCGCATCGGGCTCTGTGCTGACTGCCAGCTCAGAGCCTCGAGCCTGTTTCAGAGTCTGTGACTCCCTCTCTCTCTGACCCTCCCCTGCTCACGCTGTCTCTCTCTCTCTCTCTCTCCTAGAAATAAATTTAAAAAAACATTAAAAAAAATTAAAAAAAAAGATGGCTCAACCTGGCCTAGTACCTACCTATTTTCTACATTACTTTGAATCACAAAACAATGGAACTTTAGAGGTGAATGAAATCTTAGAAATCATGTAAAGTAGTGGCATCAGAATTTTTTTAAAAAGAGATTTAAAAAAAAGTTAAAAAAAAAACTGGGAGTACTGTCAGGGCATTGTCAAGTAAGAATATCAATAATTACTAATGAATGTAAATTTCCTAAATAAGGATATTAATAAATAAAATGACCATCTGCCTTCATTATCATTTCATAAATGAAAAGATGTTCCAACAGCAAGACACTAGACTGGATATAACCTCAGAATTTAAAAACTGCATAGGCTTAGCTTTATGAAAAACTCACTACCCTCCCTTTAATGTCACTCATCAGTCATGGGCCAACAGTTCACAATGTTCCTTCAATCAGCATTTAGAAGTCATCAAAAAAGTTTAACCCTCTCATCTTACAGATCAGAAAGCGGCAAATTTTAATGATTTTCCAAGGATGCCAGCTAGTTCAGTGTTCTTTTGATTACATTTGCTAAACTAAGTTTCTGATCATATAAAATGCCTTCCCTGTTGATGTGACATTGGCAGGAAGCAGATTTAGTCCCAGTTAAGCATCTCTCTCTCCCAGAGACTCTGAAGCACCAGAGAATCACATGCACAGATAGTGCATCAGGATGGATCCCACATGTTGTATGTAACATTCTTCATATTATATCTCAAGAAATAAATATGGGACTTCATTCCTATTTGGTTAAAATGTTTTCATTTTGCATTATAGACATGATTGGAAATTTTTACTCACAACAGAAAATAACAGAAGGTCACCCTTCAAATTCCTCTTAAGTATCTATAAATTTAGGATTGTTCAGTATAAACAACATATCTTTAAAAAATTTTTTTTAAATGTTTGTTTATTTTTGTGACACAGAGACAACAGAGTGCAAGTAGGGGAGGGGCACAAAGAGGGAGACACAGAATCAGAAGCAGGCTCCAGGCTCTGAGACGTCAGCCCAGAGCCCAATGTGGGGCTCAAACCCACAAGCTGTGAGATTATGACTTGAGCTGAAGTCGGACACTTAACTGACAGAACCATCTAGGTGCCCCTAAAGAACATCTCTTTTTAAATTTACAGCTATTTTTAGTTTTTCCTCATTCCTCAGTTATTTATCCAATTTCTCCACTGTATTCTCAATTATGCTAATAAGTTCTATCCCACGTATTATTTCTGCCTTTGCTAATTCTGTGTACTTTCCTTCCATTCCAACCCATTCAGGTTTTCTATTAGTTTGGGATTTATACTTTTGTACTAAAGTAAATACATTATCTTATTCTGACTTGTGGATGAATAATCAGATCTATTACTTATTTTGACATCTCTCATGAACTATTTTAACTTCTTCAACTGTAAGATATTTTAGTCATTTGAAACATGACTGAAACATGAAAAAAGGAGACATCAAATTATATGTCTCTTTCTGGATAAAAATAAGAGGGCAAAAAATTTGTAATAGATCAATTTGAGCCATAAATATGCCTTCCTATTCAAAAATGATAGTCATAAAACTGACACTTGCTATCAGAATAAAAGATTATTCCCATATATTTGACTGATGAAATTCTGACCCTAAACTATATAGTGCTAAAGCAGGTAGCCAATACTAAATGACCATCCCCATTCCCTTTATACAGGTTTCAAAGCGCCATTAGGAGGAAGGCAATACTTGAGTACTTTTGAAGTTAGGATGGAGACAGAGAGGACACATATAGAATACCTAGAATTATCAACCTATTTTAAAATTTATTGAATAATATTTATTGAGCAATAAGCTGCTTCTCAAATTGTGCCGAACCCTTCTTATAAGGCATATTATGAGCTCCTTTCATCAATTGAAAATAAGACCTTGAAATCTCTCAAGAAAGCTATTAAGTACTTGGTTCTTAGGGGATCCACCATTCTGAAATCCATTTGTAATCATAATTTATAATTTTGGTCACTTGTATTGCTAGCTCAGAATCATAACAAAATAATAATTCTTTATAATGCTTTGGTTTATAATGACTGGCTTTCAGAAAATGAGCATTCTTATACATCATTTCTAATGATTAATTTCATTATAATTTCAGGGGCCCCTGTGGCTCAGTCAGTTGAGTGTCTAACTTCAGCTCAGGTCCTGATCTCATGGTTTGTGGGTTTAAGCCCTGCATTGGATTCTGTGCTGACAGCTTGGAGCCTGGAGCCTGCTTCAGATTCTATGTCTCCTTCTCTCTCTGCCCCTCCCCCACTCACATTCTCTCTCTCTCTCTCTCTCTCTCTCTCTCTCTCTCAAAAATAAATAAACATTTAAAAAATGATATAATTTCAGAGATTGTCTAATCAAATGCCCTGATTCTAAAAAATGGGAAAACCTGGTCCAAGAAACTTAGTGTCTTTCTCCTGGACACACGACTTATAACTGGCAGAACACTCTATTCCTTGATTCAGGGTCATTTCTAGGAATTCAAAAAGAAACACTGCCTTGGAATGCTTACATTTGAATAAGGCAAGAGAACAGACAAGACTTAGTATAGTTCAAATATTCAAAGCTAAGGGACATAATGCAATCTTATATATCAGAATGCTTTTCATACTTTATAAACCAACTTTTTTCTCAAAGACAGATATCTTGAGATAGTTCTCATTTTATATTTATTTATTTTAATTATTAAAGAATTTTCAAAAATTTCATTTATTTATATATTTTAAAAATAAAATTGTGTACATTTAAAGGCAGGCAACATAATTTGATATATGTGTAGTAAAATGGTTACTCAGTTATGGTAATTAAATATCCTGTCACATAGTTTACATTTTTTGGCGTTCCATTTTCTTAGCATATTTCCCATTTTTAAATTACATAAAAAAGAAATAGCCCCCAAATAACCAAAGCTATTTTGAAAAAGAAAAGCAAAGCTGGAGGCATCACATTCCAGACTCCAAGTTATATTACAAAGTTGCAGCAATCAAAACAGAACGGTACTGGCACAAAAATAGACATAGATCAATGGCACAGAATAGAAAGTCCAGAAATGAAACCACAATTTTATGGTCAATTTATCTTCAACAAAGCAGGAAAGAATAAATAATAAGAAAAAGACAGTGTCTTCAACAAACGATTTTGGGAAATCTGACAGCTACATGCAAAACAATGAAACTAGATCACTGTTTTGCACCATACACAAAAATAGACTCAAAATAGATTAAAGACCTATCTGTGAGACCTGAAACCATAAAGATCCTAGAAGAGAGCGCAAGCAGTAAGGTCTCTGACATTGGCCATAGAACTTCCTTCTAGATATGTCTCCCTAGGCCGGGGAAATAAAAGCAAAAATCAACTATTGGGACTACATCAAAATAAAAAGCTTCTGAACATCCAAGGAAATAATCAACAAAACTAAAAGGCAACCTGTGGAATGGAGAAGATATTTGCAAATGACATATTTGATAAAGGGTTAGTATCCAAAATCTGTAAAGTACTTATGCAACTCATCACCCCCAAAACAAATAATCCAATTAAAAAATGGGCATGAACTGACATTTCTCCAAAGAAGACATCCAAATGGCCAACAGACACATGAAAAGATGCTCGACATCACTCATCATCAGGAAAATGCAAAGCAAAATTTTACAATGAAATATCACCTCACACTCATCAGAATGTCTAAAATAAAAAAATATATGAAACAACAAGAGTTAGTGAAGATGTGGAGAAAAAGGAACCCTCTTGCACTGTTGATGGGAATGTAAACTGGTGTAGCTACTGTGAAAAACAGTATGGAGTTTCTTCATGTAGTTAAAAATTAAACTACCCAACTACTCCGTATCCAGTAATCACACTACTGGGTATTTACCCACAAAATACTGAAACATTAATTCAAAGGGATATATGCACCCATATGTTTATAGCAGCATTGTTTATAATAGCCAAAAGATGGAAGTAGCCCAAGTGTCCATTGATAGATAAATGGATAAATATGTGGTATATAAATACAATGGAATATTATTCAGCCATAAAAAAGAATGAAATCTTGCCATTTGCAATAACATGGGTGGAGCAAGAGAGTATAATGCTAAGTGAAATAAGTCAGTCAGAGAAAGATCAATAACATATGATTTCACCCACTTTTGAAATTTAAGAAACAAAACAAATGAACAAGTAAAAAAAGAGAGAGACAAACAAAAAACAGACTCTTAACTACAGAGAACAAACTGATGGTTACCAGAGGGGAGTGGATGGGGAGTTGGGTGAATAGATGATGGGGATTAAGGAGTGCACTTGTGATGAGCTCCAGGTGATGTATGGAATTGTTGAATCATTATATTGTACACCTGAAACTAATATAACACTGTATGTTAATTATACTGGAACCAAAATTTAAAAATTTATTTCCTAGCATTGAAAGAAAAAAGAGGAAAAGAAGGATGAAAGGAAGAAATTAATTACAATCATGGTACTTAACATAGCTAATAACTTTATGCAAATTAAATATTTCTAGAAAATTACTACAATTACATTTAATGAAACAGATATTGTGGTAAGTCATTGCTGCTAAAATCCTGAATGTACTGAAGTCAATACTTCTGTTTAACCATCCAGCTTCCAACTGGAGGTACGCCATTGTAAAGTACAGTGTACACGTGCGAACTTGATCTCCCCCAAACTTCTCTGCGGCTGTTGTTAAAGCTGAGGTAATAAACGCCTCCGCTCCACAAGGACCTAACTGTTACACGCGCAAAGGACCGTCCCTCTGGAACTATCCATGTTGGTGACAGAGGGCAGGTCTCATAAAGAGGAAATCACGAGCAATAATTACCTAGGCATGTAAAGGACTCTCTCGGCCACCACTAAACCCACCCTGAAGAAGAGATTGCTGGCTGGAATGAACGGGAAAACCAGGAACAACAAGCCCACTAAAACTTCCTTGTGCTCCAGCCTCTGAAACACACAATAGTGAAGGACAAATTAATTTTTTTTTTAAATTTTACCCCAGGCTCTTGTTGGCATTTAACCATCTCTTTCATTCTCAAGTTCTCACCTTAGACAATGTCAACCTTTTGATCAGTGTGCCGAATTCATCAGAGAAAGCCCTCAGGCTAAAGCCTCTGGCATCACACGTGTGCCACCCAGAAACGTCAGATAATTGCCCAACACAATCAGTGACCATCACTCCATGTTCTGAGCCCGCCCTACAGCAACCCTACTTCTTCGTTCTGGTCCCTTTCAGAATCTCTGTCCCCTCAGGCAACTGGTTTCCAGAGAGCAAAGCAGCTTGATAGAATCAAGCTCACTAAGGCATCATGGAGAATTTAATTACTGTCCTCTCTGGAATAGAACACATTTAAACAACGTTAACAACAAAAATCCAAGCCCACCAAGAGAAGCAAGCCTTAGCATAAAGGAAATTAATGCCAATAGTAAAATGTGGTGCCAATAAGGGAGACTATTTGAATTAAAGATTTTCTTAGCACTTCTCAAATGAAAACAGTAAGTATTTGTCCATGACATTTTTTTGGAATCAAAAATCATTATAATGATTCATCAAACCAAGAAAGCACCTTTCTACAATACTGTCTTGTTAATTTGTGAAGGCTTCTCTGTCATTTAGAAGTAATATAAAAATTTATTACTAATATTTTGTAATGAACACTGTAAAAATTAGTTTGCTTTTTGTTGTGTGTATATGATAAGATGTATTTAAAGGGAGCTCTGTTTAAAATATACTTTAATGTATTGGATGGTCTTGTTTTTTCATTAAAAAAATGCTTAACAAGAAAACCATATACAACTTTCCATATTATAATTTCAATTATTTCCTATGAACAGTCTAAATCACCCATTGCTATTAATTATTAAAGAATAAACAAAAGTTCAAAAAATGAAGTACAACTCCCTAAAACAAACTACAAATACTTAAAGTATACAAAATAAGAGATTTTAAACATCTTGGGCTATTTGTCACCTGCATTTTATTTAAAAACTATGCTTTACTGACTATAATGTATGGAGTAATAAAGTTTCTGAGAGTGATTCCATATGCACAGCTTTAATTTGGACAGTTTCTTCTAAATAATTAATAGTTCTCTAAGTAATGTGTCATTTTTTACCCAAAGGAGTTATACTCTTTAGATTTAAAACAAAAAGAAGAGATAAGAAAAAATTAAAAACTACTGTAACAAGCTTTCATCTTAAATAAGTGCAATAAGATGTTATATTTCTATGACCCACTGAAATTGAAAAAAATGTAAAGAAAAGGCAAATCATCTTATTTACAAGTTGCAAGCTTCTTTGTGATTTGTAGTTTGAGTTTACAAGGCCCCTTTAAGCTCAAGAATTTGAAGCACTTAATTGAAAAATAAATCCACCTTTGTAAGAAAGCAGTAATATGAAGACCAAATACGTCTGGACAAATTTGAAAACAAATCCCAGAGAATGAGTGTCTTATCCAGTATTCCTCAGAAACTCGGCCTTTTGTTGAATACTGGGTAGATGTTTTCTTCTTTACAGATACGCTTTTATTTTTTACAGTTAATTTACTTCTTGCGATTGTTTTCAAAAGCTAAAATACTTTTTAACAAAAGTATCCATGTGTCTTTCCAAATAGATCTGCAAAGGCAATGTAATACACCCTATTAATTAATCCTAAGAACTGAGAGGTGTGTAGGTATAAACAGATCTCCAACCAGGCTGTTATCCTTGTGCCTGGATAGTGTTATGTGCAATGAGCCACCTCCTGGGCCCTCATCAACGTTATCAGAGAACAGTCCCCACTGGGGACTTATGGGAGGCAACACTTTCACACCCCCAGTGTCACACCTTCTTGCCTGAGCAAAGGCTGCCCTCACTGTGGTGGGCACGCTGTGTCCCTTACTCGCAGAATCCCCTGTGCTTCGGGAGCCCCTAGGTTGGGAGGAGGCAGGTGTCCGGGGACTGCAGACACCCAACTTGGTGCCTGCTCCTCTCTTCTTCGTTCTCCCAGCCCTGCAGGGGGGCAGGACCCCCATGGAGCTCCCGGGCACAGGGAGAAAAGGGAGGAGAGTGGAGCAGCCCCTAGCCTCCTCTCAAAGACTGACTTGCACCCTGAAAACTCATAACCCCATGTGTTCATTGTTCCCCACCAGGTTCTTCTGGCCCCAAGTGCATCTTTACTTCCTTCATGGCCATCATCCCAGCTGTGATTACACACTGATCTCTGTATTTACTGTCTTCCCCAGCAGACTGTGAGCCACGAGGGCAGGGAGCTGGTCAGCTGTGTTCACTGCTGCATGACGCGTGCTCAGCTCAGTGCCTGGCACTTAATGGGCGCTTAGAAATCTTTGTTGAATAAATCAGTGAATGAATAATTGTACTGAGCAAGAGAGAAAAGGAGCAGAAGGAAAGAGGGGAGAGAGGGCATCCTGGTGGAGGTGATGATTTGGGTTTGAAAAATGAATAAATGCATACACAGAAAACACTGGGGGAGGGTTCAAGTCTGGTGCACTGCAAGCAGAAGTTACACAAGATACAAGGCAAGTAGGTGTCAGATGCCACCCAGTGTATTTAAAATCCATTCCAATACTTCTAGAGTATAAAGTGCAAGGAAAGGGGCACCTGGGTGGATCTGTTGGTTAAGCTTCCGACTTGGGTTCAGGTCATGATCTCACAGTTCATGGGTTTGAGTCCTGTGTCAGGCTCTGTGCTGAGAGCTAGCTCAGAGCCTGGAGCCTGCTTCAGATTCTGTGTCTTCCTCTCTCTCTGACCTTCCTCTGCTCATGCTGTCTCTCTCCCTCTCTCTCAGAAATAAATAAAACATTAAAAAAATAAAGCACAAGGAAAGAACAGCAGGAAATCAGACTACATGTGTGGGCAGAAGACAGATCATGAGTGTCTTCTGTGCCCTGCTGCGGAGTTGACTACCTAGAGGCAATTCAGAGCAACTAACATGTCCCACATGTGCAGAAAGTGAAGTCTCAGATCAAGAGTCTATGTCCAGACTCAAGTCATGGCCCTGCCACTAATACACAGTTAGTCACCTTGAGGAGGTATGTTAGCCTTTCTATACCCAGGTGCCTCAGCTCTAAAATGAAAGTGAGGCTTAATGCTCAGATATCAGTGGAGCTGGATCCAAAGGTTGCTGTTCTGCTTTGAAAGTTGGCATCACCTGAATGATGTAGCCTGTAATGAGCACCCACTGCAGGGCTGGAAGACAAAGTGGACGTGTCCCAGAGGGAGCATGGATAGGCTGACGGTCACCACTCCCTCATTCTAGTGGGAACTGCTGATCTAAAAGGGCAGGAAGCAAGTCTTTGTTTCTCTTTAAAAAACATCCCATCGAGAACCAGGGAAAACTTTTTAATTTCCATGAAGTTAATTTTGAAAACAGTATTCACAAATGATGATTTAACCTTAAACCTTAATTATCCATACTACTATTTTTCTTTTTCTCCTCAGTTAGTTCAGATAGATTTAAAATATTTGAGGAGATATTTCTTTAAAATATAAGCAAGCATGCCAAGCAGAAAATCGGAAGTTGGGAAAAAAATGTTTTCACTAGGACATGGATAAATTTCCTAGCACAAGAAAAACTGTGAGGACAGCCCAATTTTGGATCTTGGGGTTCACAGATATGACAAAATTTGCTAAACAATGTATACTTTATTTAAGCCTAATAGGTTTAGATGAAACTGAGAAAGACTAAGGCATTAGAAAGAGGAATTTGAGGACATCTGGGTGGCTCAGTCAGTTGAGTGTCTGACTCTTGGTTTCAGCTCAGGTCATGATCTCGCAGTTGGTAAGCCTGAGACCCACATCGGGCTCTCTGCTATCAGCATGAAGCCCGCTTTGGATCCTTTGTCCCCGTCTTTCTGCTCTTTCCCCCATCTCTCTCTCAAAAGTAAATAAAACTTAAAAAAAATCTACAAAGACTAATTCAATTTTTGGGAAAAAGGTTCAATGGAAACTGACTTATCCTTTAATTACATAAGGAAAGGGAATAGAGATCAGAATGAAAGTACCTAATAATACAGCTACTAACAGCATACATTATTGCTACCCACAATCAACTGTGTCAAAAGTCAGGAAAATGACTTTTTTGCTTTAACTGGATTATCAGTTAAAAATAAAGGTGTTGAAATTTGACTTATCCTGTCTCATAACAAATTTACAAAAATAGGAGGTGAGGTCTTAATATATTCCCTGTGGCAGCTGTTGCAGGGCTTGATTTTCCTTTTCTGGCTCGGGAGGTTACAGAAACGTCTCCTCCTAAGCTGCACAGGACTAAATACAGACGATCTGTGAACAACGCAAGTTTGAACTGGGCATTAAGAAGAGGCCAGTATTAATAAAAGAAAGATTTGTTTATCTTGTGGGCTCTTTATTGACTCAAAGACTTTTTTCCCATCAACACCAGCCCCTGCACACACAGAAGCATCTAAAGAGGCTTTCTCCCTAGTCTTGTCCCCCACATTCCATGGCCTTGCTCCATCATGAAGAAAACCAGACAAAATGATTTGACTGTCAACAGTATTAGAGGCCAAGTGGAAGAAGCATGGGAGGAAAGGGGAGAGCAAGCGAGGCTTACAAAGATGGAGGCTTGGGGGGGCACCTGGGTGGCTCGGTCGGTTAAGCACCCAACTTCAGCTCAGGTCATGATCTCACAGTTCGTGAGTTTGTTTGTTTGTTTGTTTTTTAAAGTTTTATTTTTTTTTTTAATGTTTTATTTATTTCCAGGAGAGAGAGAGAGAGAGAGACAGCGTGAGCAGGGGAGGGTCAGAGAGAGAGGGAGTCACAGACTGAAGCAGGCTCCAGGCTCTGAGCTGGCAGTCAGCACAGAGCCCGACGTGGGGCTCGAACCCACAAACCGTGAGATCATGACCCAAGCGAAAGTCGGACGCTTAACCGACTAAGCCACCCAGGCGCCCCTCACAGTTCGTGAGTTTGAGCCCTGTTTCAGGTTCTGTGCTGACAGCTCAGAACCTGTAGACTGCTTTGGATTCTGTCTCCCTCCCTCTCTCTGCCCCTTCCCTGCTTTCTCTCTCTCTCCCTCTCATTTCTCTCTCTTTCTCTCTAAAAAACAAACATTAAAAATTTTAAAAAATAAAGATGGTCCTGTTTCTATTGCTGTGTGAAGTGTTGCTAGTATCTACATAAAACACCACGTGACACTAAGCTTCTCCCCATGAGCAGATCTGCTCTCCAGTAAAAAATGATCTCTTATTGTCCTTGTGTATTCTTCGTCGTGTTTAGTGCAATACCATAAACTTTGAGAAACATCATGGAACCTATTTGAAGTGCCAGTAGTGATGCTGGAGGTGCTCCTGAGAAGCAAAGTCATGACATCACAGGAAAAAGTTGAAGTGCTAGATATGTACTGTAGACTGAGGTCTGTAGCTGCAATTACCCACCATTTCAAGGTAAGAGAATCCAGTGTAAGGACCATTTTAAAAATAGAAAAGGAAATTCATGAAGCCATCACTGCAGCTACACCAGCTGGTGCAAAAACCTTGCACTTTTTGCAAAATACCTTTTTATCTCACATTGAAAATGCAGCTGTTCTGTGGGTGCAGCATTGCTAGAAGAAAGGCATGCCCATAGACTTTAATACGACTCAAGAAAAAAAACAAAGTCATTATATGACAATTTACAGCAAAAGAAAAGTGTGGGATCTAAAGCTGGAGAATTTAAAGCCAGGAGAGGATGGTTTCATAATTTTAGAAGGAGATTTGTTTTAAAAATGTCAAGATAATAAGAGAAGCATCTTCTACTGACCAAGAGGCAACAGACAAGTTCTCAGAGGCCAACAAGAAAATCACTGAGGAGAAAGGATATCTGCCTGAACAGCTTTTTAATACAGATACAAGTGCCTTATTCTGGGAAAAAATGCCAGATATTTATTAGTAAGAAGAAGCAGCAAGCTCCAGGATTTAAAGCAGGAAGGGATAGGCTAACTTTACCGTTTTGTGCAAATGCAGTCAGGTTTATAAGGAGTGTCCTTGTCTATAAACTGCCAACTTCTGAGGCTTGGGGGTAAAAGATAAACACCAACTACCAGGTTTTTGGTCGCACAGCAAGACCTGGACAAGAAGAACCCTTTTTCTGGACTGGTTCCATTGGTGCTTTGTCCCTGAAGTCAGGAAATATCTCATCAGTAAGGGATTGACTTTCAAAGTTCTTTTGATATTGGACAATGCCCCTGGGCACCCAGAACCCCAACACCAAGGGCATCAAAGTGGTCTACTGGCCCCCAAATACAATGTCTCTATAATTAGCCCCTAGATCAGGAGGTCATAGGGCCTTTAAGACTCATTACACAGAGTACTCTTTGGAAAGGATTGTTCACAATATGGGAGAGAACCCCAATGAGAGAAATCGTGCAAATCTGGAAAGATTACATCACCAAAGATGCCATTGTTGTTATAGAAAAGGCTGCAAAAGCCATCAAATCTGAAAAAATAAATTCCTGCTGGAGAAAACTGTGTCCAAATGTTATGCATGACTTCACAGGACTTACAACAGAGCCAGTCAAGGAACTCATCAAAGAGGTTATGGATATGGAAAAAAACAAAAACAAAAAAAAAAAAAAGTGGGGAAGTAAAGCATTTCAAGATATGGATCTTGGAGAAACTCAAGAGCTAATAGACACCACACCAGTGGAATTAACTGAAGACAACTTGAGGGAGATAAGTGCTTCCAAACCAGTGCCAGGCAATAAGGGAGAAGATGTAGAAGAAACAGTGCCAGAAAACCAATTAACATTAAATAATCTAGCAGGGGAGTTCTTTTTTTTCTTCTTTCTTAGTTTATTGTCAAGTTGGCTTCCATATAACACCCAGTGCTCATTCCAACAAGTGCCCTCCTCCATGCCCATCATCCCCCTTCCCCTCTCTCCCATCCCTATCAGCCCTCAGTTTGTTCTCAGCATTCAAGAGTCTCTTATGGTTTGTCTCCCTCCCTCTCCCCCACTATTTTTCCCCTTCTTCTCCCGCATAGTCCTCCATTAGCTTCCTCCTAATTTACCTATATGTGCAAACATATGGTATCTGTCCTCTGCCTGACTTATTTTGCTCAGCATAACACCCTCAAGGTCCGTCCATGTTGCTACACAGGGCCAGGTTTCATTCTTTCTCATTGCCATGTAGTATTCCATCGTATAGATGAACCACATCTTCTTGATCCATTCGTCCGTTGATGGACACTTAGGCTCTTTCCATGTTTTGGCTATTGTTGAGAGTGCTGCTATGAACTTTGGGGTACATGTGCCCCTATGCATCAGCACTCCTGTATCCCTTGGGTAAATTCCTTGCAGTGCTATTGCTGGGTCATAGGGGAGTTCTAGTGTTAATTTTTTGAGGAACCTCCACATTGTTTTCCAGAGGGGCTGTACCAGTTTACATTCCTACCGACAGTGTAGGAGGGTGCCCGTTTCTCCACATCCTCACCAGCATCTAGAGTCCTCTGATTTGCTCATTTTAGCCACTCTGACTGGCATGAGGTGGTATCTCAATGTGATTTTTTTTTTTAATTTTTTTTTTAATTTTTTTTCTAATGTTTTATTTATTTCTAGGAGAGACAGAGAGAGACAGCGTGAGCAGGGGAGAGTCAGAGAGAGAGGAAGTCACAGACTGAAACAGGCTCCAGGCTCTGAGCTGGCAGTCAGCACAGAGCCCGACGCGGGGCTCGAACCCACGAACCGCGAGATCATGACCTAAGCGAAAGTCGGACGCTTAACCGACTAAGCCACCCAGGCGCCCCTCTCAGTGTGATTTTGATTTGTATTTCCCTGATGAGGAGGGATGCTGAGCATCGTTTCATGAGTCCGTTGGCCATCTGGATGTCCTTTTGGAGAAGTGTCTGGTCATGTCTTCTGCCCATTTCTTCACTGGATTATTTGTTTTTAGGGTGTGGAGTTTGGTGAGTTCCTTATAGATTTTGGATACTAGCCCTTTATCTGATATGTCATTTGCAACTATCTTTGCCCATACTGTCAGTTGCCTATTAGTTTTATGGATTGTTTCCTTTGCCGTACAGAAGCTTTTTATCTTGATGAGGTCCCAGTAGTTCATTTTTGCTCTTGATTCCCTTGCCTTTGGGGATGTATCAAGTAAGAAATTGCTGTGGTTGAGGTCAAGGAGGTGTTTTCTCTAGCAGGGAAGTTCTAATTATTCAAGACTGCTTTGGACTTTTTTTACAACATGGACCCTTCTATGACACTGGCACTGAAATTAAGGCAAATGGTGGGGAAAGGATTGGTATCATATAGAAACATTTTTAGAGAAATGAAAAAGCAAAAAAAGTCAGACAGAAACTACGATATATTTCTGTAAAGTTACACCAAGTGTACCTGCCTCTTCTTCCAGCTGTTTCGCCTCCACCCCCTGCCACGCTGAGACAGCAAGATCAACCCCCCTCTCCCTCCTCCTCTGCCTACTCAACATGCAGACAATAAGGATGAAGGCCTTTATGACAATCCACTTCCACTCTTGATAAATAGTGGATAATCATCAAGCTGTACAGCTAATACACTTATGCCAAGAGTGCATATCTTCTTGTAAAAATCTAATAACTTTACAGCAAGAACTGTAATGAGGCATTTTTGTCACTGTCATCATCATCATCATCATCATCATCGCCTACGTAGTCATAGGATAGAACTTCGTGTACATGACTTGCATGGAAGCGGACAGCTTATCCTTCCATAGATATAAGGTAAGGGATATTTAATGTAAAATTAACAATATGTTAGTTTTCTTACTGTTTTATAATTTTGCTTTCAAGAAGTTGTATTACTGTACAGTTTGCCTTTCTTTCATAATTGGAGAAACTGTGTATCCACCTATCATCACAGGTAAGTGCCTTTTTAAGAAATGTAACAATGTTTCCAATGCTGTATTATGACTATGACTGTAATACTGTATGCCATAAACATTTTATAACAGTTTATTCATTAGCGTAAAGGCTAGGCTACTGTGACACAGTCATACAGATTACTTTAGGTTACTGTAAAGCAATCATGTTGCTGCTTCTTTGTTATCGACGCATGAATCATTATACCTCTAAATAAATAAGAAAATAAACATAAGAATGTGAATGTGAATTTTTCACAGTATCTTTTTCACTTTTGATGCCTAGTATTAGTAATATGGTTTATACCTACAGTATTTTGTATCATATATTATTGGCATAGGTACTGACAGGATTCATTTTGTAAACTGATGATATAAATTTACTATTGATAAACACAGTACAGTACTGTACATGCATTTCCTCCTAAGATTTTCTTAATAACATTTTCTTTTCTCTCACATACTTTATTGTAAGATTACATTATACAATACATACAAAATACAAAATGCATGTTAACTGACTGTTTAGGTTATTGGTAAGACTTCTTGTCAACAGTAGTCTATTAGAGGTTACATTTTTGAGGAATCGAAAGTTGTACATGGAGCTCTGAGCGTGTGTGGGTGTGGGGGTAGGCACCCCTCACCCCTGCATTGTTCAAAGGTTAACTGTATCTTCTTTCAATATTCTTGTAAGAGTCTCCAAGGTGACTGAGTAGAAACCCAGATTGTCTCTCAGCTGCCATTGGCACAGCCATGCATCTACCCAGGCAGCTAATGAGCTAACGGAAGAGCAGCCGCTTTTTTTCAGTGCTATAAATTACCATAGATGAATTCCAGCTCCAGGTTTGAGTGTAACCTGGGAACTCCTGGTTGTTCCTTCCTCTCTTTACTCCGGGCTCGGCTTCCCGAGCACGGGGCACAGCTGAAGAAACAAAGATACACACAGATACTGCCAGGCACAGGCACATACACAGACGGACCCAGATGGCAGTGTGGGGCAAGAGAATCTTAGGGCAGTCTTAAGGTTAAAAAAAAAGTTAAAAGCAGATTGTGAGAAACTGAATCACTACTGCCATATCTCATTGATGATTCCATGTTTTGCTGTGTCCCTGATTTAGGATTCAACTGCCCTGATTTAGGACTCATTGCCACACTGCAGAGAGGTTTAGGCTAGATGTCCCCTGATGTGAGCACAGGCCATATATGTTTGTCAAAGGCAGGCCTGAACAGATGACCTATTTTTCTTTCTCTTCGCCCAGAGCAACAGGACAAAGCTGAAATGGGGCATAAAATGGTTGTTTTGGGAAAACCCAGCAGCATGGCTGCCAGCCTACACTCTATACTCGGCTCAAGCTGGTGACTCACTTCATGACTTTCATAAGTTCTAAAATTCACTGATACAATTTAAATGAAGAAACTGAATAGCTGGGAGACGAAAGGAGACCTGTACACTCTGCTCTCCCAGCTGCTCAGAACTTGCTTTTCTGAGGCCAAACTTTTTTCCACTAAGAGGCACCAATGATAGACAGGTGCTGGTAGATTAAAATCAGTGTATTTATAAAATTATATGATGTAATATCTCATTCTTCTGCTGCTTCTTATTGATTGCCACCTAGAAGATGCTGCCGTTGCTCTGTATTCTGAAATCAATAAAGAGAAGAAACCAGATATAACCTACAAAGTTTCCCTCACTGGGTGAAGATCCAAATATTTTAGAGCTACATTTCCTGAAGGTAGTCAAATGTTCATCATACTTTATCAAACAAATATGGCAAGAAATTTCTGGCTTATTTCATGACATATGAGAGTAACAATAAATTCAGTAAGCTTCTATTTTAGCAGCTAAAAGGAAGAGAAAGTTTTACTTGCATAACAGCTTCTGGAGGAACTCCTATTAATAGTAGATTTGATTCCTGCTATCCATCCTGTACTCATGCAAAGCAAAATATCTTCTATAATCAAAATATGTTGCATCTCTTTGGACAGGACCCAATTTCCTACTCATGAGACATATGGTGATAAAAGTGTGATAGATTATTTTGCTTCTTCAGTGGTGTTTAAAAAACTACTTTCACAGATAATTTACTTGAAAGAATAGTTCACTTCCTCCATAATTAAATATACATTTATAGAGCCTACCTTCATCATTTAAAAGGGCAACTGTAATTGACTAATAAAATGTAGCAATGGATAGAAAAAGAAGCCTTCTTGGGCATCAAATATTTATATTTCTTTGAGCTCAGCAGATATTCACTTACATAAGCATCAAGACAGGGAAGGTGTGGGGCGCCTGGGTGGCTTAGTCGGTTAAGCGTCCTACTTTCTCTTAGGTCATGATCTCGCGGTTCGTGGGTTCGAGCCCCGCGTCGGGCTCTGTGCTGACTGCCAGCTCAGAGCCTGGAGCCTGTTTCAGTCTGTGACTCCCTCTCTCTCTGACCCTCCCCTGCTCACGCTGTCTCTCTCTCTCCCCTAGAAATTAAAAAAAAAAAAAAAAGACAGGGAAGATGTGTTCATAAAGGGACTCCTTTCCTTCAAATGGTATCAACCTAAAATCTTAAAAAAAAATTTAACGTTTGTATTCATTTTTGAGAGTAAAATGAGCAGGGGAGGGGCAGACACACACACACACACACACACACACACACACACACACACAGAATCCAAAACAGGCTCCAGGCTCTGAGCTGTCAGCACAGAGCCCAACGCGGGCCTCGAACCCACGAACTGTAAGATCATGACTTGAGCCAAAGTCGGATGCTTAACTACCTAGGTGCCCTGGTATCATCTTTAAAGCATATCCAAGAAAGAGGAAAATTCATATGATCCACACAATACTTGAAGATGTGGGAAAGACAACCCAATGATCACTAATTAGAAGTTATATTTTCCCAAAAAATTCTTTCAAGATGAGAGAAACAAATGTCTTTGGCTAAAAACAAAGAGTAAAACTTGTTTTCCAGCAGCATTTGGCATCACATTATTACCAAAAAAAGACCTTGTAAAATAAGGGTCTATGTCTGTCTATACATAGTGTCTCTATAGAGATAATTAGAGTCCACTGGCCAAAGTTACTGACCTCAAAGGGACTGTGATTGATTTGAATGATTAGATTTTTCTAGTGATTCCAGGAAGGCTGACATCAAAAATATTCCTCTTGTCGGGTCACTTTTTAATACCAAATACCAGACTTCTGGTGTTGAAAATTAACCTAAGCCAGTCTGGCTCCTTAAAGGTTACTTGGTCTTTTGTAAACACTGGTGGCCCCCGGTGTTTAGAGCCAGATGGGATGTTAACACTGACAGCAAGTCTTGGATAAAAATGCAGCCAAAGTACAAACATTTATTAGCAAGCAAGTAGAAAAACAGTTTCCTACCATCTGCTCTTGTAAGCTCAGAGAAGTCCCCATTCAGTCTTGTGGTTCTCCTAAACAACCTTGCATGGAAAGGTCCCTCTGAGGACAATGTAAGAACACTCCAAGGTAAAGCAGCCTACCTCTGGTCAGGTTGGTCTCAGAGCCTTTGTGAAAGTGTGGAGACATGGAGCCAAGCAGAGCCTGGTTATAGCTCTGTAAGGCTTCTGGGCTTGCCAGTCTTTTTCATTCAAGGGTGATTACTCCTATCCAATCTCCCTAGGCAACCACTTGTCTTGGCCACCACCTATGTCACCATTATAAAATTATTTTCTAATAATCTTCACACTGAAGAACAAAACCTTGGTATGAATTTTGACAACAATATGGGAAGAACATGGAGAAGCCCACCAAGAGACGGACTCCTGAGTCGAGTGCTTTAAATGTCAACTAACTACTCCTAGAATGCACAGTGAAGCTAACTTCAACCGCAGGCAACACAATGTTGGCACCGAAGCAGTTTGAAGTAAAGTGTCGCACAGACAACATAATGCTTCATTCTGTGCTTTCATCCTTTCCTGTCTACTTTGTACTTTTTTTAATTTAATTTTTTAAAATTTACATCCAAGTTAGGTAGCATACAGTGCAACAATGATTTCAGGAGTAGATTCCTTAATGGCCCTCACCCACGTAGCCCATCCCCCTCCCACAACCCCTCCAGCAACCCTCTGTTTGTTCTCCATATTTAAGAGTCTCTTACGTCTTGTCCTCTTCCCTGTTTTTATATTATTTTTGCTTCCCTTCCTTTATGCTCATCTGTTTTGTATCTTAAAGTCCTCATCTGAGTGAAGTTGTATGATATTTGTCCTTCTCTGACTAATTTCATTTAGCATGATACCCTCTATTTCCATCCATGTAGTTGCAAATGGCAAGATTTCATTCTTTTTGATTGCTCCATTGTATATATATACCACATCTTCTTTATCTATTCATCCATCGATGGGCATTTGGGCTCTTTCCATACTTTGGCTATTGTTGATAGTGCTGCTATAAACATTGGAGTGTGTTCCTTTTTTAAAAAGACTTAACCTGGAAGACTTATTAAAACTTTTGAGCTTCTTTTTAATCAATAGTCAATGAGGTGAACAGACAACTGTCCTTAGAAGAGCTCTTGCTCTTACTGTTGACTAGTTAAAAACTCTCTATAAAATAAAACATTCAAAAAGAATCCTTATGTAGGTGGTGTTGCTAAAAAGGATAACTGCGAAAATTTGTTATTCTTGAAGGGAGGGATAAGGTGAGCTAGAAAATTTTTAGATAGCGTTCTGAAGGGGTCATTACAAGTCTATACAATTTATCTACCCACTCTCATATGTCTAAATCAACACCTATCAAATGACCTAGAATGTATTTGATGACAGAATCCTTATTTTGAGGAAATCCTCTTAGTGTCCTTTGTAGCACTAGAACATACTTTTTTTTTTTTTAATGTTTTATTTATTTCTAGGAGAGAGAGAGAGAGACACAGCGTGAGCAGGGGAGGGTCAGAGAGAGGGAATCACAGACTGAAACAGGCTCCAGGCTCTGAGCTGGCAGTCAGCACACAGCCCGATGCAGGGCTCGAACCCACGAACCGCGAGATCATGACCTAAGCGAAAGTCGGACGCTTAACCGACTAAGCCACCCAGGCGCCCCACACTAGAACATACTTTGAGAAATGCTCGTCATAAACTATCCCAGACAGAATGAAGCTAAAGAGAACAATTTTCACATAAAAGGTTTCCACATAAAATCTCTCTTAAGAAACCAACTTAGTATCTGGAAAATCTTTCTGTATCTGTATCTTTCTGTATCTGAAATACATCCTTTTTGCAACTGTCAACCCTTTTCCTGCTCTTCTGTTCTCAGTGGAGATGACAGCAGTGGGTCGCCATTTTCATTGTAAAGAATCATTATTCCCCTAGAGAACTTATTACAATGTCCATCTACTTCTGCTCCAACAGCAGTGAGTCCATTCATTAAATATATCTCAGGTTTTAATCTCCAACAAAGAAGAATCATCTGTGTGGCTCTACTGGGAATGTCACGTTGCTTAGAGACTACTTTAGAATCACAGAAGGGTTAGGTTCTAAAATCAGTGTATGAAGCAAAACTCATGCGCTGTCAAGATTACCCTTGAAAATCCTTTAGAAAGTCTCTCCTTTGGAGAATGACAGACCATATTCAGGAAGCCAAAACCCTCTTTTCCAAAACTGGACCAGAGGGCTATTTCTTTGATTGAGTACTCGATAAAGTAAGATTCCTATAAGGATGTCACATTGTATGAAAGATGCAAATCTTTAAACACTGGAATGCCATTCACCACAGTAGGATGCTCAAACCATGAGGGCCCACAGGAACTGAGGCTGCCTGAGATAAGGACAAATTCACTCCTTTTACCTTCTGTTCTTTCTTGGGACTACACTTATTGAAGGCAATAGCCAGATATTTATCTATACTACTTAAGTGTGTACTCTCTCTTCTCTTTTCTGGTTTTTGTTTCTTTTATTTTTATTTTTATTTTAGACAGAGAGAGAGCAATTGTGCAAAAGTGCAAGTGGGGGAGAAGGGCGGAGGGAGACAGAGAGAGAATCTCAAGCAGGCTCTATGCTCAGTGCGGGGCGGGGGGGGGGGGCCTCCAACCCAAGACTGGGATCATGACCTGAGCCGAAATCAAGAGTCAGTAGCTCAACCAACTGAGCCACCCAAGCGCCATGGTTTTTGTTCCTCTTAAAATTTTAACTGATCCACAGGGCACCTGGGTGGCTCAGTCAGTTAAGTGTCCCACTTCGCCTCAAGTCATGATCTCGTGGTTTGTAAGTTCAAGCCCTGCGCTGGGCTCTGTACTGACAGCTCAGAGCCTGGAGCCTGCTTCGGATTCTGTGTCTCCCTCTCTCTCTGCCCCTTCCTTGCTCATGTTCTGTCTCTGTCTCTATCAAAAATAAATAAACATTAAAGACATTTTTAAAAAATTTTAACGAATCCAGTTTAATTGATTTGTGTAAATATACTTAAGCAATATCATTTTCAGTCAAATTTAAAAGACAAACATATATGTACACATATACATATTTCTATATAAAACCAGATATATAAATATATTTTATATAAATATGCGGAAATATTCACGTAGATTTATACACATATATATTTTTATTTTTTACATTTGACTAAACACATGGTAGCATTTTTTCCCCTTAGGAAGTTGCATCCATCACTTTTGCCTCATTTTTGTAGCGCTGTAGGCAGCATGTTTAGGGCTAAACAGGAACACTAAAGATTTGAGGAAAAACTGCTTGACAGTCCCAAAGTCCAGGACAGCAGCAGAGACACCAGGATAACATATGTAGTGTCAGACAAATCACTCCTAACAAAATGACTAAGACTAGGAGGGAAAAGATGTGTCTCCTGGGGCTGTGGAGTTCCTGGTGGGAGCCAGAGAGCAGACTTGTGTGTGTGAATGCAGTTTCTTAGGATCTTCACCCTGATGATGAATCACTCGGCAGAGAACTTTAACAGGCCATTGGTGGAAGGGAAGAAGGTGACAAATGTGTCTCCAAGCCTTCGGATGACCAGGGAGCACTTGCAGCAAGGTTAGGTGACGATTCCCCAAGCCCTGCATCTGAGCTCCACTCAGCACAGCATAAGGGATGGCCTGGCTCCCGGCTTGCAAGCACCCAAGGTGGGATTCTGTCCTTCTCACCTTTGCACCTGACTCCTCACATCCACCTGAAAGTGTCTTTCTGTGGTCCTGGGAAAATTCCCCCTTCCAGTTTCTCTTCTGCTTAAATCCCATCTGTTCCACCTCTAGAGGAGCTGAAGCAGAAGTCACAGTCCCCCTGCCCCCCCACCCCCCAGGTGGGTAATTGGTGCTAACTGGGCTCTGAGAGTCCCTCCCTAGAGATGTCACAGTGAAAGCCTGAAGGAGATCTTCACCCAGCAGAGACAATTGGGTTGTTTCAATCATCACAGGCTCCCCTGCATCGGGGGCCCTGTTCAAATGTCAGGAAGGCTTAACTACAGGCAGGTAAACTCATGGGCTCACTTCTTTCTCCTGTCATTTCATTCAACTGACTCTTCCTGAGCACCTGTTGTGGACAAGCCTCTGTGCCAGGCCATGGAACAGGAGGGCCATTACCAACACAGCCATTGTTTCCAGTTAGAAACTTCCAAAGACTTTGGGGCAAAGTTCATTGTGGTGCACGCAAATGTAAGGGGAATGAGTATTGCAAATCCTCATCCTGGACTAAGTTGAAAATGAATTCTCACACTTACCTGCTAAGATAGCCTGCCAATCTTGTTGCTGAATTGAAAAGTATCTCAATATTAGTTTTGCTTTGCTTAGCTGTATGCCTGTTACTATATTTTAAATCAAAAAAGTATTCTGCAGGGAAGCCTGGGTGGCTCAGTCGGTTAAGTGTCTGACTCTTAATTTCAGTTCAGGTCATGATCTCACGGTTTTTGAGTTTGAGCTTGGCTTTGGGCTCTGTGCTGACAGTGTGGGGCCTGCTTGGGATTCTCTCTCTCCCCTCCCCTGCTAATGTGCTCTCTCTCTCTCTCTCAAAATAAATAAATAAATAAATAAATAAATAAATAAATAAATAACATTAAAAAATATTCTGCTGGCAAAGCATTTTCAGCTGACACTGTCTTTGTTTATTTGTTCCTTCCTTCCTTCCTGTCTTCCATCTAACATATACTGAGCATCTACTAAAGTGTTGTCACCATGCCAGGCAGAGGTGAAAAAGAAACAAAGAAACAACCGAAGCACAGACATGGTTCCCACCCTAGGGAAGGTTATTTTCTGGTGGAGGAGTGAGACATTGTTTGGGTTTACATGTATATGTTACCCTTAATTCTACTTACTTCTAATGTGATACCTGGTGTGCAGATCTCAGGTGTGTAGAGGTTAAGGTCAGGGAAGGATGCAATGGGAGCTTGAAGGAGGAATCTCTTTTCCCCTCAAATAGTAACTTATCAGATGGGACGCACAGCCTCAGCTTAGCCTTGTCTTCACGATCCCCATCTTTTTTGACTCTATAATCCCTTCCTTCCATATACAACTGGCTTCCTGAGTAAACAGGCTTCCTGATTTTTATCCAAACATCTCATTCATATTTCTAATATCATGCCTTTACTCACTTCCTTTCCCTGTCTGGAATGCTATTTCTCTAGTCCCGATTCATTTAAATTCTACTTTTCTTTCAGGGGCAAGCTCATAGGGCCCTGTAATCAAGATAACCTTACATATCAAGCCAGCTCCCAGCTCTGTGCCTGCCGGTGCAAACAGCCTAATTTCACTGAATGAGAAAATTAATTTCTAGCCTGAACCAAAGCACATTCTGCCTATGTCACTCATTTGGCATTTTCCTTCACATCCTTCCATTGTGAATTATGACTTTATTTCTGCTTCCTGACTTTCCAACCAGACCCGGGGCAACTTCACATCAGAGACTGCATCATTTACAACTATGTTTCCTCTTGCCAACGAAGGGCCTGGAACAATTAATATTTATTTTTTTTGCCATTGTTCATGAAAGGAATAGTCTCTGAAATGTAATGCGTTACTAAATTCTTTTATTCCTCAAATATCTGTGAAGTGTCTGCTGTGGTTTTTGTAGTATTTGTTCTGGGCACTGAAGTTACTGTGCTGAACGTAACAAATTTCTGCTCTCATGGAGCTTATGTTCTAATGGAGGGAGGCAAAAATAAACACATAAATATATAATATGTCAGGTGACAGTTGATGCTGTGAAGAAAAACA
Source organism: Hyaena hyaena (assembly GCF_003009895.1). NCBI lineage: Eukaryota > Metazoa > Chordata > Mammalia > Carnivora > Hyaenidae > Hyaena > Hyaena hyaena. The sequence goes on along the minus strand of NW_024080934.1, from coordinate 47,481 downwards.
GAAGAGGCTAAGGAAGACGGTGGGGGTGCTGAGAAGGGCTGTGTTATATAGGTTGGTCTGGAAAGGGGTCTATGTAAGGTGACCTTTGAGATCTCTTGTGAGTAAGGAAGTCACGTGGCTATCCAGGGGAAGGGTGTTTCAGCAGAGTCTGGAACATAATGTGAAAGGGGAATGATGTGAGGAATGAGGGGCTTAAGTCTTTGGAAGGATGTAGTTTTTGTTCTTAATGAAGTGAAACTTTTGGAGAGTCTTGGACAGAAGATGACATCATCCAACTTATGCTGTAAAAGGATAGTCCTGACTCTATGTGGCATAGTTTATAAAAAGTCAAGCGAGGAAGAAGAAAGAGCATCGAAGGGGCTTTTAAATGACTTGGACCTGGGCAGTAATGTGAGAAATGGAGCAAAGTAGTCAGGTCTGGATATATTCTGGACATATTTTAAACGTAGGTTCAAGAGAATTTGCTATTGGACAGGACATGAGATGTAAGATAAACAGAGTTAAGGTGATGGCAAGATTTGGGGCCTAAGGAAATCAAATAATGGGCTTGGTACTTATTAAGTTTCCCAAAGCATGTTAGGTCATGGTGAGAATCAGAATGTTTGTCCTGGACATGCCGAGTTTGAGATGCCCTTTAGACATCCATTTTAGGAAGTCAGGAAGTAAAAAAAAAAAAAAAAGAAGAAGTCAGGAAGTTATCTGGACATATGAATGTGTAGTTCAAGGAGGAATTCAAGCCAGAGGTGTATATAGGTATGTTTAAAGGCAGAAAACTGGATGGAATCTCAGGAGAGTGAGTGCAGATAGAGAAGGAAGAATTCCCAGATGAGACTTAGCCACTTCAACATTTAGAGGAAAAGGAAATGAGGAGGAACCACAAAAGAAGTTGGAGGGGCAGTGGTGTGTGATGGAACTAAGATAGAACGCAGCCAAGCAAAGAGGGAAGCCAGGGCAAACAGTTCTGCCCAATGCTGCTTCAGTCTAATTAGCTGAGGACTTAAAATTGGCCACTGGTCAGAAAATGAGAAGGTCACAGACACTTGATGAGGGCTGTCAGTGATTGGAATGATGTGATTGAAAGCCTGCCCGGAGAGGGGTCAACAGAAAACAGAAAAGAAGTGTGCAGGAGGAGAGTAGAGACATGTATTTAGAAGACTTTTGCTGCATAGTAGGGCACAGATAAGAGGTAGTGGCTGTGGGGAGATGTGAGAGCAAGGGAAGATTTTTAAAGATGGGAGATATTACAGCTTGGCTGCATAAGGACCATGAGTGGGAATAATTGAGTATAGAGTGAGAATCATTCAGTAGGATGAGAAAAATGGGGGATGCAAGAGAGAGGGGCAATTGTTAGAGTAATATTTTTGAGGAGCTGAGAGGGGTGGGGGTCTAGTGGACAAGTGGAAGAGCACAGATGGTTTGCCCACAACATGTGGAAGAAAGGCAGAGCATTTGGGTACAGTCAAAAGGAAAGCTGGGGGACATGGCAGAGTATGTGTGTGACCCAAGTGAATCCCATGGGTGGAATGATCTGTTTTAGTGTTTTCTTATTCTCAGTGAAGTAGAAAGCAAAATCAGCAGAGAGTAATGTGGAATGGGGTGTTGGAGAATTGAGAAGAGAAGAACGTGCAAAATAGCTGTCTATAAAATGAGACCGTGAATTGATAAGGAATGTATCTGGGACATAAAAATACCTTGGATAAGGCATTAGCATTAGCAGTGGATCTTTATACATGTTCCATTTTAAGGTAAGGTACAAATCTTAATTCTATATTTTCTAACATTATGTCAGATGAATCAGTATGTTCCTTTTCAAACATTTATAAATAATGCAAACACAAACTTCAGCTTTGGAGCATGGCTAAAGTACTAAGGTTGGTCATACATACTGAGCTAAAAAACTGACCCAAGTAAGCAGCAGAAAGTGACCACTCTAGACAAATAGTTGGTAGATGGAGGAGGCAGCTAAGAGTAGTGAGAAAAGGCTGGATCACTTGGGCTGATCAAAGCCTGAAGCAGTGGTGTCACTGAGGCATGGGTCACACGCAGAGTGACAATGGCCAGGCCCAGGGCAATGGTGGTTGTGGATGGAGAGATCGCGGTGATATATGGTGTTTTATCAGTGACTGCAGTTGTCTCAATGCAGAACAGGCTGGCACAGGCAGTAAATGGCAAGCATGAGGAAACTTTCATGTAATGAGGTCAGGAAGGGGACGGAGAGCATGGTGGTTGGGGGAGAGTAGGAAATGAAAAGTGAACTGTGGTCTAGAAGAAAAAAAATCCTTATCATTGGCGCAGAGCCATTCACTACTCAATGCAATATTCATTCTCAAAGTTCAATTTTATATTCCATTTGGTATATTAAAACAGGATGCTTATTCCCCCAAATTTCATGATTGCTTTTTCTGGACTGGCAAAAGTATTCCAGATTGATCTATATGCCGCAATAATCACTTGACCTTAAATATGGCTCAGCTGGATGCAAAAGGCTTTCCAATTTTACTGTTCAATTTACTGTATGTATCTAGATCAGTGAGTGGCTTACCATATTATACTGTACAGCCATAATTTACTCCCCATCTTTTTGGAATTGGATGAGATATAACAAGCAAATAATCATTTCACAGTAGTGGGGTAGGCAGGCTGTAAGGTGGCTCCATGATTCCAGCCTCCTATTGTTCACATCTTTGTGCAATACCCTTTCCTCCCAGTGGGCGGGAGCTGAACTTGCTTTCAGTCAATTGGCTACTGCAGAGGTGATGAAAGTCCTGCTAGTGGACAGATGCTAGAGATGTTCTCCCTTGTAGGTTTTGATGAAGTCAGCTGCATGCTGTTGAGAGAGGTTTGTTTGACAATCTTTGTTTTTCTTGTAGATATCTGTGTGCTGTTTTGGTGAGTAGGTTGGTAAGGCGGGGTGGCTGGAATATGAATGAGCACAGACAGAAGCTAATAAAGAGCAAGGCTGAGAACTGCCCCTCATTCTTCAGATGGACGCAGCCACCTCCCAAAGTGAAGAGATGTATTAACCCCATCCCAGCCCCCACCAACACTTTCACCAAGTTGTCACTGATGATCTGTGGTAGTTATTGGGGGGACTGGTGTAGGAAACAATTAATGGATACATGGATATATTGAAAGAGATGATCACCTCTACTAGGGAAAGAAAAGGCCTTCCAATGACCCTGCTGAGGATGAGTCCACTTCTTCACATCCATGCACAAAGGACATCTTGTAGTCATTATTTGGCAAGGCAGTTCTCTCCCATATTCAACCCAAGGTTCTCCACTTTAAGTATGCAACATGATTATAAAATAATGATAAAAATAACCCCAAACCTCAAGACACCCTATAGAATCTAATGAAAACCCAGTACCAAGTAAATTACCCATAAATAAAATCCAGTGATGTTTCTTCTTGTTATGCAGGGAAACCACATCAGAAGACACTGGAAATAGAGAACTATAAAAAATAGATCCAATGGCATTCATTCTCTTAAACAATCAAAATTAGACTGGCTATTTCCCTGATTTATGTCTCTGTTTACTGCAAACCAACATGCCTAGCTCAGCCTGAATCTGCAAGAGTCATAAAGGAAAATCCAAGTGCATTTTTAGCATATAGTCCTCCTGGGGTATAAACATTATTCATAGAAGAAAATAGAATAATCAGCCTTCACTGCTTAAATACCCTTTATCTCTACTGTACATATATTCAAATGCAGTGATTATCCTAATCACAATGTTTAGAGCAAATTGGTTCATTTAAAAATCATTATTGACAAAGGATTTAGTTCAACACCAAATTTCCAAGTTGATCTCTACATTATGTAAAATTAAACCCAGCCCTAGTGTATGAAGGGTATGAGTAGGAAGAGATGATAGAGAGGCCTAGATTGACCATATTTTATAGTATTCATATTCTTACAAGTAATAAGGGCCACATTCTTCTGAGGGTCAAACTGAGATTTTTTTTTTTTCCTGGCAAATAGTAAACTACCACTCAAGCCCAAATTTCTTAGGGTATATATATAAAAAAAAAGAAAACTGGAACCAGTGTCTAACAGTCATCTTGTAATTATTTCCACAGAATAACAAAAGCTTGAGTTCTGAATCTTGATTCTTTTCCTTTAACTCTGGACAGAACGTTGGCAAATTCAAAATATGCATATATCATTTACCTGGGTTAATCCTCCAACCTGATGTTGAAGTGGCCTGAAATATTTTCATCTTGGAGCAAAGTCTAATTCAATATACATCTCAAACATACAGAGCTTGTGTTTGTTTTCAGTAAGTGTAAAAATGTACAAAAGCAAATGTTCTATCCTGGCCCCTGGAGGGTGGGATTTAGAGAAGCAGAAGATAATGCACCTATTATTTATTTTAATTGTTGTTTTATTTCTTTTATATCTTATTCCGTAACTTTATAATATGTAGTTTAAATATGAGTAAAGTGAAATGTTAATGATACTTGTAGCAGGATAGTGTATTCTATTACCATTCTCACTCCCCTGACTGATATCAGATAGGATGGCAGAAGGTGTGTGCTAAGTTGGAGAAGAAAGATTGTAAGGTAAAAGAAACGCCAAAACTAGGCATTAGGAGGAGCTTGGTGTTAGTAAGAAAGAGTTGCATGTAGGTTCTTTATTGACTCAAAGGCTTTCAATTTCCCCATCAATTACCACCCCGAGTTCCTATAAACACACACAGAAACATCTAAAGAAGTTGTCTCCCTAGTCTTGCCCGTCATCTTCTATGGCCTGGCTCCATCAAGAAGAAAACCAGACAAAACCACTTGACTGTCAATACTGTCAGAAGCCAAGTGGAAGAAGCATGGCAGGCAGGAGAGAGGAGAGTAAGTGAAGCTTAAAAAGATGGAGGCTTGATCCTGTATATACCACACTCACAGACACATGATCATGCAAATGTTTAGGCACACACACAGGCACTCACTCATCATCTTGATATCATTTTAAATGGCTCTACCTCTGGCTCACTCCGTTCAAGTCAAGCCAACATCCGTGCTGTTCTGTAAACACACCAGCACTTTTCTGCCTCAGCATCTTCATACATGCTTTTCCTCTGTCTAGAATGGCCTTCCCCAAATAGCCACAAGACCCACTTCTTTACATGCTTTGTGTCATTATTCAAATATCATCTTAGTTTTGAGGCCTTCCCTGACCTCTTCATAGCACTCATCAACACTTAGTCCACATTATGTAAATATGTATGTAAACAAATAATATTTGCATGAATATGCATATATTATATATAATATAAACATAATATATATGTTACATGTATATATGCACAGATATTTGCATTTGTTTATTATTTCAACTGCAAGGTCACTAAGGGCAGGCTCTTTCTTTTGTTTGCCACTCTAATCCCATCAACTGAAATTTTGGTAGCCCATTATAAGCACTCAATCCATACTCAGTAATGAGGAAGGAAAGTGAGACTAGAGAAGACAGACTCTCTGCTTATCAATCAAATTGGCTTAGGTACAAATGAGAGTCAACTCAAGAAGAAAATAAATCTTTATATCATCTTTCAAATTCTAATATCTCTGTGTATGTACTTGTTTATTCAATAAAGTGTTTTTTTTTCCTTTAGTAATCAACTGTACTTATATACCCTTTAAAATTTTAAGGACATATCTGAGGTTATTTAAGTATTTCAAAGAAACTCTTATGCAATACAGTCCATATGTGACCTGGAAAACATTCTAGGTCAACAAGTTTTAATTACTGTATTGACATTTTTGCATGCATCTCATCCATTGTTCACTTTTATCACAAAAAAAATGCCCATAAAGCAGGGCTTCTATTTTTTTATAAACATTTACTTTCACTGTTTATTGTCTCAGAGTCAGAGCTTTTAAGGTCAGGTCCTTAGTAATTCATCATCACATAAACAAAAATAGTTGTCTTTCCCTTGAGAGGTAACTAATTAGTAGGAGAATCTGACTTCTAAAGCCTTCCTGTACATAAATAGACCAGGAAAAGAGAGGGCACAAAAACATGAGATAGAAGGCAAATCTTTTTTTCCAAACTCTGAAAGAACAAAATGTAGAATGTAACTTGCCTCCATGAATTGTTATATGGATTAGTTAATGCTTGCAAAGAATTTTTTAAATAAAAGCTACTACAGAAAGGCTAACTCTATTAACGCAGTTGGAATGCTTTCTTGATTTTTTCCATGCTGTGTTAAAGAGTCTTTGAAATGAATTCCATATGCACACACACACAAATGGCTAATGACCTTTCAAGGAGGAAGTTTTCATTCATTCATCATATTATCAAAATACTCTGAGGAAGGGCAAGGCTTGCCTGTGTGGGGGGTCTATTGCCATGATGAAAGTTCATATTTAACACACAGAGATGACAACCTGTAGAGATTCAACACTCTCCTTAATCAGATGGGAGGGAGTCAAGGAAAACCCTACTGACATACCAATCCAGGGCTCCATTATATTTACTCCTGCAGATCAATTACAATATAGTAGCCATGCAAAACCATGGGCAGCTAAGGTCAAATTCTAATAACTCACATTTATCCCCAACATTTCAAGTTGCTATTGACTTTGGTTCTTTTACGGGTCTTATATTGTTTGGTTTAAAATAAGGCTTTTGACAACTGAAATCCAATTGGACAGAATGTACCAGTAGCTATTGGCCCAGAACATGCTTCCAAAATCCTCCCACCTGATCTCCACGCTTTTCCTCTTTTCCCTCCAAGGTTGGCAATGGAAAATTATTAACAGTGATCAGGTTGAGGTTCAAAGAAAGGAATCATCCATACCCCCTACTCTCCAGGCCCAGGGGGATGAAAGAAGTAAAAGGGGGGATGGGATGGGCATATTGCAGTGGTGTTTCTCCATTCTTTCCTCTACAATATTATTTGTAAAATGTTAAAGTGCACATAGTGTGGCATAGGCTGAAGCCTTGACCATTGCTTTTTGTTATTTGACCCTGGACTTGGGTTATACTTGCTCCCTCTGATAGTGAGGCTTGCTTTTGTACAGTGTCCAGGCCAATTTAGTGAAGTCTCTTGTGATGATCAAAGGGTCACACAGCAGAAAACCATACATTTTCCTGATGGAAGTACAAAAACCATCTATGAAGTATTCATGCCAAAAAAGCAACTGGAGGTCGATCTGATCAAGCCTTGGGGTCTAGCTACCATATCTAGCTATTAGTTTACAACAAATACAGGAAACACAAGTACAAGTCAACTGATAACTGGGAATTACAATCAGCAAAAGACAGAATGTGGGTCTTTTAGAGCACATGACCCACTTATATCCATGGGCACATTTCAAGGGAAAAATAAAGGATGTAAAGAGAAATGGATTTTAAATGCCTTAATATGACTTCTCAAGCAAATTAAAGGTGTTGATATTGTTTAGATCCTAATTTGAACAGAACAACTATTAAAAAACTTTTACAAGATAACTAATTATCAAAGCAAATTAGACATTGAATATATGATGATATTAATTTTTAAAGTAATAATTGTATTGAGATTATTCCTTTTGAAAAGACTTCTTTTCTTTTAGAAATTCATATTAACATGTATATTTACAAAATAATATATGAGAACACACTGGTGGCTACCACATGGGAGAGGTTGTAGGGGGATAGGCAAAATGGGTGAAGGAAAGTGGGATGTATAGGCTTCCAGTTAGAGAATGACCGAGTCATGGGAATAAAGGGTACAGCATAGGGAATATAGTCAATGGTATTGTAGTAGCATTATATGGTGACAAATGATAGCTTCACTTGTGGTGAGTGTGGCATAATGTATGGAATTGTCAAATCACTGTGTTGTATACTTGAGATTAATGTAACATTGCATGTCAACTGTATTTCAATGAAAAAGAATGATATGATGTCTGTGACTTGTTTCAAAATAGTCCTGTGGGAATCGGCGGGACAGTGGGGTACAGATGAAACAAGGTTGGACATGGGCTGATGATTGTTGAAGTTGGGTGTCGGTTAGATGAGGTTCATCAGGCTCTTCTGTCTGCTTTCGTAGAGACTGGACATTTCCTCAATAAATAGTTGGTTTTTTTTTTAATTAGGGGAAACAGAAAACAGAATTTTCTTACTTTATATCTAGCTACAGCTTGAAACATGGAGTATTTGCAGCTGTGTACAACATTCCTCATGTTGATTTTAAAGTCTCTTTTTGGATTTGCTGTGTGTTGTCCTCAGTGTCCTTTTGCATTGTAAATTTATGTTAACTTATTGAAAAAAAGTAAATATAAACAGTAATGTTTTCTCTTTTTAAAAACTTTTTAATTTTTTTTTTTATTTATTTCTGAGAGAGAGAGACAGTGTGAGCAGGGGAGGGTCAGAGGGAGAGGGAGACACAGAATCTGACATAGGCTCCAGGCTCTGAGCTGTCAGCACAGAGCCCAATGCGGGGCTCAAACCCACGAACTGTGAGATCATGACCTTAGCCGAAGTCGGACACCTAACTGACTGGGCCACCCAGGCGCCCCAACAGTAATGTTTTCTAAAAGGTTACAATCTTAGTGGGATTATTTAGATAGATAACGTAAACAAAATATATGCATCATGAGTTTTTAAACATCTGCTTCTGCAACCCAACCCAGGTTACAAAAGGAAAGAGAGAAAATAAAAATAGAACAGGGACTTTCTTAATTCTATACAGTCATGATTATTTACCCAAAATGCTGCACTACTAAAATATATTCATCCTAAGTGGAAACTGATAGGCATCCCCTACCTTCTTGTTCATTTGAATTCAAGTCAATATTGCTAATAAAGTATTGATAAACTACTAGAAAAGCTGGCAGAGCACTGCAGTTTAAAATTTTTTTTAATGTTTATTTATTTTTGAGAGGGAGACGGAGCATGACCAAGGGAAGGGCAGAGAGAAACACACACAGAATCGAAAGCAGGCTCCAGGCTCTGAGCTGTCAGCACAGAGCCCAACACAGGGCTCGAACTCATGAGCTGTGAGATCATGACCTGAGCCAAAGTCAGATGCTTAAACAACTGAGCCATCCAGGCACCCCGAGCACTGCATTTTTTTTTTAAGCAGAAAGAAAGCCATTTGGAATGACTCCTAAAGTAATTACATTTGGTAGAGAGGTTCTAGCAGAGCCAACTGAAATCATTAACTAAAATATTTATTTTTAGCTCATGTATTATTTTTCAAGTAACCATTGTGTTTTATTCTGCTTAAGTTTCAAGAGTTCAGTAATCTTTGGAAAATTTGTACCCTGCCAAGTTTTTCTCTCTTCCTTTTTTTTTTTTTTTTTTTTTTTAAAGAAACAGCAAAGCCATCTGGTCCTGGACTTTTGTTTGTAGATTTTTGATTACTGATTTAATTTAGTTTCTGGTTATCGGTCTGTTCAAGTTTTCTATTTCTTCTTATTTCAGTTTTGGTAGTTGGTGTGTTTGTAGGAATTAATCTATTTCTTCCAGATTGCCCATTTTGATGGCATTAAATCATAATCAAAACTCCCCCAACAAACAAAAATCTAGGGCCATATGGCTTTCCAGGGAAATTCTATCAGACATTTAAAGAAGAGTTAATACCTAATCTTCGGAAACTGTTCCAAAAAATAAACACGGAAAGAAAACTTCTAAACTAATTCTATGAAGTCGGCATTGCTTTAATTATAAAACCAGACGAAGACCCCACTAAAAAAGAGAACTATAGGCCAATATCCCTGATGAACATGGATGTAAAAATTCTCAACAAATCACTAGCAAATTGAATCCAACAATACATTAAAAGAATCATTCACCACAATCAAGTGGGATTTATTCCCCGTTGGCAAGAGTGGTTCAATATTCACAAATCAATCAACATGTTATACCACATTAATAAAAAAAAAAAATAAGAACCATATGATCCTCTCAATACATGCAGAAAAAGCATTTGACAAAGTACAGCATCCATTCTTGATAAAAATCCTCAACAAAGTAGGGATAGAGGGAGCATACCTTTATATTGTACAGGCTATAAACAGAGAGATCCGCAGTTAGTATCATCCTCAATGGGGAAAAACTGAGAGTTTTTCCTCTACAGCCAGGAACAAGACAGAGATGTCCACTCTCATCATTGTTTTCCTTTTTGTTAAGTTTATTTATTTATTTTTGAGAGACAGAGAGAGAGCATGAACAGGGGAGAAACAGAGAGGGATGGAGAGACAGAGTCCCAAGCAGGCTCTGTGTTGTCAGCGCAAAGCCCGACACAGGGCTTGAATCCATAAACCATGAGATCATGACCTGAGCAGAAATCAAGAGTGGGATGCTCGGCTGACTGAACCACCCAGGAGCCTCTCACTGTAGTTATTTAATATAGTACTGTAAGTCCTAAGCTCAGCAATCAGAAAACAAAAAGAAATAAAAGGTATCCAAGCAGGCAAGGAAGAAATCAAACTTTCACTATTCACAGATGGCATGATAGTTTATGTGGAAAACCTGAAAGAATCCACCAAAAAATTGCTAGAACTGATACATGATTCAGTAAAATCACAGGATACAAAATCAATGTACAGAGATCTTCTGCATTTCTATACACCAATAACAAAGCAGCAGAAAATCAAGGAAGTGAACCCATTTACAATTGCACCAAAACTATAAGATGCCTGGTAATATACCTAACCAAAGAGATCCGAAAACTATGGAACACTTATGAAAGAAACTGAAGAGTTCACAAGGAAATAGGAAAACTGTATACCCACGTATCGGAGGAAAGAGTATTGTTAAAATATCTATTCTACCAAAAGCAATCTACAGTTTTAATGCAATCTCTATTGAAATACCACCAACATTTTTCACAGAGCTGGAACAAACAATCCTAAAGTCCCCAAACAGCCAAAGCAATTTTGAAAAAGAAAAGCAAAACTGGAGACATCACAATTCCACACTTTGAGTAACATGCAAAGATGTAGTGATCAGAACAGAATGCTACTGGTACAAAAAGAGACACACAGATGAATGGAATAGAATAGAAAGCCTAGAAATAAACCCACAATTCTTTGGTCAAGCAATCTTTGACAAAGCAGGAAAGAATATCTGGATTGTAAGGTAGTTCTATTGTTAACTTTTTGAGGAACCTCCATACTCTTTTCCAAAGTGGCTGCACCAGTTTGCATTCCCACCAGCAGTGCCAGAGGATTCTCCTTTTTCCACGTCCTCACCAACATCTGTTGTTTCCTATGTTGTTACTTTTAACCATTCTGACAGGTATGAAGTGGTATCTCATTATGATTTTGATTTTTGTATTTCCCTGATGAGTGATGTTGAGTCTCTTTTCATGTGTCTGTTGGCCATCTGGATGTCTTCTCTGGAAAAATGTCTAGTCTTGTCTTCTGCCCATTTCTTAACTGAGTCGTTTGTTTTTTTAGTGTTGAGTTTTATAAATTCTTCATAGATTTTTGACATTAACCTTTTATCAGATATGTCATTTGCAAATATCTTCTCCCATTCCAAAGTTTGCCTTTTAGTTTTGTTGATTATTTCCTTTGCCATGCAGCTTTTTATCTTGATGAAGTTCATTTTTGCTTTTGTTTGCCTTGTCTCCTGAGACGTGTCTACTAAGGAGTTGCTATGGCAAATGTCAAAGAGATTACTGCCCGTGTTCCCCCCTAGGATTTTGACGGTTTCCTGTTTCATATAGGTCTTTTATCCACTTTGAATTTATTTTTGTATATGATGTAAGAAAGTGGTCCAGTTTCATGCTTTTACATGTTTTTCAAATGTCATTTGTCGAAGACATTATCTTTTTTTCCCTTAGATACTCCTTCCTGCTCTGTCAAAGATTGCTTGACCTTCCCTCTAGCAACCTTTAGTCTGTTCTCTATAGTCAAGAGTCTGTTTTATGGTTTTCCTCCCCTTTTTCTCCTCATATCCTATGATTTCCCTCATATGTGGAATTTGAGAAACAAAACTGATGATGAAGAGAGGGGGGAAAAAAGAGGGAAGGTGGGTGATGGGCTAATTGGTGATGGGCATTAGTGAGGGCACGTGACATAACGAGCACTGGGTATTGTATATAAGGGATGAGTAACTAAATTCTACTTCTGACACTAATATTATGATATATGTTAACTAGCTGGAATTTAAATTAAAAACTTGAAACAATAACAACAACAAAAGCAACAGCAAAAACAAAGTGAGACGTTCACCAACTTCCTTCTATGAATTCTACTAATGGGAAGAAATGTCTTACCAACAAAACAATATATAGCACTGAAATCTGGAAATTCAACTTAAACAATTTAGTCATATATTTTCATTGTCTAGCCTAGCAGGAGTCAAAAGGCTTCCAAACAGAAAAAGAAGGGGGAAGATAAGACAGCAGGGGAACTGGCATCCATCAGCTGGCACTTAATGAAATTGTAGAGCTCTGTAAATTCTCTCATTTTTATCAAGAGAATGAAAAATAATTCAGAATTCTTTATGTGCAAAAAGCTCTTCATAACTCTGTTTTTCACCTAAGAAATGGTAGAAAGCTAAACTACTTCCTTGTCCTAGAAATATGATTGTGATAATATATATGAACATGAATGTTCTGCAGACAGAAGCATTAGCAGCACTTGCTTGTTTTACATGAGAATGCTATTGTGCAGAGCCAAAGGATCTGTGTGCTTCTTCACATATAAAACCCTTTCCTGCTATGTAGATGGGGGAGGTTGGCTCTGCTCTGTAACCTCCACTCTTGTTGGAGAAGGGATGTCAATTGAATAGAGGTTTGTACCCCTTTACCTATTTCTACTGTCTTCTTCCCCCTCATCAGCATATCATAAATTATGCCATATCTACTATCACTTTCTTCGTCAATCTTCCTTTTGGAAGAAAAGCCAAATGTACTTAGAGTACACCATGGATATGGAAATTTGCCTTTTGACCATCTCAACAACCATCCAATAGTTAAAATGGAAAAATTAAGTTCCATCATTTTGAAGATACTGTAAAGATCATCTGGCCTCCTTCCTCAGAGAGTAACAATGCAGACTAAAATGTTGAGTGACATTATGAGAGCCTCTGCTTATGGAGAGGAATCTTATACCCAGTGCAGCTAAATGATATACAGTACAAATTAAAACATGGGTATCTGTGTTCAAAATACAGGGGGAAATGCAGTTAAATATACTAAAATGTAAAGTTAGTTTCTTTAAAGATATTTTACTACTTATAAAATATAATATGGGTAATTATGATACATAAGTAACACAATAAACTAAAAAATTATGATTTTTGCCATTACAATTCTATACAATGCAAAAAATAATACTCTATTCGTATGATATCCTGATTGGTCATGAGTTTTTTATGGTTTGATTTTCTGCAAATTCATTTAGAAAGTCAGTCTTCCTTTAACAATTTCCTTCTGAACTGGTATAATTTAAACTAGTCTCAGTCACTCTTGAAAAGTTCATGAATGTAACTAATTTTTGGTAATTTTTAATGTTAAAATATCATTTTCCTGATGCAACTATTAAGGGTATATTTTCAGCTGTGATAACATTGGGATAATTTATTATCCCAATAATAAATTATTTCAAAATACAAATTTTAGTATACCTACAGCTGATGAGTCTGGTAGAGCAATTTTTCTAAAAGGATTTGACTCTTCATTGAAATCAGTTTTGTTTAAGTCTGAATTTAATTTTTAATGTACATTTATATGATGGCATTTTAATGCTTCTGACATTTTCAGCAACTTGTTCAAGAAACTGAAAATGGCCTCATTATTTGTATATAATTTAAAATGTCTGTTTATGCATTCTATTGCTGTATCTTCAACTATAAAAAAATTAATTGGAGCAAGAGAATTAAAATTAAGGGAAGGAGAGAATCCTAAGCAGGCTCCACGCTCAGTGCTGAGCCCTGGTGCTCCATCTGACAACTGTGAGGTCATGACCTGAGCTGAAATCAAGAGTCAGACGCTTAACCAGCAGAGCCACCCAGGCTTCCGAGAATGTAATGATTTTTAAATTTAAGGTCTTTTTCAACGTCTATGAATATTTACTCTTCAATGTTATAGCAGTTTTTAAACCAGGAATTCTAAACTCTGAAAAATTCCAATAACTATCTGATACGCTTCATTGAAATATTCATGTGTAAACTTTTACTTTCTCGTAATTTCTTGAAAAAAGTCACTACTTTAGCCCTGGTAGTTCCTGACCTGGCACTGGGTTAATATTTGTTCAGAGGCTACAGGGACAGATTCTGGGGCTGGAAGGATAGGTGAGCTGGACTCCTGCTGCTGATGTTGGCTCTGCCCCCACATGGAGCTCCTTCTCTCTTTACTGCTGCAGCTGCTGCTACTTCTATGTTGCTTCCTTTGCCAAATTGGGCCTACATCCCACTCAGGCTGCTCCCGTGGGGACCTAGGGCACCTGGGATTGTCCTGAGGCATGCTCTTACACACCAAGTGCTCCTCTTATGCAGATGTTAGGTGGCTATTGAGGAATATGCTTGGCCCATCTTGGTTTTGGAACCATTCTGTAGGACTCTTCACCTGGTACTTCTCACTTGGCCTTGCTTCTGCCCCGGACAACCCTCATTTGGGCTCCCATAAGTCCCCTGAGGGATGGATACAGCTTGGCTGGCAGACAGTCCCTCTCCTTATAGTAGGGCATTTGCTTAGCTACCATTGTGCAATTTCTTTTAACATCTTGTCCTGTGCCCTTCAGTCACTGGGCATCTTATGCTAGATGGACATGGTTCAGAGGCTGTTATTGATCCCAGAGCTGCTCTTCCTTTTTTTTCAGAAATCCCTCCCCCATCATAAATCCTGGCTTTGCGGCCCTGCCCTGTTCTAGAGCCATCCCACATCACTCCAGCTCCAGCCTTTCTTCTTCTCCATCCCTACCATTGAGCAAAGCACTGTTTGTATTCTGTAGGAGAAAGTTGGAGGCATCACCGCAACTGGGAAAATTCTGTAGATTCTTCTGCTATCCTTGTAGGGGTCTCTGCATCATGGGCTCTTCCTCCTCTTTCTTCTGGACCAGGCTCTTTAGCTGGCCCTTCCATGTTGTCTTCCCACAAAACCTTCCCCAAGCCTGGTCTCTGGGGAGTCTTCCTTTTCTGCTGCTCACTCTCCCTTCTCCTCTTCATCTTCCACAGCACTTAAGTAAGTGGTTTCAGGAACAGTCCTCCCTTCTTCTATTCTGTGGGTGGAGGTCAGGCTGTATTTCTCCTTCTATCCCCATCCCCACCTAGAACCAAGCTGAGATCTCAAACCCATGCTACTGACTTGTCCATAACAAGTCAAGGGTGATACACATGGTAGTGGAAAAATACAGGATGCCATAGTGCTGTGCAGTGAAGCGACCTGATTTAATCCAAGAGCACATTGTTCAAGGGAGTTTGAAATAACTAAGTAAGGGTTAAGACTTAAACTGCAGGAAAATTTTAAACTGCAGGAAAATTTAATGTAATTTATTTACTTTTTTAAATGTTTTATTTATTTCTGAGAGAGAGAGAGAGAGAGAGTGTGCAGGGGAGGGTCAGAGAGAGAGGGAGACACAGAATCTGAAACAGGCTCTAGGCTCTGAGCTGGTAGTCAGCATATAGCCTGACATGGGGCTCGAACCCATGTACCGTGAGATCATGACCTGAGCCGAAGTTGGGCGCTTAACCGACTGAGCCACCCAGGCGCTCCTGTACTTTATTTACTAAATGGATATAATGTATATGAAATATGCATAAAAAAGAGTAGTGAATGAAAGTTATAAAAGCAAGTAATTTTGTTGAAAGTGACATTAGAAGTCATCCACATCCGTGGATTTATAAACTTTCAGAAATTCTTTTGGTATTTTGAAAAACAATTGTTGTAGACAATTGAGCTGGGACCCTCTAAAGGCCATGGACTATCAATGACCCCTGATCTAAAGGTACTTATCTACAACGCTAGCTTAGAGTGAGAACTGTAGGCGAATTTTACAAACAGTCCTCCAGCTTACCAAGGTTGGAAGTCCTCTGAAATACTTAGTTTTGATCAATAAATTCCAAACAAAAGATATTTTCCATGTGAAAAAATTCAAAAGTCAAACAAAATCCAGAATGTACTCTCTGGAGCCCTAGACTATATGTTTTCCAAGAGATGCAAAACAGAAGTTGTCTCTAAAGCCACACAGATCCAAGATGTTTGGATGTTTGCAAATCACATCAGCATTGTAAATCAGTAGTAACGTCCCGATAAAGCTTTATCTTGATTTCCCCCTGAGTGATTGAGTAATGATTCTTTCAGCTGTAAACAGAAACACGGGAATAAGACAAATGGCTGTTTTCGCCACAGCATCTACCCAGTCCTAGTTCTGCTACTGAGAGAAATTAATTTCAATAAATGTTAAAACACAGGAGGAAAAGATTTGAAAATTAGCATTTACTTCTTGTTTCACTTCATAACTGAATGCAAATTTCCATACCATCTATAACAAACAGAAATTGCATGTATGGAGGAAGAAAATAAATTTCAATATTTGCAGACAAGTTTCAGATACTGGTATACCATTTTAGGAGTATGGACTTTGGAGTCCGATTCGTTAGCTTCAAATGATGACTGTACCCTGTGTGAGTGACCCTGTGCATTCAGAACTCTGATTCTTGGAACCGCAATTTTGTCTTATGTAAAATGGAAATAATTAAATTTACCTGATGGGATTGTGTTTAGATTACATTAAATAATCCATGTAAGGTGCTTAGCACTATATGTGTCACATTAAGAAAGAATTGAGCAAGAGAATGAAAAGGAAAAAAAGAAACTATTTTCTTATTAGATACAGATGAGAAAGAAGAAGACAACGTGTTTCCATGTACAAATAAGATAAAGTGCATTGGGACAAAAAGTTCTGAAGGCAAACCTTAACAATTTTCAAAAGAAACAAAAACTAGAAAGGAAAGAAATTTTCCACATGCCTGGGTTTGTTTCTCTTTTTTCCCTGTCCTCATTTGTTAGAGAAATGGAACCAATTTCTGATTGGTAATGGAACCAATCAGAGGTAGATGACACTTTTGCAGCAATTTGTCTGTTTTCCAAAACGTGTTTGAGATTTAAAAACCTTTTTACATTTCCTTTTTATTTTTTTAATGTTTTATTTATTTCTAGGGGAGAGAGAGAGAGAGAGAGAGAGCGGGAGAGGGTCGGAGGGAGAGACAGAGAGGGAGACACAGACTCTGAAACAGGCTCCAGGCTCTGAGCTGGCAGTCAGCACAGAGCCCGACGCGGGGCTCGAACCCACGAACTGTGAGATCATGACCTAAGCGAAAGTCAGATGCTTAACCGACTAAGCCACCCAGGCGCCCCTTTACATCTCCTTTTTAAAGAAAAAGTTAAAATGTTACTACTAGCTATTTTTAATCACTGAACTTTAATTCTTTACTGTACACCTATTTGTAAGACAGGTTTCTCATGGTCGATATGATATTCTAATGATATCATGTACATAAGTATAAAATATATTTAAAGTATAAAATACTTTGCCATCATTATGTGTATGAAGAAATGATGTGAAGCAAGATAGATAATCCATAGCATGAGGGCAAGTCCACATGCACGGAAATGAAGATTAAGCTGCTAAAAGAATGGTCAATAACAGGCGATGATGAGTTGAATTGAAGTACTTTGTATACATATGCAGCGGATGGGTCAGACCCTTTACCGGTAGAGTGTTCAATCATATTTTCCTTTCCCTTCTTCGGAGAAGCAAATAGAGTTTATAGTCAATTTTCAGTTTTCTCATTTGTCTCCTTCATTTCTATAGAGCAACGCTCTTCAGTTAGCTGCCAAGTTGCTAACTGGCTTCCTGTCTGAGCTACTCCAAACACAGCCTGCACCACCTTGCCCGGGTCTGCAGAAGGTCTTAGAGCTGTCAGGACACAGTGGATCCCTTGTAAGTCATCTGGCCGCTCCGGATCCCCCTGCATGTCAATTAGTCTGTGGGCTGCTCTTCCTCTGCAGCCCTGGAACTGCACTCCTGCCTCAGGGATGCCTCCGGAACGAGATGGTGCTGAGGCCCTGTGTGTGCCACCCACCTGGACTTCACACGTCCATGGCCAAGCCGGTCTGAACCCTTAGAAGGTTATTTTCAGATTAAGAAATATTAAATGTAAATATTTTACAAATTAAGAAGGTACTAGTTTCATGCCATGATTTAGAAGGGAGGTTATAAAGGATTTATTAAGGAAAAACAAGTTTCTGTGAGTTCCAACTGTCCCATTACCCCATGCTTTGCCTTTCTCTTAACCTTACTGAGACTGCTGTGCATTATCTTTCCTGTTTCAATACCCCACTTTTAAATGCATTGCCCTAGGGGTGCCTGGATGGCTCAGTTGGGTGAGCCTCAGACTCCGCTTAGGTCAAGATCTCACAGTTCATGGGTTTCAGCCTGGTGTTGGGCTCTGTGCTGACAGCTCAGAGCCTGGATCCTGCTTCAGATTCTGTGTCTCCCTCACTCTCTGCCCCTCCCCTCCTCACACCCTGTTTCTCTCTCTCTTTCTCAAAAAAATATTTTTTTAATGCATTGCCCTAGGATCTTAGTGTCACTGGCTTTACTGAAGCTGTAAACTGCAAGTGGCACTATATTTCTAATATTGCTGTAATGAATCAAATAGTTGGATCAGACACGGGAGATATTCAGGGATTTGGGAGCCGGAGGCTGCGGCTGGAATTCTGCATGAGCTCTGGTAAAGTGCTCTCAGTGCACTTTACAAAGCAGCCCTGTTTTGGCCAGCTCGCATTTGGAAGACTTTCACAAGAGGTTCACTACTGTTCACCGTGACATGGTGTCCCCTCCAACAAACCCTAGGTAACCGAGAACACCTCTCCTCCCCAGGCAATGAACCAGTCTGCTCATTTCAGACTGTTCTCTTATACCACATGGAACCAACTCTATTGTGGGGTGTGGCAGCCACGTTTACGTGAAGAGCCCCATTACAACATTCAGGTATTCAGACAGGTTAACAGCCCAATAAAAAGTTTAACTCCCAACATGTGCTCAGCTCTAACGAGAGTTTTCCTTTTTGCAGCCTTATTTCCTCTGCGAACTACTAGATCTTCTCTAAGCCTCCAAACCTCAACAGAGGCCAGAACAAAAAGTGATGCTAGCAGATGCTGAGCAGGAGAGGAGGCCTTCCTGATACAGTCAGAGCGTACAGAGATCCCTTGGAGATGTTCCTCACCCTTGACCAAGCTGACAAGGGGTGCCACCCATGTGTCATTCTGTTTCTTTTTCCACCCTGCCTCCCGTTAGCCACTTCTCCCACTCTTTAAAGAAAGGAACACTTCTCTTGTATCCTGAATTTAGCAATGACCCCCTACCCTGGTGGGTAAAAATCCTCTCAGAGTGACAGACAAAAATACAATTCAGAATATTGGTACTGTCTGATCAAAGTAAAATAACAGGGACCAGATTTATCTTCCAACTGAAACAATCCCCCCAAAGACAATATACACTGTTTTCAAGACACTGGACATTGGGCGGTGGGGAAGGGGGGGCAGTGATTTCTGAGAGGTCGGAAACAAAACAGGCAAGCCCTATAGTTGTTCCAGCTTACTGCCTGAGAGAGTTTCTAGGCTGTGGAGCAGGGAGGAGAAACTGAGGCAGACCCCCCTGAGTGGAAGAGATGGAGCTGAGAGTCCAAGGAGACCAAGAGTTCACAGGGCAGAGTGCCAGAGAATGGGAGCTGCACTGAGAGAACCCTGGACACCTACAGAGGGCCCCCTGAGTATCCTGTGGCCTGTGAGGAAACTTCTGGAAGTTTGGGAAAGAACCATCAAAAGAAGTAGAGGGAACAGTCCTCATGAAGGACTGGGAACAATGTCTGTTTCCACCAGCCAGGCTGGAAAAACTCATAATTCATGGGGCCTTGGGGAAAGTATTCAGAAAGATCTTATCTTGGTAGGAAGGAATAATTAGCCTAGAGTAGGCACTGTTCCAGACTTGTCTAACAAATTATAAATGTAGACCCAAAAGGAGAAAACTACTTCAAGTAACTTTGCTACATGGCAGGACAAAGATCAAAGGAAAGAATAGAAATAGAAAAATTTCCATCAACCAACAAGGTAACATTCATAATGCCTGGCATCCAATCAAGGTTGTAAGATATGCAAAGAGGAGAACACAGCTCATAATGAGGAGACTAATCAGTCAATGGAAACCAACTCATAACTTTCCCAGATATTAGAATTAACAGAGGAGGATATTAAAACACTTCCACTTATCAAAAGTTGTACAAGCCTTTTCCTAGCAACTTTACTGATAATAGCTAAAACTGGAAGCCATCCAGAGGTCCACTAACAAGAATACAGGTAAACAGGCTGCTTAGCCAAAAAAAAAAAAAAAAAAAAAAAAAAAGGTTGTCTAAGAGATGCAACGATTTTAATGAATCTCTAAAACATTCTGCTGAGTGAAAAAAGCCAAACATAAAAAACTACACAGCATATGTTGATTTTGCTTTTTGAAATTTTCTAATAGGTAAAATTAGTCTATGATGATAGAAGTTAGATCAGTGGTGGCCTCTGGAATGGAGGGAGGGTCAACTGAGAAAGAAGACAGGAAACTTTTAGGGACCAAATATTTTCTATATTTATAGTAATGTGAGTTACAGGGGTGAATGCATTGTAACAATGGATGGAACTGTACAAATTGTGCATTTCATGCAATAAAAATTCTTATTAGAATTTTAAGAATCCAATAGAAAAATAGGCACTCAATGTTTATGAGCAAGTCAAATAGCCAATATTAGACATACTGTTATCATTAGAACTCAGAAAAAAAATAAGTTAAAATCACAGTGAGACACCATTTTGTACCCACCAAATCAGTGATATTTTAAAATATAACAATATTTGACTCCATTTGATCATATCTCAACTGATGCAATGTATATTGGCAAACGTACTTGGGGAAACATTTTGGTTCACCAAGTAATGTTGAAGAAATGCATTCCTTGTGCCCTGAAATGCCAATTCTAGGAATATTTCTTTAAAAAAAGTCTTGAGCAGCAGAGACTGTAAATCTTGTTGCTGACAGCATTGTCTATGATAGCAAAAACTCAGGAAACTGACATGTTTAGTTCTAGGATTATAGATAAATAGTGGTAGCCATACATTTGTTGTATACATTCATATGGAAGTAGAATTTAATGCATTTCAGCTACATGAATCACATAGATAAATTGCATGGGTACACTGCTGGGTGTGAAAAACAAGTTCCCAAAGAAAACTTACAGTATGTTTCCATCTATATATAGATTCCTAAACATGCAAAACTAAATTACAATTGACCCCTGAACACTGCAGGGGATAGGGGCACTGAGCTTCTGCACAGTAGAAAATGCTCCTATAACTTTTGCGTCCCCCAAAACTTTACAATTAATAGCCTATTGTTGACCAGAAACCTTAACAATAACGGTTGATTAGCATGTATTTTATATGTTATGTGCATTACATAATGTGTTCTTACAATAAAATAAGCTAGAGAAAAGTATTAAGAAAATCATGAAAAAGAGAAAGTGCATTTACCATACTGTACTGTATTTATTCAAAAAAATTCCCATATGAGTGGGTCCATGCAGTTCAAATATATGTTGTTCAAGGGTCAACTGTGTGTGTTGTTTAGAGTTGTAGACATATGGCAAAACCATAAAGACAAAAAAAGAGAGTAAGTAACTTAATTCTAAACCAAGGAGTTTGAGAAGGAGAAGAAGAGTGGGGAGGGGGACCCCTGGGTGGCTCAGTCAGTTAAGCATCTGACCCTTGGTTTCAGCTTGGGTCATAATCCTGCAGTTTTGTCAGTTTGAGCCCCATGTCAGGCTCAGTTTTGACAGCATGGAGCCTGCTTGGGTTTCTCTGTCTCCTCTCTCTGGCTCTTCCCTACTTGTGCTGTCTCTGTCTCTCTCAAAATAAATAAGCTTTTTAAAAATTAAAAAAAAAAAAGAGTGGGAAGGGCACATAAGACTAAACTGTTCACTGTATTGGCCTTCACTAAGCTCTACTAAATACATGTTTATACATGTTCTACTAAAATTCTTTCTTGTGCACTTAATATCTAACACAAAATACAAAATAAAGTGAACAAAAGCAATATAGAAGGGTAAACCAAAAATGTGACAGAAAATCAAAGATGTCATTTTTATTATCAAATGACAACTTAAAAATCTTTATAAAACCCAGTTATAAATCTGCCAAGTTCTTAATGTGAACATTTCTCATTTAGAATTATAAGATCACCGTGTAATAAAGGCAGAATTGAAAGACTGAGTGAAAAATGTTGTTTATAAAACAATGCATCCAGATAAATGTCAAGATACTATAAAAAGTATTATTTGTTCCTAGCTCATAATTAATTGAATGCCCTGTGGAGGAGAGATGCCCTAGTATAAAGGTTTTTGTCATTTCTATAAAGATATTCATTTGATCTTCTATTTCACAAAAGCTAATTATGTGCAAGTAGAATTCATCTTTGTATGCTTCAGAGTCATCAGAAGTGCTGGTGGAAACAACATATAGGATCCTGGGTTTTTAATAGACTTATGGCTTTTTAGTGCAATTTTAAGTCTATAGCAAAATGGAGTGGGAGATATAGAGATTTCCCATATAACCTCTGCCCTTGCCACACACAGGTAGCCTCTCCCATTATCAATATCCCCTGCCAGAGTCGTACATTTGTTGCAACTGATGAACCTACGCTGATATATCATTATCACTCAGGGTCCATATTTTAAAAGGTCTCATTTAAAAAAACGTAATAGTCAAACCCCAATTTTTTCCTTTATCTGGAAATACTAATGCACCTGCATGCATATCTATAAACAACAAGTGGTGTCTGGAGGAAGCGCATCTGAATCAGAATAACAGGATGACTTCAGAGGGAGATGGATTCCATTCTGAGTTCTTTAACTTTTTGTAAGACCAAGGAAGTCTTCATATATAGACCTAGCTAGACCCAGGGTTCCATGGCTTAACTGAGCTACCAAGTATGGGCCCAAAAGGAAGAGAAAAACCACACGTCATGTTCTGATTCATCTAACACTGCTTCAGAAAGCACAGGGCAGTCTCCACCCCACCCCTGGGGGTGCAGGTGCTTGCAGTCTGGGGCTGCTAGGCCGGGGTGGGTAAAGTACAGCAGGTGAGGCCTGGGAGGATGCAGTCTGTCTTGTAAAACTGCCCCAGTTTCCTTTTCTTCTCTTTCCTTCTTTTTAAATGCTTATTTTTAATTTGAGACAGAGAGAGCATGAGCAAGGGAGGGGTGGAGAGAGGGAGACACAGAATCCAAAGCGTTCCAGGCTCTGAGCTGTCAGCACATGGACCTTGAGCAGAAGTGTGATGCTTAACCAACTGAGCCATCCAGGCGCCCCAACTGCCCCAGTTTTCTGGAGTAAGTGATCAACATAATCTATTAGGTAAATGGATCTGCAAAGCTGTTTTTTAGGAGTCAGCAGTTCTCAGTTTACAAATGCTTAGCCTTTGTAACTTCTATTGCAGTTGAGGGCAAATGATGCAAAGTGAAAAATTTAATCTACTTCTTTATTTCAAAATTTTTGTTTATTACGTTTGACTTAAGTTTCAAAGATATTTATAGAGAGGGATTCAGATTGTAGAGGGAGAATAGAAAATGACAAAGAGTGTCCAGGTGGCTCAGTTGGTCAAGCCATCTGACTTTGGCTCAGGTCATGATCTCATAGTTCAGTTCATGAATTCGAGCCCCACATCAGGCTCTCTGCTCTCAGCACAGAGCCAGTTTCTAATCCTCTGTCTCCCTCTTTTTCTGCTCTTCTCCCATTTGCGTGTGTGCTCTCTCTTTGTTAAAAAAATAAACATTTTTTTTAAAGAAAGTGACAAAAAGCTCATTTGCAAAACACTTTCCTCAGTTTGTTTAACCATTGTGAAAGTCTCTATCATTATGGTGTGCAATTTGGGTGAATTGGGTATCTATGTAAAAATATTACTTTTTTATTAAAAAATTTTTTTAACGTTTATTCAGTTTTGAGAGATGGAGAGGGACAGAGGGTGAGTGGAGTAAGGGCAGAGAGAGAGGAAGACACAGAATCTAAGGCAAGCTCCAAGCTCTGAGGTGTCAGCACAGAGCCGGATGTGGGGCTTGAACCCACAGACAGTGAGATCATGGCCTGAGCTGAAGTCAGACACTTAAGTGACTGAGCCACCCAGGTGCCTCTAAAAATATTACTTTCTATATTCAAACCAGGAGCTCCAGTAATGTGTTGACTCAGAGAAAGAAGACTTTCCTGACACTCAACTCTCCATAGAAGCTTCAACTACACACATACCACAAAAACTAAATTGTGTAAAAAACACATTGAAACATGTTTTATAGAATTTGGTAGATAGATTAAACTTTGGAAAGCATCCAAAGATGCTGACCTGTTCCCCACTTTATAGATTAGAAAAACAAAGATCAAGAAATTTATAATATCTGTCCCAAGTCATTCAAGAAGCCAGGATCATCATAAAAGTGAGTAGAAGGCCACCACTTTTTTCTCCAATCTGTGTTGTTTTTCTTTTTTTGTCTCTAGCACAACTCAGAAATATTTATTCTCTATGTCACTAGCTTTCAAAAGAACAAATCAAACCAGTGCTTTGGCAATGTTCAGATATTTCAGAAACAGAAATGAGGAACATTTGTGCATGTTTTAACTTCAAAACATTCTATTCTTTTAGTGCTCAACCATGATCACACCTGTATTTTCTGCTTAAATAAAGACTCAGCTTGGGGCGCCTGGGTGGCTCAGTTGTTTGAGTGTCCACCTTCAGCTCAGGTCATGATCTCATGGTTCATGGGTTCGAGCCTCGCATCGGGCTCTGTGTTGACAGCTGGCTCAGAGCCTGGAGCCTGCTTTGGATTCTGTGCCTCCCTTTCTCTCTGACCCTCCCCTACTCACGCTTGCTCGTTCTCTCTCTCTCTCTCAGAAATAAAACATTTTGAAAAATTAAGAAAAGACTCAGCTCTCTGCAGTGTTTGCCTGTTTTCTAGAGCTGTAAATGGCATGATTTAATGAAGTATCTGGGATAGAAACAATTTTCCTTGGGGAAAAGTATATAATACCTAATTGACTTTACTGAAAACCAAAATTACTATTATCAAGTCAAACAACCTTTTCAAGCAAAAATATTTATCCATTGTAATTTTAGTATAGTATACAATTCCTTTCAAAGTCAGACATGAGGAAAAGAAAGTCGATGCAAAGTACAACAAATAAAAATCTATGATAAAGACATAACTGTCAGATATGTAACACTTCACTCTTCAATAACTAAAGTATATTTGTTATTCATTATATACAAAGTGTAATTGCAGCCCTTAATGTAAGACACAAACATTAATCCTTTCCTCTATCCAACGAAGACTGGTGGGGTGTGTGTGTGTGCGTGCATGTGTGTGAGATATAAATTGTCTCCATTCTTTCCCCATTTCTTCAGAATCCATACTTATATTCCTTTTAAACACTTCACCAATATGTATGAAGGTTATATCTTTAAGAAAACATCTTTAATGTCAGTTTTCTCATAGAAACGGCTGCTTAGGATAATTCCAAAACCAATATGCATTTTCTAACATATATAAATAATCATGACCATGATTTGCATAGTTGTGAAAAATATTTAAAAACTCTAAAATCTGTAAACAAGAAACATATCTTCCTATATGGTTATAAAACTTATGTCTCTAAAGTTTAGTAAATTACATTTATGTTCATTTTTTGTTTTTTGACCTGATTATTTAACAGATGCTTCTTTACCAATTGGGATTCAAATATATTAAAACGAATATTTGAAAGAAATCAACTTGTAGTCTTATAAACATGTAGGTGCAAGAAAGGGGGGAAAAGGGGTGTATGTATTTGTGGTGTTATTTTAAACAATAATTGAAAATTAGTGTGGATAGGCCTCTGTGTGATTGGTTAAAAGAAGTAACAATGTTCATGGATTAGGAGCATTTCTGGCTGGAGTCAATAGAGCTACGGCATTCTAAGTCACTAAAAGCTCATGGCTCTTTATCAACCTCAGCTTATTAAAACCATTTGGGATGCAATAGAATGTTCACTTTTGCTATCTTCCATGCATAGACTGCTTTGAGTCAAAATTTCCTTTTACATACGGTAGCTATGATGGTGATAATGATAATTATGATCATGATATTTGCTATTGGATTGTAAAGTAGTTTTAAAATTATTTATATTTGTCCAATCTTTTTTTATCTCTGTTTCACAAAATGAACTTCCAAACTCTTATTCAGTTTTTACTTTCAAGCACGTATATTTTATGTACGTGGTCAAATCATTGTATAAGGAACAGCACAAAACAATGTTCAATTCATGTGCCATTTAATTTTCAGAGCTACAAACTAAAGTTTTCATCAAGCTATTTGAGATCACAAGGTGTACTGTGTGGTGTAGAACAACGTTCTCAGCAAAGAAATATTTCCATATAGAAATATGGAAAGTCCAGAATATAGATCTAGAATACAGAATATAGAAAAATCTATATCTATTATAATCTCCACAACCTCTCAGAGAGCTGCCTTTCAAAAAGAAAATGAGAAGGGAAAATAAAAATAAAGACATGAAGGAAAAATGGAAAGAGAAAGGAAAAGAAGAAAGGGAAAAAGAGGGGGAAGAAAAGAAACCCAGATCTGGCCATCAGCAGTGTTAACTACAGACCAAATAACTACAAAGTAAATTCCCCAAATTTGGCCCAAGCTCCCTATTTGTATTCTGCCAAAAAAAAATGAGAGAAGTTTGGTGGTCTTGACATCACAGCTATTCAGGACAGAGGTTGAGAATTCCATATGGTGACTGGTGGATGGAAGAGCCCAAAACATGAGGCCTGAAATTCTCTGTCAACGGCCATTTATGACAATAACTGAACTACATGCCAGTGGGAAATATTTGCATGCTGATAGTTTTCTCTTTCAACATATATGCCCCTGAGCATCCAGTTGAAAAGCAGATTTGTCCACACCAGCAGTTCTTAAGCTTTCTGCTGTAGGCTCTTAAAAATTATTGAGAACCTAAAAAGCATTTATTTTTGTGGCTCATGTGTTGGTATTTGTCATGTTAGAAATTTAAACAGGAAAATTAATTTATTAAATCATTTGAAAATAGCATTAATACGGGGCGCCTGGGTGGCTTAGTCGGTTAAGCGTCCGACTTTCGCTTAGGTCATGATCTCGCGGTTCGTGGGTTCGAGCCCCGCGTCGGGCTCTGTGCTGACTGCCAGCTCAGAGCCTGGAGCCTGTTTCAGAGTCTGTGACTCCCTCACTCTCTGACTCTCCCCTGCTCACACTGTCTCTCTCCTAGAAATAAATAAAAATATTTAAAAAAAAAATAAAAATAGCATTAATATACCCATTTTTCAACTATATACCCATAGAGATATGTAGTTGGAAAAGAGAGGAGTATTTTAGTTGGAAAAGAGAGAAGTATTTTAGTGGGTTTTTTAAGATAATTGTGGATATTTTTCTTTGATATTACACCAAGACTGTAAAAGTGGTCATTTCTTTTTTTTTTTTTTTTTTTTTTTATTTTTATTTATTTCTAGGAGAGAGAGAGACAGCGTGAGCAGGGGAGGGTCAGAGAAAGAGGGAGTCACAGACTGAAGCAGCCTCCAGGCTCTGAGCTGGCAGTCAGCACAGAGCCCGATGCGGGGCTCGAACCCACGAACCGCGAGATCATGACCTAAGTGAAAGTCGGACACTTAACCGACTAAGCCACCCAGGCGCCCCAAAAGTGGTCATTTCTTAAAGGTCAGTTGCAATTTGGGCTCTGAAACTTTATCAAATGTGTCCTATTACATTAAAATAATTGATCTATCTTACACTTGCAATAGATCTCTTATCAATGTATTGGTCATTTGTAAATTATTGGTTCAGTGAGTTATTCAAATACCCCAAATATGACCTATTTCACTATATGATATCAAAAGTCATATTCATTACTATGCAACCCATTTCATCACAAAAGATGTATGTACTAGGAAGCTCATAGTGCAGATATAAATTTTCTACAATTCTGATTTTCACTTGACAACAATTTTTACCTTGTGCAACAACTACCATCACTTCCTTCCCTTGAAGTGATAGATCACTTCATTTTTAAGAAAATGGCTTCCAAATTCTCAGATCTAAAACAACATGTTTCCGTCAGTCATTCTTTCAAGTAAAAATGATATTTCCTTTAAAAAGTAGCTACTTTAGTGTAACCCAAGTAATCACATATGTGCTTTTCTTTAAGGCAATCATCTGACTTTGGCATATAGCAGAAATGATTCATGTGTACATCCCATGTCATCACACAAAATTCTAAGAAATTTACTCAAAGCGTAAAGATTTAATAAAATCAGTAATTTTTGCTGCTTCATCAGGGGTTATGAGTACCTGGCAGTGAAGAAATATAATGACTAGTAGGTCATTTTGGTGCCACTGCCTTGATTTGGGTTAAGGTTCAGCAGTTTTAAGCTCCAATGCCTTTGCACAATCAGTTGCAAATGTCAACATAGTGAAAATGCATATAATATCTTAGTATTACAGTGAAAATAGCTTTGACCCTGTGAACACACTGAAAGGATCCTGGGGACCCCCGGGGTCTGATGGCCCACACTTTGAGAATCTCAGGTATATATTCAGAAAAGAAAGGACTTATCTTCCACTAACCGAAATTCACTTGATGGAAGGAAGCTGCCAAGCACCAGTTCTTAATAAACATTAAACAAAATGATCTAGGGACATCGGCAGATAGGCACCCTACCAACTGCTATCCAGATATTAAAATTAAAAGTTTGCTTCTTAGCATATGATTTATTTGGGAGAAGTTTTTAGTGCTAAGTTCTGGAAGAAGCCAAGAAACATTTTATTGTCATGATCCATTTTAGTGTTGAGCTCTGTTCAACCACCAAAGCAGATTTTAGTAAGCTTGCAGGTGTACACATCAAGGTAACATTGGGGTAATTTTTCTTCTACTATATGCTCTGGGGTTTGGTTTAGAAAAAGATACCAACAATCTCCACTAATGGTTAGAAAATACTAATAATGATTTTAAAAACACAAAACTTCTCTCAAGTTTCTTAGCTTCGAAAAGGTATACTTTTCTGGTGATCTCTGTATTTCTGTGAAGACACTATGAAGGAAATTGAGAATCCATCTTGGATAAATTAAGTAACCAAAGGAACACTAAAGTCTAGAGAGCTCTACAGGACAAAACCTTGTTCCCTATGGCATCCCTTGAAGGAACAAAGACCATTATTAAGGAGCGTAGCCACACCAGAATAATACAAATGATTTTTAAAAGTTTTACAACAATCCCCACCATTTCTATCTCACCTATCACTAAATAAGGCCATCTGGTTATGCTCTCCATAAAATAGTTCATTTACTCACTTCCCTCTGTCAGTGCTTTAACATGTACCAAGTATGCTTGAGCTCCAGTAATATAAAAGTCTAACCAAATGTTAGTAATGGAGAAAAATCTGTTATAAGATGGCTGACAGAACTGATAAGAGAATTCCAGTTCCTACCCAAAGACTCCCCTTCAAGGTTCTTCTTCCTGCCCGGCTTTCCACGAGCGCCAAATTACTACTAATGCAGAAGTAACAGACTATAAATTGTCCCCCATGCTTACCTCTGGAAAGTGATCTCCTCTGAGACCACCATTGTGAAATAAACCTCCTGTCTTCCAAGATCTCCGAGTGCTCCTTGGTTCTTCTGCCGGGTGATCCAGACCATGTTCTGTAACATTAGCAGAAGCATTTTTCACTTCACTATATTTAAAATATATATATTTTATAAATAATGTAAAAACTTTGGGTGCATATATAACTGAAAATCAGAAGAGGCAAGGAGAAATTGGAAGTGTATTCAGATAATAAGATCATTAGCATAATAATATATAAAATTGCTTTAATAACAAATGGTTTTATAATAATTATGATAGTTGGTTTAGTACGAAACACTGCTTGGAAGTTACTGTTCCCTCAGGTCACAGTATCTTCAGTGGCTCTAGGGAGCAAAGTTGCAATGGTCTTACTGTAGGAGAACAACAGAAGAATAAAGTATTTCTACCAATTAAGAGGAGGAAGAATCCCATAACAATCTGTGGGTTAGCACATTACCGAACAAAGAAAATTCAGAAGGAAGTGCAGAGAAAAGAAGAACTCTTACAAATATTGGGTGTAACCTCTATAATAATATATTAAATGACATCCACTTTCATGAGGGTGGTCTGAGTTAAGAAAAGTATGTAAATTATCAGCCAATCCATTGGCTTCCATTTTTAAGCAGATATTTAAAATGATGAGGTTGTGGCAGTTTTAAAACATGACTGTAAACTCTCTGATGCACCTTCTATTGAGAGGTGGAGTCTCTGTCTCTTTCCCTTGAATTTTAGGGAGCTTGAAGCTGCTTCATCCACTGCAGTACAGCCGTGGTGATGCTATGGGATTTCTGAGACTGTGGTTCCCACTTTGTTCCCAGGGAACATTTGTTCTTGGAGTGTTGGGCCACCAAGAGAGAAGTCTAGCTGTCCTACTGTCGGGAAAATAAAGTTCTGCACCATAAGATGGCCGACGGGACTAAAACAAGCTCTGGTTCCTAGCTTTGAGACTCGTCTTCTGGGTTCTCCCTGCCCTGCTTGCTGTGCGGGCGAAAACCGCCATGAATGCGGAAGATGATGCTATAAATTACCCTTCCCACTTGCATTCGGGGCTCAGACCTCCGGAGAATGATCTCCTCCGAGCCCACCGATGTAAAATAAACCTCCTCCCTTCCAAGATCTCCGAGCGCCACTTAGTTCTTCCGCCAGGTGATCTAGACCAGATTCCATAACACCATAATGGAGCTCCAGGGAGACCACATGCAGGCATTCAGCTTGACAGTCCAGCTGACTAGCCCCCAGTATCCCAGTCCCAGTGTTGAACTTGGCAGTGAAGTGTCTTGGAAGTGGATCCTCCAGCCCCAGCTCCCTCAGGTGCCCTTTGTGATGAGGAAGCATAAAGCAGGCTGACAGGCCGCAACCCCTCCCCACCCCCCACCCCCCAACCAGGTGGGATGTGTGTGCTATTCCTCAGGCAGTCCTGGCTGCCCAAGAACAAAGAAAAGGAGAAAAACATAGTCTTGCATCACCATCCATAGTGATGTGGGAAACAAAGGCAGAAGGAAACGGCAGATAGAACTAAATTTCCTTATAACCTGCAGCCCATTAACAAATACTTGAGGTTGGCAGAGTAAAACCTTTTCTCGAGTAGCTCCTTACTGTCTTAATGTTAATGTTTTGCTAGAGGGAAGAACAACCGTAGCTTGACAATAGCTAGACCTCCAGTTACTATGAGTCTTTAGCATATGAAAATCTCACTGAAAACTCCCCACCCAGACTTTACCTCCCCCAGCCCCATAGTATATAACCAGTCTTTCCTTAAGGTCCTGGGGCAGTTCTTCCTGCCAATAGGTCCTGTCCTGTGCCTTAATAAAATCACCTTTTTGTACCAAAGAGGTCTTCGAGAATTCTTTCTCAGCCATCAGCTCCGGACCCCAAGAACCCCACTGTCACCCCAAAAAAACCTCATCATCTAGACAATGGAGCTGAGAAGATCTCCGCTCAGATGAATATGAACCCATAAATTTCACTTGTAACTAGTGGTTCCACTTTCTCCACGGCTCAGTTCTCCACACTTCATCAAAGGCAGCAGTGGAAAGAGATTGAGAATGACCTGAAATCAATCAACAGGAAAAGTGTATAAAAGCTCAGTGAGTTTCTCTCGAAACTGATCTGCTGTTGGTTATAATGACTTGATCTACTCACAGCACCAACTGTGTGCAACACAAAACTCAGAAGTCCATGGCAGGACTTTAAGTAAGGTGGCAAATGTTTGCAGTGGTTCTTGCTTTGTAAGAGGAGAGTGCAGTGCAAGTTCTCAGAAAATGAAACATTAAAATGACACTTAAAAGACTGTTTAATCATTCCAACAGTGAAGGTCATAATATTTATATGCCTCCTTAAATCCCCTGAATTTTAAATACTCCATGGTTTTAATTTAACGTCCAACATGACATTGTTCTCTATTCCTAAACCTGTCTTAATTTCTAGATTTACTTGCCTACATGTAAAGGCAATTACAAGAAAGACTTTTAAGATCCACTTAAAGTGATCACTTAGAGGGAAAAAATCTAAGCCATGCTTCATCCACAAAAGGTAGAAAACCTTGAGCAAAAGGATCACAATCACCAGCAAAGTTTCATGAGGGTAGGGCTTTGTTTTGTGGTCTGACAGCTGGAGTCAGCACTTACAATAGAGCTTAGCATGTAGTAGGTGGTCAATAATACTTAATAAATAAATCGCTAAACATGACAGACCTTGTAAGTAAGTAATTGATGAAACGTTCGCAAATTCTGAGTCAAAAACTGCAAATTCTGAGTACAAATTTTGGTCACTATTAAGTGAAAAGAAAATCAATTAAGACACTATATGTATACAACATATTATGTGTCATTAATGTACTATGCATATATTATATTATGCATATTATAGGAAGTGAATATAATGTATTCATATATTATATATGAATTATAACATACATTATTATATATAATATAGAATACAATTCATATGTTATATGTAATTATATACTTATATGTGAATATTTATAATATTCATTATA
This sequence comes from Hyaena hyaena, assembly GCF_003009895.1. Taxonomy (NCBI): domain Eukaryota; kingdom Metazoa; phylum Chordata; class Mammalia; order Carnivora; family Hyaenidae; genus Hyaena; species Hyaena hyaena. The sequence goes on along the minus strand of NW_024080934.1, from coordinate 14,824 downwards.
TATTCATTATATATATAAAATGAAGATATTATTTCATGTAGAATTCACTGTAATGTAAAAGGGAAAAGCTGTGGGCATGAATTTAGCATTTTGGGTAGGATGAGGAAGGAGTGTAAAATGTGAAATAATACACTGAAAAGCCAAAATACACTTAAATGTTATCTGATTGAAGATAGGGCTGTATATCTTTGGTCCAATGTTTCTATAATGTATCAAGAATTTTTTTCTTTAAGATAATCATTAAGTGGCACGTCAATCTAGGCAACTAAAGAAATGGTATTTAGTAGGAAAACAATTTTTTCCTTATGTTTGGTGATTTGTTGGCAATTTTGTCTCACCCTTGTACCAATGCCCTGGTACAAATTCATGAGGTTATTTGTCACAAACAGTTTTCAAAGTTACGGAACAACAAAATCCCCACATAACCTCATCGTCAGTTTGTAAATGTGGAGACAGCAGTGTTTCAAACAGAAGCACCCTCCGGGGTAACAATCATGCCACCGTGGCTGGTGGGGGGATGACGGCTATCAGTGTGTTAGGTGTTTATTACATGTGCTATCAGCCCGTGCAGTGCTCACACCCACTCTGTAGGGAAGCTATTGTTACTATTGTTATCAGCATCCCCATTTTTGAGAACAGAAAACAAGAGACTAAGAAAGGCTAAATAACTTGCCCAATATCAATACATTGTAGAACAAGATTCAAACCCCAGTCCCTCTGACTACAGACTCAAAGGTCTTAAGTCCTAGACTATCTTATCTCTTAGAAGTTTTATTAAGTGGGGTGCCTGGGTGGCTCAGTTGGTTAAGCTCTGACTTCACCTCAGGTCATGATCTCACAGTTCATGAGTTTGAGGGCCCCCTCCCCATCTGTGCTGACAGCTTAGAGCCTGGAGTCTTCTTTAGTTTCTGTGTCTTTGCCCCTCCCTCCCTCTCGCTCTCATTCTCTCTCTCAAAAATAAATAAACATTTAAAAAAAGTTTTAAAAAAGTTTTATTAAGCTTATATAGCCCACAGCCTATTCAAAAAGTACAAGCATAGTTGTCCCCAAATAATTTTAATACTGAGTACATATCCATATTTTTAAAAAAAGATAGCTTCCTTTTCTTTCAAAGTTTTTACATGTTTTTATTTATTTTTGAGAGAGAAACAGAGTATGAGTGGGAGAGGGGCAGAGAGAGAGGGAGAGAATCCAAAGAAGGCTCCAGGCTCTGCAGAGCCTGACATTGGGCTTGAACTTGTGAACTGTGAGATCATGACCTGAGCCGAAGTCAGATGTTTAACCAACTGAGCCACCCAGGGACCCAGATCACCTCCTTTTCAAAAGAGGGAAAGCTGTTCTCTTCACTCAAACATGTCAACTTGGTAAACATCTAGCCCTCTCCAGCAGGGCTGTGGCATGCTGTTCAGTCAGGTGCACTCTCTAAATTAGCCCAGTGCTTGGAGATTCAAACAAAAGTAACAACAACAAAAAAAAAAAAAAACAAGGGAAGACTAATCTATAATGTCATTCATCTCAGTGTGTTAGCAAAAATACCCCACCTAGAAGTCCATCAAGAATGATTTAGTGGCGCCTTTACTTGACACAAAAATGATCCCAAGAAGCTCCCTACCCTTGACTGTTTAACTAGAGGCCAGTCATATATATATAAGTGGGAAAAGGGATGACTTATTGAGTTAAGCTCTTCTGTGGACTCAACTCCACATGGGCACAGCACATGGGCAAAGCCCATACATTCAGGAGTCCCACAGACTGGGTTCCAATTCTGACTACCACGCCACTTTTAATAACTTTTTGTATGTGGGCAATATTATTCAATCTATCAGATCCTCAGTTTCCTTCAGGAAAAACAGCTTTTTTAATATTATATTATCTGATGACATTTTGGAGTGGGGGTGGGGGTTAAGAGTTGATGGCCAAGAAAGAATTCTTGAGATGTCTTTGGTGCAAAAAGGTGACTTTATTAAAGCACATGAACAGGACCTGTGGGCAGAAAGAGCTGCACTGGGGTTATGAAGAGTGACTGGCTATATATACTGTGGAATTGCGAGAGATCAAGGCAAAAGGGAGGCCTCTGAAAAGACTTTTACATGTTAAAGAGGACTCAGAAGATAATGGAGGCCTAGCTATTGTCAGAATAAGGTTGTTTTTCTCTAGCAAAGCATTAACATTAATACTGTAGGGATTTCTTGGAAGAATGTTTTACTCTGCATTTGCCTCAAGTATTTGTCAATGGGCTGCAGCTTATAAGGAAATTTAAATTCCTTCTTGCCTTTGTTCCCCACATCATTATGGAGGGGAGGGTGATGTTGGGGCTCCAAGAAACTGAGTTTTTGGAGATTAGGCTATTGGTAAGATTGCCTTTTTCTTGTAATTCATTCACTAAGATGTTGTAAACTGATGTAGACTCACAGTCCTGACTGTGATCTTTATCAGTTAACCATTTGTTTTCTCCTCTTAGCTTTAGGGCAACCAGGAATGACCAAGGAATATCACACATATCCCACCCAAGGTGTGCCTGTAGGGTGTTTGCTGGTGTTGGCTTGCCTTAAGCTCCCTCATCGTCATCTACCCCAAGGTAAGGTTGCCCCTTTTAAAACATAAAAATATCAGAGACCCAATCAGATTTGAATTTTGGATCAACATTGAATATTTTTTAAAAATATAAGTATGTCCCAAACATTGCATGAGTCATATTGATATTTTTGCTATCTGAAATTAATTAATTGGTGTCCTGTATTTTATTTGGCAATTCTACCCTAAATGACCATTGTGATGGTTGAGTGAGATAACAGATGTGAGGTGCTGGCCCACTTCCTGGTACATAATGAATGAATAACAGATGTTACCTTCCTTTCCCCTGTGGAATGACCTTATGCCATTAATTATCCTTTCACGGACCAGCTTCCTCATCTCTCTTCTCTAGTGTTGTCTTTTCTGTGACTGCAAACATTCAAGCCTCCCTTATCCATTACATATATTATAAAAAATTAAAATTTGCTATCTCTGCTCGTTAGCATGTTACTTCTCCACATTCCTTCATTGCTAAATTTACTAAACGTCTTCAACACTCAGGTCCAATATTTCCTTACTACCCATTCTGTCATTCATTTACTTCAAAAGTAAATGAGGAGCACCCACCATTTGCCAGGCACTGGGGGTCCAACTCTGAGCAATCACTGACATGGTCTCCGCTCCTACAATGTTTATCATCTTGAAGTCTGACATCTGTGCTACCATTCTCCCAAAATTACAAACTACAGTCACGAGTGCTCTAATTCCTCATTTATCTCCTCCATTACCCTTCTGAACAATCAATCCCTATTCTCTGCCTCAGGGATCCCCTGCCTTCTGTGACTGTAGCCTCCCCGAATCTCCCCCTAGCAAATCCCTCCTTTAGTCTTTCTATATCAGTAAATAGCTTCTCCATCCACCCTGTTGTTCAAGGTAGAACTGTAGGCTTCCTGGCTTCCTGGGGTCCTGTTGACCTCATATCCAAAATATACCCCTAGACACACCAAACTTGTGGAAGCAGTATGTTGTACACCTGAATAAATATAATATATATAATTTATAAATATATATATATTTATAAAACAAAAAACAAAATACACTCTTAACTGTCCATAGCCTTTCATTGCCTTCATTGCTACCTCAGTTCAAGATTCTTTCCCCTTTCACTAGACAGTGTAACTGCCTCCTATCTGGGCTCACCACTTTTCACAGCAGCTGGACTAAATTTTGGAAGAGCAAATCTGAAGAACAAAACAAAACAACCAAAAACTTCCAAAGTCTCCCCATTTCACTCAGAGTAAAATTCAATGCTTTCACAGCTAAAATGGCCATCCATTTTCTGGGTCCTGCCCACCCCCTCACTTCACTCTTCTGCTCCCCACTTGTTCCTGGCGGTCGAGCCTGGGACCCTCTGACAGGTCCTTAAAGGGCTGTTCCTCCCCTCACTCAGGCCTCAGCTCAGAACTCACCTGCTCAGGGACGCTTGCCGTGACCAGCTATGCTGATCCATCACTCTCCATCCCATCCTGTTTCCCTCTCTCCAGGGCACTGACATTGTTCCTTTATTGTTAGCTATTTGGTGTCTGTCTTCCTCTGCTGGAAGGGAAGGTACACAAAGGTAATGACCTAGTCTTGCTTATTCATCAGGACATCCCTGGTGCCTGGAACATGACAGCCACATGGGAGATGCACAATTAATGTTTACTGATGAACAAATGAATAAGGCAAGAGCCTAAAACAGACAAAGATGAGAATAATTGGAAACAAGACCATTGGAAAGAGAGAGTTTCTGCACAGAAATAACTTGAAATGTTGAAGTACTGGTGTTATAAATAGGATTTCCATATTCATTAAAGGTTTTATTTGTCCAGTGACTTGAGCTGTTTTAGAGGCAGCCTTGATGAGGGAGCATAAGGCAAGCTGAGGGCAGAGAACAGGCTAACAGCACCCATCCCCAGGTGGGATATGTGTGACATTCCTCAGACACTCCTGGCTGTCCAGGAACAAAGGAGAGGAAAGAAAACAAATAGTTGACTGATAGAGATCACAGTTATGCAGAACAGCAGTCTCCTTCAGTTCATGGAGAATTTAGTAAACTGCCAGAAAAAGGCAATCTTATCCATAGCTTAATCTCCAGAAACCTATAGACTCTGTTTCCTAGAGCCCTAATATCACCTTCATCAAGATTTAAGGGGGTTTAAATGTTTGCTACGGTGATGTGTGAAACAAAGGCAAATGAAAAATTAAATTCTCTTACTGCCTACAGCCTACTGACAAGTCCTTGAAACTGGCAGAGTGACCTTCCTCTAGGAGCTCAGCTGCCTCAATGACAGCACTTTGCTAGGGGCAAAAGGGAATCTTGGCTTAACATTATCCTGACCCCCCAGGATCCTGTGAGTCTCCTTAAACACTTAAAATTTCCTTTGCAAACCCCCTTTATCTTTAACCCCTGAGTATATGTTGGCAATTATACTCCAAGCATATGGCCCCTGATATACATCTGAAAGGTCTCATGACTGAGGTTTTACTAAACACTAATAAATGATATTCTCCTAACAACAGCTAGCCCCTCAAGGTCCTGGAAACCTTGCTTCCAAAATTCCTTAGAGACGTACTCTGCCCCTGACCCCCTCCCAACCTGAGGGTGTGTATAATCAGTCACTCTTCACAACACCAGTACAGCGCTTTCTGCCCATGAGTCCTGTCTCCGTGCTTTAATAAAATCATCTTCTTGCACCAAAGATGTCTTCAAGAATTATTTCTTGGCCATCAGCTCCTAACCACCACCACCCCCTCCCCACCACCCCCGCACTCCAAACCTCATCAGCTTCATTTAGAAAGTGCCTGTGTTGATAAATCCATGTTAATACTCAGTTGGGTCAGGTTAAGGCGGGGGGAATGGCCATAAAGGCTTCAGAAAATTCTGAGGTAAAGCATTTCCTTGCTTCCTCCAAACAATTCTGAGAGGCAGGTCTCCTGGGCTACCTCCTATATTTGTGCTGTAATAAATTCCTGTCATACACAAGGATCTGGGAAAGGCAGCAGGGGAAAGTAGACCATTCTCCGTCCCCAGGAAGTCAAGGGGGCCTGCGGTCTGAGGTCTGATGCCGGGAGGCTCTTCCACCAGGGAAGCCGCAAAAGTTTGCTCTTCTTAATTGAGGCTTCTCACTGAGTTTAATTTCCACTGCAGCAGGAAGAGGGCTAGTAGCAAGCTCTCCCCAGCTGAGGGACTGGGAGACAGCTGCGTGAGGCCTGGTACAAAGCAGAAGTCAGCTACCACCGGGAGGTTGTCAGGAACCTGTTCCCACTCAAGAGCTCTCCCCACATACCTCCCCTCAAACATAAAGGGGATTAGGGGATGGGGCATGGAATGTTACAGGGGGGAATTCTGGAACACTATGAAAGCCCCACTTCCAAAACTCAGGTGAACAAGGCCTTCAATTCTTACCTACCCTCACTGCAGTCTCCACCAAGTAACAAGCAATAACAATCCGCTCCTTGGAGAGGAAGCAAACCATTCTCCCTGCAGGCCTGCAAGCACACAGTCCTGTTAATAGCTGAAAGCAGAACTGGAAAACTGTGAAAACACAAAACAAAAAAACAAAAACCCTCAGGCAATCCAGTCTTTGCTCTAAGCACAAAGTAGAAGCAGCTTACCATTGGCCAACTTTGAAGACTAAGCTGAAGGTAGTAGCTGTGTAACAAGAACACAATGATAACAGCAACATCCAGCTCAGCTACTAACAACCACTAAAGCCTCACAGGAAAGGTAGTGTGTCCATTGTCAGGTGTGTGCAACTCTGTCTATACTAGTCTTTCATGCGCAGTATCTGTTAATTCAATGAAAGTATGACACACCAAAAAGAGAAGAAAAAAGACCCATTATCACAGGAGAGGGCAATTAACTGAATCAGAATCAGACCCCAAATGACCCAGATGTTGGAATTATCAAACAGAGTGATGGAAAAAATAAAAAGAATCAAATAGGAATTCTGGAAACTAAATATATATTAGAGAGGAAGAATTCCTTCCATAGGCTTATCAGCAGACTAGACACAGCAAAGGAAAAAAAATAAGTGACCTTGAATGTAAGTCCATAGAAATGATTCAAAGTCAGTCACAAAGGGAAAAAAGGAGTGAAGTAAAAAGAGCATATCTGAAAGACACAGGACAACAATGAACTATCTAACATGGGTGTATTTGGAGTCCAGAAGGATAGGAAATAGAAAACAATACAGAAGAATTATTTGAAGAAATGATTTTCAGAATGAACAAAAGACAACAAACCACACATTTAAGAGGTTCAGAGTAGTAGTGTAAATACCAAGAAAAGCCAACTGAGGCACATCATAGTTAAATGGCTGAAACACAAAAATAGAGGCAGTAAAGAAACATTTCCTACAGAGGCACAAAAATAGAAAGTAGAACAGACTTCTTGTCAGAAATTAGTCAAGCAGAGACAACAAAGTCATACCTTTCAAGAACTGAAAGAAAAAAAATAAGTCGAGTCAGAATTCTATATCTGGCAAAAATATCTTCCAAAAATGAGAACGAAATGAATTTTTTCCAGACAAACAAAAGCTGAAAGCATTAATTGCCAACAAACCTACACAAGAAAAAATGTGAAGGAAATTCTTCAGGCTGAAAGAATCTAATACAAGATAGAAATTTGTATCTACACAAAGAAATAAAGAGCATGGGAACAGGAAAAAATGTGGGTCAATATGAAAAAACATTTTTTAAAATTTTAACCTTTTTAAAAGATGATTGTCTGAAGTAGAAATCCCTAAAAGACATTGTACATTTTTTTAAATGTTTATGTATTTATTTTTGAGAGAGAGAGAGGGAGACAGGCAGAGAGAGAATGAGAAAGAGAATCCCGAGCAAGCTCTGGGCTGTCAGCACAGAGCCTGATGTAGGGCTTAGACTCACGAACCATGAGATCATGACCTGAGCCAAAATCAAGAGTCCAATGCTTAACCAACTGAGCCACCCAGGTCTCCCAACATTGTACATTTTATAAGATATAGTGAAGTAAAATGAATGAGAATAGTAGCACAAAGGAAAAGGGAATAACATAGAGGAATACTCTGGTAAGGTTCTGATACTATACAGAAAGTACTACAGTACTTTAAAAATGTGTAATGTAAAGCCTACAAAACCAAAAAATGTATAACTAATAAGCCCAATAGGGAAAATAAAAAAGAATCATAAAAAAAATAATTCAATAATTCCAAAGGAGGCCAGAAAAGGGCAGGAGATAGACAAAGGAAAAAGAACAAGTAGAACAAGCAGAAAACAGCTACCAAGATGGTAGATTAAATTTTCTTAAATGATTATTCCTTTTTGAGAGAGAGAGAGAGAGAGAGCGTGAGAGAGAGCAGGGGAGAGGCAGAGAGAGAGGGAGACCCAGAATCTGAAGCAGGCTCCAGGCTCTGAGATGTCAGCACAGAGCCCAACGTGGGGCTCAAACTCACAAACCATGAGATCATGACCTGGGCCAAAATCTAATGCTTAACCAACTGAGCCACCCAGGTACCCCGCAAGATGGCAGATTTAAATGCAGCAATATTTATAATTACATTAATGCTCTGAACATTTCAATGAAGACAGATTGTCAAACTGGGTGAAAAAAAAGCAAGACCAAATTAGATGGGTCTGGCATATTAAAGGAAATCCACTTTAAATGGATTAATAAATTATCTAAACATAGATAAATTAAGAGTAAAAGTATGGAAAATATTCCATGCAAATACTCATCCAAAATAGCTGTAGTGGCTATATTAATATGAAACTAATTAGGCTTCTGAAGAAGGAACGTTACTGTTGAGAAACAGGGGCATGCCATCATGATGAATGGTTAATTCATCAAGAAGACATAATAATCATAAATGTGTATGCACCTAATTACAGAGTTCAAACTCACAAATAATAAATGATAGTATAATAGTTTTGCTAGTCAGTTTGGTTTGTTTCAATAGCAAATGGTGGGACAAAGTTATTTCTCCTGTAGTGCCCACCAACACCACCTTCTTCCTTCACCAAGTTCAGTGATTGATGACCGACTTGGAGTAGCCATTCATTAGAAGGTCTACAGCTAAAGACTGGAATATGTCTTCCTCTGATGAACATATGTCCCAGCATGCTTTTAAAAAAAGAAAATTCATGTGAGAATGAATAGAGGAAATGAAAAAAGCTGGAAGTGTTACAGAGAAGTCGGGAAAAAAAGAACCCTTTTTAAAAATCTGAAGTTAGATCTCATTTCATGACATTGCTTGTGCTCTGAGTTAAGCATACTCACTTATTAATTAGACCTACACTTTTACCAAAAGATTCTAAAGGGAAGAGATTAATCTGTTAAGCAAACATGATTCTACAAACAGCACTTTAACTGGTGGCTATATTTTTGTCTGGACTCATTTGCACACCTTGTTCATTCAGTTATTTCATTTTTGACAGGCAGCAGGTGAAGGAAGTCAAGAGCTATTCATCTGAATTCAGTCAATAAGGAAAAGTGTTCGAAATGGGGGAGGAGGATGAACCACAACAATTTTCATTCTGAAGAGAACATTGTTATTTATTAACAACACATAATTTAATCACAGATTTATTTTTTGTCTCCTGTAAATCTCACTTCACTAGCTCACTGAGTTTCCTTCAAAACTGGTATGAGGCCTTTCTTTAATGATGACCTGAAACACATTTGACCCATCTAGCACCATATGTATAGAATAAAACTTTAATGTTCTACCTGAGAAGATTAAATAATATGAAGATAATTTATGCAGTGTTTTCTCCTTTGGCGCAAATGATGAAACAAAAGGTCTAAGAAAATAAAATATTAATACAACACTTAAGAGTTTGGCTATCCATTCCAACAGTGCTGGTCAGAATATTTATATGCCTCCTTACATCCCTTGAATTTTAAATACCTTGTGATTTCACGTTAGTGCCAAGTATTAAACGTTCTCTAAACCCAAAGCCATCTACGTAACTTGATTTACATGCCTTTGTGTAAGGTGCTTATGAGAAAGATTTTAAGCTTCACTGTATGAAAATCTAACTGATACTTCATCCAAAAAGGTAGAAAGTGAGTCCATTTTGTGACAATATAACAATAAAACAAAATTCTGTTCTCACGGAACTCAGCTGGTTAATGGTCATGACTTGTTAGTTAAAATGGACTCACTATCTACATTTTGTGAATAAAATATTGGTTAGATTTTCACAGAGTGAACCCTAAAATCTTTCTCCTAAGCACCTTGCACAAAGGCATGTAAATCAAGTTCCTAACCCAAAGAGGTTGGGTTTAGAGAACGTTTCATACTCGGCACTAAAGTGAAATCACAAGGTGTTTAAAATTCAGGGGATGTAAGGAGGCATATAAATATTGTGACCGGCACTGTTGGAATGGATAGCCAAACTCTTAAGTGTTGTATTGATATTTTATTTTCTTAGACCTTTTGTCTTATCATTTGCACCAAAAGAGAAAACACTGCGTAAATTATCCTCATATTATTTAACACCTGGAATGATACCTGACATGTAACCAGTATTCAGCAAATATTGTTGAGCTGTGGACTATGAGAGACCCTGCAACAAGGCTCCTCCTCATCCTCTCCCTCGTCCTCCACACTTTCTCGTCCCCCTCTAGGATCTCTTTTTATTGGTTATCTTTCCCAGCCCAGCACCTTTTATTAGTGCCCTTTAGAGATTTTCTGCTCTATGACTATAACCACTGTCAGGAGTCCCTTGGCCATGGTATTTAAAATAAACATAAAACTTGTCATTGCTCCAGTATATCCTTTTTCTCCCTATGTCTTCATTGCCAAAGGTACTGAAAGGGGTCTATACTCACTTCCAACACTGCCTTACCACCTGCTCATTCATTCATTCATTTCAGAAATATTTGAGCAGCTACCTACCATTTGCCAGATCCTGTACCAGAAACTGGGGATACAACTGTGAGCAAACACCAATGTGGTCCCTGACCTCATGGTGTTCCCCATGTCCTTGAGGATGACTTTCCCTCCACCATTCTGCAGAACTTACCACACTGAAAGTCATCCACACTCTCCTAAATCCTCATTAATCTCCTCCATCACCCTCCCAAACAACCAATCCCTTTTCTCTCTACCTCAGGGATCTCATGCCTTCTGTGACTAAATCCCTCCCTAAACCCCTACCCCCAGCAAACCCTTCTTCTAGTCACTCATCTCAATAAAGAGCTTCCCTATCCACCCAGTTGTTCAAGCCAGAAACTTAGGAATCCTGGATACCCCCTCTCCCCCTCATCCCATCATTAGCAGATTCTATTGACTCTGTATCCAAAATATAGCCCTAATTGTCCGTAGCCTGTTGGGAGCCATTCTGAACCCACTAGTCGAGAAAACTCCTGGTGAGGTTAAAGCAAGTTTGCACGGTCTCTTGCCAATCAGATGACGACTGATATCCACCCCTACTCAATTATTTCTGCTTGAGCACCAACCCCCAAGGTACCTTGTCGATCAATATCGGGAGTGACTTGTCCCCTTATTCCGGCCCTGGTATGATGATTGCACCTTGTGAAGGAACTTATTGTGGGAACTTCTTCTTTTGATTATGGGAACAGACACCGAGTCTCCAGAAGGTCCTGTTTCCCTCCAGACTTTCCCTTGAGCTGTGAACAGGCTAATGACCCTTACTCATAAAAGATTGACCTTCACATTTACAATGCTGTTTCTACCGTTGCATTAGTCCAGGATGTTCATACAGCCCAACATGTAAATCAGCTAACCAAAAATGTCTCCACTGCCCTAGCTATTCAAGAAATCATAAAACTAGACACAAAGATAAATGCACTCGAAGAGGCTATTCTATGTATTGGAAATGAGCTAAACTCTTTAAAGGTATGGTTGGCTCTCCGGTGCCATAAAGAATATAACTGGAAAATCAAGTCTTGCCCAGAGACAAAGAGCCTAACTTAGAGAGAAGGAACAGATAAGGGCAGAAGATAAGTTACCACATATACCTTTGCTAACTGATGGTGTATAGCAGCCCCTTCCCTAAGGCCTACGTTGCACAAACACCTTCCCTTACCCTGGCAGCTGTGATGAGGATGGATAAGAGTACCTACAAACCTAAGACTTAGTCTTCACGTTATTAAAATGTGAACACCCTGTTATTTTCTTAGTTACTCAACCTCACTATAATTGCGGCAGTTCTGCAAGAAGACTTCTGTAAAACCTGTTTCTGTACATTTTCTTTTTTTTTTTTTTAATTTTTTTTTTTATGTTTTTATTTATTTCTAGTAGAGAGAGAGAGACAGCGTGAGCAGGGGAGGGTCAGCGAGAGAGGGAGTCACAGACTGAAACAGGCTCCAGGCTCTGAGCTGGCAGTCAGCACAGAGCCCGATGCGGGGCTCGAACCCACGAACCGCGAGATCATGACCTAAGCGAAAGTCGGACGCTCAACCGACTAAGCCACCCAGGCGCCCCTTCTGTACATTTTCCAAAAACATCTTATCACAAAGAACTATCCATTGTAAAAATTCCATTTCCTGATGCCATGTTAACATTTGACCTATAAATAAAGACACCAAAACCGACAGGATGGAGATGCCTGGCTGGTGATCAGAAACGATCTCGGGGCTCTCTCACTCCCTCCCTCGCCGACACCTCCATCCTTCAGGGACCCCTGGACCTGCCGGAGCCGGCTTCCGACATCAGCTCTTCATTGCTATCATTGCCACCTTAGATCAAGGTTCTTCCACCTCTCACTTGACAGTTTAACAGCCTCCTAACTGGGTTCCCTGCTTCACTCCAGCTGCTTAAAGCCAATTTGTCACCTGGCAGTCAGTGATCTTTAAAGCAAATCCAGTCATGTCACCGTACTGGTTACAAGCTCTTAAACCACAAACTCCAAAGTCTCCTCATTTTACTGAGAATAAAACTCAAACTTGGTTCCACGGCCAAAATGGCCCTCCAGTTTTGGGTCTTGCCCACCCCCTCACTTCATCTCTTCTGCCCCCACCTTGCTCATGACTCTTGAGCCTGGGACCCCCTAACAGGTCCTTAAAGGGCTGTTCCTCCCCTCACTCAGGTCTCAGCTCAGACCTCAGCTGCTCAGGGAGGCTTGCCGTGACCAGCCATGCTGATCCATCACTCTCCATTCCATCCTGTTTCCCTCTGCCCAGGGCACTGACATCGCTCCTTCATTGTTGGCTATTGAACATCTGTCTTCCTCTGCTGGAAGGGAAGGTACACAAAGGTAATGACCTAGTCTTGCTTATTCACCAGGACATCCCTGGTGCCTGGAACATGACAGCCACATGGGAGATGCACAAGAAACAATGAATGAGTCATTGAACAAATGGAGGAAAGTAAAAGAAGGAAGGAATAGGAACAGAGGTCCTGAAAAGCGAGTTTTCAGGGACTGAACAAAGGATATAAGTTGAACTGGTAAAGTACTAATGCTGCAGTTAAAATTTCCTTATTTATTAAAAATCTCGTTTGCCCATTATTGGCAGTCTACTTTAGTGAGCACCTGTGCTTGTAAATCTATATCAGTCTTTGTAGCTGGGTCGGTCAAAGAAGACAACAAAATTTTAAAGGCTTTGGAAAATTCTATGCTCTTGCATACTCCTGCCTCTGTAAACCATTTCTGAGAGACAGAATCCCCCGGGCTTTCTTTCCTATTTGTACTGTAATAAATTCCTGCCACACAGAAATAACAGGGAGCAGGGACAAGGAGAAGGTAAAGCACTGTCCTCCCACCCAAAACCCGAGGGTGCCCACACTCTGATGTCAGGGGCTCTTCCACCACAGAGCAAAATGTTTGCTCTTCTTAACTGAAACCTCACAGACCCAGACCTCCTGGTTTGGAATGACAGCAGACAGCAGGGCTTCTGCTTCCTTCTCTACTTTTCTTTAAAAAAGTTTACTTATTTATTTTGAGAGCGAAGGCACAAGCAGGGGAGGAGCAGAGGGAGAGGGAGAATGAGGGAGAGAATCCCAAGGAGATCCCATGCTTAGTGAAGAGCCCCACGTGTGACTCTATCTCACAACGGATCTGAGCCAATATCAAGAGTCGGATGCTTAACTGACATATTCACCCAGGTGCCCCTTCCTTAGCTACTTTTTAAACTCTGCCATAACATTAGGCAGAAATGGAAGAAAAGAAGACAAGAAGTAAAGAAGGAGGGAGGGAAGGAGGGAAAAGATGGAGAGGTGAGGAGGTCACTGAGAACCATCTCAGTGTTTCCTTTTTCCAGTCATCCCACACAGCTCCAGGGGATGCTGAATGCTAAAAACCCACATGGTAGAGAAGCCCAGCCCAGTCCCTCAACCTAGATCACACGGCTTATGGGGACATGGGGAATTTATGAGCAGGGTCTGATGTCAAGGGAGAATGGCGGATGTTGCAAATCTTTTTGTGGGGGAACCACAGTTTCTGATTCTCAAAGAGGATGCACTGGCAGTGAGGAGGCTGGGGGTCCCTTGGCTGGTGTGGGCTGTACTGATGAGGGGCCCCATTATCCATGATTACACATGGAATTGAAGGAAGACGAAGTCAAATGTGGAGACAATTTGTGGAGTCAAAAGGTGGAGTCAAAAGCTTGCAAAGAATAGCAATACTTTGCCCCACTCGCTAGTCCTGCCCCTGGAAGCAACCATTCTTTTAGCTCCTTTTTTAAAATTAAAAAAAATTTTATTGAGATACAGTTGACATATAACATTATTTTGTTTTATTTTTTATACTTTTCAAAAATGTTTATTCATCTTTGAGAGAGAAAAAGGCAGAGCGTGAGTGGAGAAGGGGCAGAAAGAGAGGGAGACACAGAATCCAAAGCAGGCTCCAGGCTCCAAGCTGTCAGTACAGAGACTGATGCGGGGCTCGAACTCATGAACCGTGAGATCACAACCTGAGTTGAAGTCAGACACTTAACCAACTGAGCCACCCAGGCGCCCCTTACATTATATTAGTTTTAGATGTACAACATAATGATTTGATATTTGTATATATTGTGAAATGACAACCACAAGTCTAGTTAATATCTGTCTCCAAACATAGTTACAGATTTTTTGTGTGTGATGAGAACTTTTAAGAGCTACTCTCTTAGCAGTTTTGAAATTTACAATACAGTCACCCTACTGTACATTACATCCTGTGACTTATTTTATTTTATTGTGACTTATTTAATTTAATTAATTTATTTTAAAGTTTGTTTATTCTGAGAGGTTTAATGGCGACATTAAAATAGCTCTGGCCAGACCAAATTAGAGAGCACATGTGCAGTCACTTGTCATATCCTTCTGCTGTCAGTAAGGCA
>NW_024080933.1:1887048-2135422 GCF_003009895.1 Hyaena hyaena | reverse complement strand
GAACCGCGAGATCATGACCTAAGCGAAAGTCGGACGCTTAACCGACTAAGCCACCCAGGTGCCCCTGTAATTTTTTTAATATATGATGCTCTTGATCTCATATCTAAGAAATATTTGCCTAATCTCAGATTACAGAGAATTTTTCCTTTTTTTTTTTCTAGGAATTTTATACTTTAGGTTTATATCCACTTTATTTTTTTTTAATTTTTTAATGTTTACTTTTGAAAGGGTAGGAGGGGCAGAGAGAGAGGAAGACACAGATAGTATCCATCTGAAATAGGCTGGCTCTAGACTCTGAGCTGTCAGCACAAAGCCCAACACAGGGTTTGAACTCACGAACCACAACATCATGACCTGAGCTGAAGTCAGACACTCAGCTGACTGAATCACCCAGGCATCCCTATAACCACTTTAAATGCATTGTTGTCGATGATACAAGGTATGGGTGGAGGGCTTTTGTTTTTTATGTTTATTATTTTTATTTTTTTAATGTGGATATCCAATTATTTCATCAAAAATTGTTGAAAAGACCATCCTTCTCTACTGAATTACCTTTGTGCCTTGTTAAAATCTATTGTTTGTATATGTATGGGTCTTTTTCTTTATACTCTCTCAGTACTATCAATCTGTATGTCTACTTTTTCACCAATACCACACTGTCTTAAATACTGTAGCTTGATATTCAGTTTTGAGATCAGGTGGTGTAAGTTCTCCAACTTTGTTCTTTTTCTAATTATTTTGACTATCCTAGTTTTCTTCCCTTTACAAATAAATTTTAGATGCAATATCTTTCAAAAAAGAGATGTTTTTAATTTTGATTAAGTTCAACTTACCCTTCTCTTTCTGTTGTGGTCTGTGCTTTAAGTATATTATCTAAGAACTCTTTGCCTAATTCAAGCTCAAAAGGATTTTATCTTATGTCATCTTCTAGAAGTTTTTATACATTTAACACTGACATTTAGATATAGACTATTTCAAGTTAATTTTGTACATAGTGCAGGAAAAGATCAAGGTTATTTGCTTATTTAGCATATAGATAGCCAATTGTTTCAGCACCCATTGCTGAAAAGATGATCTTTTGTCTGTTGAATTACCTTGGCACTTTGGTTGAAGGTCAGTGACCATACATATGTGGGTCTATTTCTGAACTCTTGATTCTATTCCCTTGATCTCTGTGTCTCTCTTTTATCTAATATCACATTGTCTCAATTATTATATCCTTATAGTAAGTCCAGATCAGGTTATCTGAATCCTCCAACTTTATTATACAAAATTACCTATTTAGCTGTTTTAGTTCCTTTGTTTTTCTATATAAATCTTAGAATTAACCTGTAAATTTCTACCAAAAAATTCATGCTGAGATTTTGAATGGGATTGATTTGAATGTATAGTTCAATTTGAGGGGACTTGATATCCTAACAGTATTGAATTTTCCAATCCATGAGCACAGGTACAGCTATCCATAAATAATTTCCTCTTCATTTCACTAATCAACATTTTGTCATTTTCAGCATTTAAATCTTGTACGTATTTAGTTAGTTTTGCCTCTAAGTATTTAATGTTTTTTAATACTATTGTAAATTGTATTATGTAAATTCAATTTCCAGTTATTCTTTGCCAGTATCTGATGAAATAATTCTTCTTGAGCTTTTGTAGTTTGTGTCTTTCAAGACATTTGTCCATTCCATCTAAATTATCAAATGTTTGGGGTAAAGTTTTTCATAATATTCTATTATTCTTCCTTTAATTTTAGTTGGCTTTGTAGAAATGTCTCCTGTTTCATTCCTGATATTAGTCATTTATGACTTCTCTCTTTTTTATGAGTGATCTTTCTAGAGATTTTCAATTTTATTTATCTTTTCAAAGAACAAATTTTGATTTCAGTGGTTTCTCCTTTGCATTTCTGTTTCACTTTTAGAGATTTCTGCTCTTTATTATTCTTTCCCCTATTTTCTTTGGGTTTGACATGCTTTTCTTCATATAATTTCTTAGAGTAGAAAATTAGGTTCTTGATTTTCATCCTTCCTTCTTATTTAATACCAAAACATTTCTTTTAAACACTGCTTTAAGCTTCATTTCACAAATGTTCACATGTTGTATTTTCATTTTCATTTAATTCAAAATATTTTCTAATTTCTCTTGTGATTTCTTTTACCGTGGTTTGTTTAGAAGAGTGATGTTTAAATTTCAACATTTTAAATGATTTTCCACATATTTTTGTGTCTTTGATTTCTAGTTTAATTCTGTTGTGGTCAGATAATATTTTTCTCACTATTTGAATCCTTTCAAAATTACTGAATCTTATTTTATGGTCTAGACTATAGTTTATCTTAGTGAATGTTCCAAGCAGATTTGAAAATAATGTGTATTCTGCTGTCATTGGTGATTTCTCTAAATGTCAATGAGTCTTATTTGGGTACTAGTGTTTTTTAAGTTTCATATATCTTTAATGATTTCTTGTCCACTTGTAGCAATTACTGAGAGAAGAGTGTTGATATCCACAACATAACTGTAGATTGGGCTATTCTTTTTTTTTAGCTCTACTAGGTTTTGTGTTCATGTATTTTGAAGCTTTGTTGTTGTGTACATCCACATTTAGGATTATTATGCTTTCTTGGTGAACTGACCCCTTTATCCTTATAAAATATCTCTTTATCTGGGGAAGTAATGCTTATTTACATTCTACTTTGTCTAATAATAATACAGCTACTCTAGCTTTCTTTGATTAGTGTTTTCATGCTGCATTCTTTTCCACCCATTTAGTGTCACCATCTTTGTGTCTTTATATTTAAAGAATCTTTATTATAAGTCTAATTCACTTGGGTCTTGCTTTGTTTAAACCAATCCCACAGGCCACTGGCTTTAAATTGGATTGATTACACCATTTATGTCTGATGAAATTACGGCCACATGGGTTTAAGACTACCATCTTGCTATTTATTTAATATTTGTCCCATGTGTTCTTTAATTTTTTTAATGTTTATTTATTTTTGAGAGAGAGAGAGAGCAGGGGAGGGTCAGAGAGAGAGGGAGACACAGAATCAAAGCAGGCTCCAGGCTCGGAGCTGTTAGCACAGAGCCCAATGAGGGGGCTCAAACCCACAAATCATGAGGTTGGAAGCTTAACTGCCGAAGCTACCCAGGTGCCCCCCCTCATCTGTTCTTTCTTTCCTTTTTCCCTATTTTCTTACTTTAGATATAGTGAGTATTTTTTATCATTTCATTTTATTTCTTTTGCATTTTTGCTATATGTCTTTGCTTTATTTTTTTTGATAGTTTCTCTAAAATATTGTTTACAACACATATTTCAAATTTTCATAGTTTATCTTCTACTCTCCAATAATATCATATCATGTTCCCTATAGTAGAGTAATCTTACAAGAGTATACTTCAGCTACGTTCTTCTGTCCTTTTTGCTATTATTTTCATATCCTTAATTTTTGCATATATTAAAAACTCCTTGATACATTGTTGTTATTTTACTTTAAACAATTATCTTTTTATCATATTTATTGAGGTATAATTTAAATACAATAATTTTTAAGTCCAGTTGACTGTTTGAGCTTTAGTAAATTTATGTAATTGAGTAACTATCACCAGAATCCAATCTTAGAACCATTTCATCACCCCCAAAAATCCCTTATACCTGTTAGCAGTTACTTTCCACTGCCCACCCTGCCTCATCCCAAGTCCTAGAAAACCACTGATTTGCTTTCTATATATATAGCTTTCCTTTTCTTTGTATTTGATGTAAATTGATCCACACAATCTGTAGTCTTTGTATATGTATTATGTTTTTGAGCTGCAGCACTGTATCCACATTATTCCATGTGTCAGGAGTTTGTTCCTTTTTTAAACATACATTTATCTATCTATCTATCTATCTATCTATCTATCTATCTATCTATCTATTTAGAGAAAGAGAGAGAGAACACATATATGGGTGAGAGGGGGAGGGGCAGAGAGAGAGAGAGAGAGAGAGAGAATCCCAAGCAGGCCCCACACCAGCACAGAGCCTGACAGGGCTCAATCCTACAACCATGAGATTGTGACCTGAGCTAAAACCAACAGTCAAATGCTTAACTGACTGAGCTACCCAGCTGCTTCATAAGTTTGTTCTTTAAAATTGGTGAGTAATATTCAATCATATGGATATATCATTTTTAGTTTTAGTTTTTTATCTCATCATCCATGGTAGACATATGGGTATTTCCAATTTTGAGCTATTATGAATAATATTGCTATACAAGATTGTGTAAACATATATTTCCCATTTTCTTTAATAGGCATTTAGGAGCAAAATTACTAGGTCATATGCTAAATATATGTTTAGCTTTTAAGAAACTGCCAAGCTACTGTCCAAAGCTGTTGTGCCATTTTTATTCCTATTAGCATTGAATGGGGGCCCCAGTTTCTCTATATCTTCTTCAAGGCTTAGTAATTCTAGTCTTTTTGATGTTGGCCATTCTAGTAGCTATGTAGTGGTATCTCACTGAGATTTTAGTTTGCATTTCTCTTATGATTGATTTTGAGCATCTTTCCATGTGTCTACTTGTTACTTATATCTATTCACCTTACCTTCCTTGATGAAGTGTCTTTTCAAGTCTTTGGTTTATTTTTAATTTGGCTATTTGTATTTTAATTATGGAGTTGTAAGAGTATTTTTTTTAATTTGGGTTTAAGACACTCTAGTGAATTTTACCTGCTGCTGATACCATCTAGTGCATTTGCATGTTAGATATTCTATTTTATATTTCTAGAAATTCCATTTGCTTCTTTTTATAGCTTCCATTTTTTCTACTTCCTAAATATACAAATTATGTTTATAATAGCTGTTTTGATATCCTTGTCTGCTAATTACATCCTTACTACCATTTTTTTGTACTGATTTTCTTTTTTCCATAAGGCATATTTTCAGGTTTCTTTGGGTTGCTGGTGTTTTTTGTTTTTTTATTGGATGGCAGTCATCATGAGATTTACACTGTTAGATGCTCTTGAATTTCTTTAAACAGTGTGAGACTTTGTTCTTCTCACAGTTAAGTTACACAGAATCAGTTGGAGCCTTTTGCAACTTGCTTTAAGCTTTTCTTAGGGTAGGTTCGAGATATCTGTAGCTTCACTGCAAAGGCAATACTTTTCTGAAGTTTCTATTCAATGCCTTATGTTATTATGAGGGTCTTTCACTGTGGCTGGTAGAAATACTAACTATTCCCAGTCTTGTGTGAACTGTGGGAATGATTCAGCCTATTCTTGTTAGGTGGTTCGTTTCTCAGCCTCATGTATTTTTCTTTCACAAATACTCAAAGACTCAAGGGAACATCTCAGTAGATTATAGAATTCTCTTCTTTTCAGTACCCACCTCTTAGGTACACAGTGTTACAAGTCTAGACACAGTTGTCTTTCCAGTCTCTGTCTCCTCAACGTAGAATGCTGAGTTCTCATCCCTAGACTTCAGCCTGGAAATTATCTCTTGGAAGAAAGATGGCATAATTGTACAGCTCACCTCATTTGTTTCACATTTCAGGGAGTAGTCATATACTTCCTATTTTCCAATGTTTGAAAATCATCTTTTTAATATAATTGTGTTCGCTTTTCTACAGCCTTGAGGTCAAAAGGTAAATCTCGTTTTTGTTATTCCATCATATCTAGAAGCATAAGTCTCTCTAGGAAGCTTTGGATCATAAGAATTATATGATTGGATGCATATTTTAATAATGGGGGGCTGCTGAGTTAAAGGTTGGCTATAGAAGTTGGGGAGTGGTAGAGGTAAGGAGTTAGGAGGTGACTGCTAGAATCAAGATGAGAAGTGACAATCATTTGTTGTAATGGTAGACATGAAACAAAAATGATTGAATTCTGGACTTGAAGAAAAAATAAATAGGAATTAATGATTATTTTGGATGTTGTGGGTGAAAAGAATAGAGAACTGAAGGATGACTCTAAGCTTTTTTTGGCTTAAATAACTAGAAAAATGGAGAGGTCTTTGAAAACAACAGTTTCGGTGTTGGGGAGAAATTCTGAAAGGGATGGATTACAGAAAGAATAAGAGAGGAATTAGACACAGTGAGGACAAACAGCTCTCTCAAGGAGTTCAATCAATTACATTCCATCTGTCAAGAGACTTACAATCTAGTTGGGCAGGAGAAATATTCATAAATAGATAATTACGTTAGTGTAAGGAGTACAGAATAGAGATTTCTACAGCCACAAATCAAATGAAGAAGTCTCTAATATAAGAAGGGTATTAATGGAGGAAAGTGTAAAATGCTTCACAGAGGTGGAGATGCTTGAGCTGCATGGCAAAGGACCAGGATGGTTTCACCAGAGGAGGTGGGCATGGGCATTATAGAAAGTGTGAAGAACATAGGATAACTTGACAGATGGTAAACGCTTCAACACTTTCAGGAAGTTTTAATTCTCTATGGCTCAGCTTGAGGTGGGAAGAAGAATTTGTGAAAAAAATGAAGTAAGAGATACAGGCAGAGACAAGGTTTAATTGACAAAGACCCTTCTTTACCATGCACATACTTTAGACTGCTTTGTAAGTAATGGAAATGCCTCTAAGTGTCTAGAATGTGACTGGAGGTGGTGAGCAGGGAAGCTGGTTGAAGGGCTTGGGTGAGGGACCATTATGGCCAGAACAAATTCAAGAAGATGTAGCATTTGGGATAGGATCTCACAATATTTGAAGTTAAGGAGTCAACAGGTCTTGGTGAGCTGATGGATGTGGTGAGTTTAAGGAATAAAAGGGGAAAGTTAAAGATGATGTTTAGGTTTTTGGCTTGGTCATCTGGGTAGATTGTGATACCATTAGCTAAACCTGGGAAATAAAATATTTTACAGACATTCACACTCCTTACCCAAGGTTGAGTAATCACTCAGTGAGGTGATGGCTCCAAGAGTGGATCCTTAACCTACTACTCTAGTGGTTTTCATCAACTCCACTCCTTATCCCCTAGTCATGTTGAAAACTTAAAAGCTATAGGGAGAAAATATGATGCTGCCTATACAATATAGCTTTGCTACAAATCTCCTAATTAACTTGCCTTTTATCAGTCCCTTTATCTACAAATATCCCTAGAATTAAAACTGACTTTGTGTCAGATCAGATTAGTCCAAAACTTTAGACTTCTCTTCATACACACAAATGATAGAGATAATACCATTCATTGTAGTGCTTCACATAGACAAGGGTTAGTACAATAGTGAAGAAGAAATAATTCTGAACTTCTCAGAAGAGGTCTCCCTCATGTTCTAGGATCCATCTATAGAGCCCTTTTTTATGTTTCTCTAACTGGCCAACTCATATCATAGGGCTTTTGCATGTGCCATTTTGTCTCTTGGAAGAGTGACCTATCCGACTCCATACCTTATTATATCAGAGACTGATTCTTCTTGTCTTTTGAGTTTCCTTCTATCGCCATTTTTTGAGACATTTCCAGCCTCAATTAATCTTTATCATGTCACCCTGTTGATTCTCTTCCCAACACTTTATATTTTTAATTATATATTTATTTTCTTGCTTAATTGATTGTTTTACATCTATTGCCAAACAAGACTCCATAAGAGTAGCAATCATGTTTTATTTTGCCTTCACTATAACGTGACCTTCACCCAAAAATATACAGTAAATACATGTTAAATCCATAAATAATAAAAAGCAGATAATTAGGGCTACTATTTAAAAGCTACTATTTCATTAACTGACCAACAGGAAGAGGTATTTATTTTAGGGCGGGGAGAATTTCCTGTTGTTTCTGGAATCATACTAAATAGATAGATAATAGCTTTCCCTAAGATTCATCCTGTGTGATTTGGAGAAAACATAATTTCAAGATTGCATTGGTATATCATTCTGGGCAAGTAATGCCATTGGCTATGATAAATAACCCCCAAGCCTTAGTGGGGAGCTTAGGTTATTCTCCTATTAAAGACTGCATGGTCATTGCCTTCTAAGTGTTGATTCAAAAATTCCAGTGTCTTCCTTTCTGTGGCTCCATCATCCTCTTAGGACACTGTGATTCCTCAGTAGATCCCCTCTATTTGTCTAGCCAACAGGCAAAGACAGAAGACCTGCCTGATTATAAGGGTTTCCAAGACCATGTCTGGAAGTGATATGCATCACTTCTGCATAAGCTCCATTGGCCAGAATGAAGCATATGGCCCCAACTTAACTGCAAGGGAGGCTGGGAAATATAGTCTCCCTGTGTTCCCAGAAAGAAGAAACTGGATCTGTGGGGATCAAGCTAGCCTCTGCTACAATAGGGGACTTCATTTGGTTGTTATCAAGATTAGAGAGTTAATATATATGAAACACTCAGAACAATACCCAGCATATCAGGGGCATCAATGATGCCAGGTAAGTTGCAAAAGGAGTTTGTCTGAGTTTGCACTAATTACTGTTTGCTAAACAAGGGCGGTATCCTAAAGTTTTTGTCAAGTCCAACAGCTGGCTGGAGAGTTTTGTGAGCCCCAGTGCCCAAGGAAGCGAGCCAAGAATGCAGATGCCACCGCCAAGTCTGTGTGGCACATCCTCATGCTTTGTTTAATTTGGTTCCCTGGGTGGGATGAGTTTTATGAGCAGGTGTTCTGGTTAATTAGGTGATTAATACTCCTCAAATTGGAGAGCCATTTCCCCAGTGACAGTTCTTGATCTGCTCAAATATGAGACAAATCTTCATTGCACAGTTTAGACAGGCCCATGATTGCACTCACCTGTCTGCTAGCCTTCTCGGGTCAGCACTCTGGCACTGAGGACTAGGAGCCTGACCTCACATCTGGCTGAGTCACTATCTTGATGCACCAGTTTAGAGAAATAAGAGCTCCCCAATTCATTTGGCCTTCTGTTAGACTAGGGCAAGGTCGATCTGGGGCACATTTATGGTTTCTTTCTGGGGATTCCAATCCATATAGTCTCTCAAGATTAGAGTCATTGTCTCTGCACAGAGCCCTTTAGTTTCTGAAGCAAGGTGGCAGACCCATGTCTAAGGGGAAATCAGGCATCAAACTTTTCCTCAAAATTTCTTTCAGACCTAGAGAAATCTACCCTAAATTCTCCTATATTCCACATTCCCAAATCCCCTTCCTCACACTCATGCATCATTCCATTCCTGTCTCCTTATCTTTTGCTTTCCTCAAGATGAAGACCCTTTTCCCTCCCACTGAACTCATCAAATCTATAAAATCTATATATCCTTCAAAAGCCAAATGACATTCCTTAGCACTTCCAATCCAGCTTGAAGTGATTTCTCTCTTTCTAGAATTTTTGTAGCACTTACTATCTGACTCACATTAATTAGCATTTAATTATATACCATATCTTTTATTTTCTTTCACATATCTTAATTTTGTCTTCCTAATTGGACTGTTGACAGCTGTGGGCTGTGTCTTCTAGGCATATATGAAGTTCTCAATAAATGGCTGTTTGATTGCTAAATTAAGCTAGAATGTCTCTTATACATCCAAGGAAATGGGTCAAATACGAACTGGGCCATATAGCTGAAAATATGGCTGCTCGTTTTAGTTCCTCACATGCTCAAGCTTTACAACCACAGAGGGACTGAATCTCTTCCTCCAGTTTCGGTTGGAAGAATTTCAAGGAAGATCCAGATTGGCTTATGTCAGTCATGTACTCACCCCTAGAAAATCAGTGTCTTGAAGGAGGCAAGATCTATAAGAACAAGAAAGTTCTAAAATTGTAATCACATAGTTGGAGTGAAAGATCAAGTAAGAGTTGTTCACTAGGATTTTGGAAGGTTCTATTGTTCTGTCTTCTTCTCCAGGATAAGTTATTTGTTTTAAAATAATTTTTTATTCACCAAATATTTATCTAGTCAGAGTAGATCCTGCCCTTTGGAGAGGCTCACTAGATTAACTGGCAGTAAACCTTTACTATTCTTTCTTTCTCAAGGGAGAGAAAAAGAAGCATTTTCATAGAAAAAAAATGACTTCCAGCTCCAGGTGATGGTATCTTTCCTTAATCCTGCACTCCAGAAATGACCAGAAATTCACATATGTGAATTTTTCACTCTCCCAGGAAGATTTAATAGGAATCACAGTCTTAATCTCAAATTAGAATTTTCACCGTCTTTCCTTCCCTCTTCCCATTCACATATTCCTCAGGGATCTGTCTTGATGGCTCAGAGAGGTAGTGTTTCAGTTTCAGGGCCTCTGGTAGGAAACAGACAATACAATCTGAAGGTGTCATTTGAAGAAGGGTTAGTAAAGGGACTATTTAGAAAAGTGAGGCAGGGTTAAAGAATCAAAGAGATGAGGAGTCCCCAAGGTTTAGCAATAATGGAAAGCTGTTTCTATTCCTACCCTCTAAAGAGAAAAAGGGGATGGGAATGGCACCTGGAGGACAGGCTAGAGAACATGAACTGAGATCTTCAGTAAAGGAAGGTAGCCACTGCCAAACTGTTGTCTTTATGGAGGAAGCCCTAGCTTTCCCTCCAGATCTCTGGGCTAGTTCCCTACATGGACAGACCCAAGAGAATACAGGTGATACAGTCCATAGAATGTCAGCCTCCTGGGGAAGAGAACAGGGTGCCAGTGGGCAGAGCAATCTGGAAAATTCACTGGAGAATGACCAGCACAAATGGTAAGTTTCCGTGAGATGGGAGCAAACATATCAGAATGGAGGTGTGGGGCAAGGAATGTGTATAGTTTAAAAAAAAAACCCACTCAGAGATTCTAGAAGAATGTAGTCTTGTCCTCCTCCCCCAAAAGATTAAGTAACACTAATCAACTAATCAAAATAAGTAAAACTGCAGCAAAATAATGTCAAATAAGCTAGCTGATTGGGTAGATTATTCACATATTTGTTAATTAGTCATTCATCAATCATCTAACAAGTCTTCGTACCTCTAGGCATCAAGCATGCAAAAATGAATTAGATACCTCTTTATGTTTGAAGTTTTTTATAATAAATGTTGGAAGTAATGGATTACATAGGTTCACTGACTTTGAGAATCTAACAGATTGGTCCAACAAGGTTTCCTGGAGGAGTGAACAGCTCAGCTGACTCTGGGCTAGCCAGATAGGAAAGAGTCAGGAAGAATACTCAGGAGGGATGTTGAGTGAGTATGGGTGTGTGTGTGTGTGTGTGTGTGTGTGTGGTATAGAGGTAATAAATCAAAGTTCAGGATTGCATTGTCAGGTGTGTATTTTAGAAAAAAACCTTGATCATCAGGGCCAAATCTGAATTGGTTAAACAAACCAAACAAAGAGAATTGATGGGGTGGGGGAGTGGTGTGAGCAATGGCCATGCATGAAACCAGGATCTGAACAATAGCAGGGGGTCCAAAGATCCAGAGGGACAGATCAAGTGTTAATCATGAGGAAGAATTAATGGGACTCAGGAACTGAATGGCTGTGGTGTGAAGCAGAGGGAAGATGCTTCAGTGCTGTTTTGCCCTCTCGACATCCCCCTACTTTTTCAGCTAACAGCTCCCCAGTTTTCCTTTGAGAGCATACCTGTGACCGGCCCAACTGAGTATAATTTCCATGGAACTGTTATCCATAGATTCTTGTCCTCTGACCAAGAGGATTATTATATGACCTCAATCAGGCCAGTCTTTCCCTCTTGGGAATTTGGATATTGTAGGCTTGGGCTTGATCCTAGATCCAGCCTTGATTTGTGTCTTTTTAAAAGCTTCCTTCTTTAGTTTCTTCCTCCCAAAGAACTTTTTAAAGAGTATTACTTTTTTAGGGGCTCCTGGGTGGCTCAGTCAGCTGGGTGTCTGACTTTGGTGCAGGCTATGATCTCATGGTTTGTGGATTCGAGCCCCACTGTTGAGCTCTGTACTGACAGCTCAGACCCTGGAGCCTGCTTCAGATTCTGTGTCTCACCCTCTCTGCCCCACTCCTGCTATCTCTCTTTCTCAAAAATAAATAAAACATTAATTTTTTTTAAAAGTATGACTTTGTTTGGTACTTCAATCAGTTATTTTCTATTGTTGAAACCAGAAAACCTCAACTAATTATAGTGGCCATGTAAATTGTGATGCCTTTTCCTGAAAGATAGAAAACAGGTAGAGGAGAAAATTTGAGGTGGGTTTCTTGGTGGGTAGTTTGCTTTTGAGAAGCCTTTAGAAAATCAAGGGGAAAAATCTAAAAGTTTGCCCCAGAGGCTTATGTGGAACTCTGAAAATCACACCACAGAGTGCAAAAGCCATCTCTGGTACATAGACATAAAAAGTTCTACCCATTTAACTGACCTCTTAAGGATTTACTCATCTTACTCATGCTTCTCTGAAAAGAGTAATGCTTCCATGTGGAGGCTGACATATTCTAAAGATGCTTCAGAATTAGTGGGGGAAAGTGGATAGAACCTAATTCTAGGCTCTGGGACCCCTGGGTCTTGCCTCTAGTTCTCTCACTAATTAGCTTGATAAACTTGTGCCAGTGTCCTCCCTCTCTGAGGCTCAGTTTCTATGTTATTGAATGCAGGGGCTGAATTTTATTGGGTGGCCTCCAAAATATTCAAAATAATTTTAAGTTTACATGTAAACTGGGAAACTGGATTCAAAAAACCTTAAATCAGTTTCCTTACTACAAGACTTCTCAGGGTCTTAAAAATATGCTCATCAGTGATGCAGATCTCCAAGAGAGGTGAAAGTGAGCATTTCTCACCTTGTTTTTGTCCAAGATCACCCTCCACCAATGTTCTTGAAGAAACATGTAGAACTAGTAGTCATCAGAACACACCTGCAGAAATTTTGGATTGAGTGGTATCTAAGATTGTTCCTCTTACACTCCCTGATTATGTACGGCTGGTGGCCTAAGTACCTCCTGCTTTTCCCACTTGTCCCTTCCTCAGGGATGATGGACTGCTAGGCTCTGCTCTAAAGTGCTCTCCCAAGGAAAAGCAAGCACACTTGAATGCCCATGAAGTCACTTAAAGATCTAGTCAGGCTCATGAAATCCCCTATCAGCATAAATGGAAAACACAGTCCTTGCACCACCCCCCATACTGTGCTCAGAACACAGACCCAGGCCCAGCCTAGAGGGATTGCAAAACATGCTCTAGCGTGCACTTGGGAAAACAAAGAAAACCCTACTCTTTTCTCCTCCAGACAGTCTGAAACGCTTTTGTGCCCTTGGGCCTTTGCCCAGTTCTCTCATCTGCCTCAGTCCTGGTACTAAATTGGTTCAAGGTTTGGAGGAAAGTTTCAGAGGGAAGGATGTTTAGAGTTCTTAGAAGCTGAAGTCACTCTATGGACCAGAGCATAGACCATCTATGGCCACCAGAGGGCGATGACAACAGTATCTGTGTAGAAAGCTGCTCCCAAGAATAGTAACAGTAAATTACACCTAATGTGTTTATGAGTGATGGAGGGGATGAAGTGTGTGCGACTATACATGTATGTGCAGTTGGGTGCCTACAGCTATGATTCTGAAAATATTCTAAACAGAATAAAATAAGAGCTGCACCTCTGCTATGTATTCACAGGATATGGTCAAGTCATTGAAAATTTCTTTGAAGGAAAATGAGGTAGAAGGAGTTAGAATAGCATTCATAACTGTTATCGTGGTATGCATAACTGTGTGATGTGAGAGTATGCGTACACACATGTGTGTATTTGATGTGAGTGTGTGCCTGAGTGTTAGCACGTGTGTGCACATGTGTGTGCACACGTGCACCCGCATGTTCAGGGCTCACTTAGACTTACCCATTGTGAGCAGACTTCAAGTGAGTCTGGGCAATGCTTCCCACAGTTCCTGCCTTCTCCTTCCAAACAAACAAACAAAATCATTCCTACAAGTATTTATGGAGCCTCCAACACACTTGCCCCCCCCCCCCCCCCCCCCCCCCCCCCCCC
This sequence comes from Hyaena hyaena, assembly GCF_003009895.1. Taxonomy (NCBI): domain Eukaryota; kingdom Metazoa; phylum Chordata; class Mammalia; order Carnivora; family Hyaenidae; genus Hyaena; species Hyaena hyaena. The sequence goes on along the minus strand of NW_024080933.1, from coordinate 2,121,599 downwards.
CCCCCCCCCCCCCCCCCCCCCCCCCCCCCCCCCGCATCTGGAAAAGCTCAGACCTGGCCAATTTAGAGCGCTATGGAAGAATGAAGGCTCTGGGGGCTGAAGGGATGCCTCACATGTGAATGACTGTTTTGCAGAAACACTTTCTCTTCTTTGATGCTCCAAACAACCCAGTGCCGTGGGCCCAGTCAGAGCTGTGGCCCCTTGCTTTGAGGAAACCAAGGCTCAGAGGTGACGTGATTGGTCCAGAGTCACCCAGTCAGGAAGTAGAAGCTGACTGTGAACAGGCATTGTCAGTCCAGTGGACCAAGTCCCTGCCATCACTACTTTGAGCAGCACAGCTGGCATTGGGCCTAGGCAGAGCAGGGCCGGCCTCCGAGTAGGGTTTGCCAGCAGCGAACTGAACATGGACAACCATTTTATGTGACACATGTGACTGTGTAGTGTGTTAGTATCAATAAAATAATGGGTCCTTTAGGAAGAACTTGGGGATCCTTGCCAAGATGAGGTAGGATCTTTGAGGATCTTTGTAGATGAGGTACGGATGCAGCTTCAATGGGCTGTGATGTAAAATATGAGTGAATGTGAGTGTTGTGGTTTGGGGTACCTAGCAGCTGTGTGGCTTTGGTCCAGTCGCTTGACTTCTCTGAGCCTTATTTCATCTATAAAATGGGGTAGTCGGATTCCCCCTTGCGGGACGCTGTTGGAATCGAAGGAAAGACTATGAGCAGAGTGCCTAGCTCAGTGCCAGAATAAAGAAAACGTGCCACCAGACAGATCAATCCTTAGCTCCTTAAAAGTAAATGTATCTCAATTCTGGGGCCCTGCTGGCCGAGCCCCTCTCCTCCCCTCATCTCCTGCCTCCTCCCCTCTCGGCTCTCAGTTGCTCCTGCAAAGTTCCCAACTTAGTCGACATGACGCGCGGCGCAGCCAATGAGAGGCGGAGCTGGCGTTTTTGGGGGGGCGGGAGGGGTGGGCCCCGCGTCTCCGGTGTCTGCCCTGCTCAGTGAATGGAGAGAGCGAGCGCCGGCCAGCTCACCCAGCTGCCCCGTGCCCCAGCCGCCGCCGCCGCCGCCGCCACGCTCCGGAGCTCAGCCCCAAGCCAGACCTCCCCAGGCGCCGGGCCCCACTGCGCTCGGCCCCGGGTCCCCGACCCGGCCCACGCACTGGGCTGCGGGCCACCGGGGCCAGGAGGCGCTCGGCACCTGGGCACTCCGAGCGATGCGCAGCGGGGCAGCCCCGGCCCCGCGGATGGAGCTGCTGCTGCTGCCGCCGCCGCCGGCCGGCGCGCCCCGCTCCGCCCGCGCCCCGTGCGCCTGAGCGCCGAGCTCGCTCCTCCTCCGCGCCAACTCCGCCGCCGGCTATCCAGGCCGCTTGGGCTCCGCGCGCGCTTCCCTAGGCTCCACGCGTCTTGCCCCGCCGGGGCAGCCTCCTCTGGGCGCGGGCCACTGCACACCATGGCCACCGGGCGGACAGGGGCCGGCGCCGCCGTGCGCGCCCGCCTGGCGCTGGCCTTGGCGCTAGCGAGCGTCCTGAGCGGGCCCCCAGCCGCCGCCTGCCCCACCAAGTGTACCTGCTCCGCCGCCAGCGTGGACTGCCACGGGCTGGGCCTCCTGGCGGTTCCCCGGGGCATTCCCCGCAACGCCGAGCGCCTGTGAGTACCTCCGCCCCGCCCAACCCGGGCCACCCACCTGGGTCCATAGTGGGGCCCCAGGCACCAGATCTTTCCTTTCCCTTTGGCCGCACTGGATGCAGTCTCTGCTGTCACCATGGGTCGGATCTTTCCTTGTCTGAGTTGGGGGTCTCTGGCGTTGGGCGCGTCTAGAGAGAGGTCTTGAAGCCCACTGTGATGGGCAAAGAACAGTGCTTCTCCAGAGGTGAAGCCTCCAGACGTAGGGCCCGGTGACAGCTTCCAGCAGAACGCTGGCAGGAAGCGAAGGGAGGAGGAACACTGCAGCTAGCGAGGTCTTAGGGTGAGAGCATGGGGTCTGTGCTCACTAAAGGGGGAGGCGGAGAAAGCTGAAGGGTGATGGGACGTCAGGCACGGAGAGGGGAGAGGGCCGAGAAGGTGACGGGCTTGGAGATCAGAATGGGCCAGTCACTTTCTGGCTGCCCTTGCGAGCGAAGTTGAGTGTGTGTGTGAAGGTCTAACTTCTGAGGAACCAGACGAATTCAGAGTGGGTGCTTGCAAAACCCGCCCTGCCTGGAGCGCAGTCTCAGAGATGCCAAGTTGCAGCCCGGGTGAATTTTTTATGGCTCGGTTATAAATGCCTCCCCAAAAGGGCCGGAGAATGGAAATGCTGACAGCCCTTTAAATGAGACCGAGCGCTATAATCTTACAAACCGCACTCAGCCTCGGATCCTGGGTTTGGCAGCGAGAGGAGAGGCGTTTGGAGAGTGGGGTGGATTGACCCTCGTTTTAACCCCAATTGTGCAACCAAATATTTACTTTTCATATGTCAACGTTTTGGAAACATTTATCATTTTGATCCTCGGACCAAATTCAAAACTTGGACTCCGAGGGTGGGCTCTTCCCAGCCCTCAGTTGGGGAGTAAGGAAGGAGGGAGAAATCGTGGAGGGGGTTGGAACCGGCCTGGGAACACAGCCCAGAAGTGGGTGAGGGTTTGCACTGGTGTAATAGACGTCTTGCTCTCCCTGTGTCTTCCTTCCCCACGTGTCTTAGGGGTAGGTGCATTGGTCTTCAATCCCGCCTCCTTGACTTTAGGCTGGAAGAGATTGTCATGAGACTAAGTGGATTGTCCTGGAGTGGGTTATTCCTGTTGATCACGCCTCTCACCCCACTTCTCTGCCTCAAACTCTGCGTCCCTGGGTAGAGATACAATAGTACTGCCTCCTTTTTCCTAGAGCTTTCCTGTGACTTAAAACATATTTTTTTCCCAAGTGCATTGATTATTCTGTGTGGTCATGAAATTCTAGAGGTTTGGAGCTAAACCTTCATTAACACATGTAGGAAAGGAGGCTCAGAAATGTGAAACGACTCTCCCAAGGTAATGCATCAAGTTAATGGCAATAAAGGTGCTACAATCCAGGTTTCCACAGCTTAATTCAGATGTTATATTTTACCATACCAGTTACAATTTTGTTTTAGTGGTATTTTTGGATAGCTACCACTGTGCTGGCCATCTTTGGAACAAGGGTCAGTTTGGGCCAAGACCTGTAAATAGACGGTCTTGGGAGGGTTCTGGCTAGGGTGGGCTGCTCTTGCTACTGTTTCATCTATGCCCTGCAAAGATGTTACCTCTCCTGTTTGGAGTTTTGAGACTCCCTTTCCTCCGTTGTAAAAATAAATAAATAAATAAATAACATGGTACCTATTTGGGAAACCAGGGGGAGTGAGCCCGTCTGCTGGCACGTAGGAAGTCTTCAAAAGCTGTAAGCACAGCACAGCAGCCAACGTGCCACCCACCCTCCTTCCTCAAGAGACCCAGGCAGCTTGGGGCTGCCCATCTGCTCTACAACTGGAGAAACTGGGTGGAGACTGAGTCCTGGGCATTCCCATGGGACCCTGGTGCGGTCACAGTCATTTGCAGGCCTTGGCAGAGTGGGCAGTACTTTGGAGCCTTGGTTCCAGTCACGGGCGCCTCTTCGGCTGGGGTGCATTGGGTGATGCAGCTGCCCAGATGGCTCCTCATTCTGTTCTCCTTCCTTCCTGGGAGAGGGGGATGTCTTTAGAAGAGGCGGGGTGAGGAGTGCTGCAGGGCTGGGAGCAGCGCTCCTTCACCACCTCTCACCCTCTTTTGGGCAGCCCAGCTGTAACATTTGAATTCTGCACTCTTGGGGGGATGTTCGGCATTTCGAAGCTACGGAAAGGATTTCTTTAGGAAGGAATTTCTCATTCATTCCTCTCTTCATTCATTCAACAAACATTACTTGAACCCCTACTGCATTCCAGTATCTGTATATAAAATCATTGCATATACAGAAGAAAACCAGCAATTCAGCTTAAAGAATGTAAGCAAAGGACTGAGCAAAGGGAACTTCCTTTAGTGAGTCTTTTAAACTTTCCAGGACTCATTTCTTCATGGGGCATATGTTTTGTTAGCATCAGCATCACATACTCAGACCTTCCTAAAATTCAGTTTACTGATCTCAAATGTTTCTGTTGTGTTTTATAACAAAGAAGAAGCATTTCTCCCTTCTGCATCCTGCTACTTTACCTCCCAGAGAGGCTTTTCTGAAGGAGTGTGTGTGTGCGTGCGCGCGCGCGCGCGTGTGTGTGTGTGTGTGTGTGGTTGGTTGGTTCTCTGCGGGTTTTTGACTTCAGAGGCCTCATTTGCTCATGGTACCCCTTAAGGAAAATCTGCAGGGGTATAATGTGGTCACCATTTGGACTTTGCTTCAGGCCTGGAATGGGGTCTGTTATATTGTTCATAATTAGGTGGTATCAGATTTGGGGGGGTTTGTGTTCCAGCTTCTTCTCCATAATGTCAGCACATTACACAGAAAGAGAAACTCTCTGTCGTTTATAAACTACTGACAATTTTTTTTTCTTCAATGAGGAGGTGACACCCACAAGAAAGCTAAATAAACGCAGGGGAGAATTCAGTGTAATTTATTATCCGTGCAGCAAAGATAGAGGACAAGAGGAGAGGAAGTGAATGGTGGTGCCTGAAACAAAACATTTACCATGGAGCACAGAGTAAACAGATGTCGCATTTACCCTTCTGAGTACAAAAGGAGCCCACAGATGTAATTCTTCTCCAACCACAATCTCAGCCTGGAAAAAGAGGAGACAGATGAAAATGAACTCTCACGAGGGGCCCTTTCTCCCCATGCTGCCTAAAGGCAGGCAGAGGCCTACTTCTCACCCACGGCGAGGTGGTGGCCCGAACAGCAGAGTGGGGGCAAGAGTGGACATCTTTGGTTTTTCACTTGGCTCTGGAACATGCTGGAGACTGCTGTATTTAAATAAACATTTCCTGTTTGTGAAGGAAAACGGGCGAAAGGCTGAAACGTGAGAATGTGGTAACTTAATTTTCTCCATCACTCCAGATGATGGCAAGCTTTGCCGGTGGTTGGGTCCAATAAAAACCAACACCGTGTCACAGGCTTTCCCTCGCTTGACCACAGAGGTCTCCAGGTCAAGTGGGAGGCTTTCCAAGATGCTCTGCGGCCAAGCCCTGCATCCTGGTATTCCTAGACTCAGGGCCAGCCCAGAGGACTAGGGGCTGTTTGGTGGATCATGGGGCCTCTCTGAGCACCGTGCTCTCCTGGTGAACCTGTGGGTTGGACACGAGCAGTTAAGTGCACCTGCCTCCAGTGTACTGTGCAGCTGAACAGATTGCTCTGCCTTTTGGGGCCTATTTTCCTGAAAGTAGAATTCTGGTGTAGTCCTAATAGTTTTCCCTGTATGGGCCTCTTCCCCGGTGCCTAGAACAGTGGCTGGCACATAGTAGGCTTTCAACCAGTATGTGTTGATTAAATGAATAAATCTCAAAAATACAAGTTTTTCTTTAGTTCTTACACATGAAAGATGGACAATTATGGCTTTGCATTTTTTATGTATGGCCAAGGTCGACTTATTAGTAACCTGTTACATGAGTTATTAAGGGTTTCTAAAATTTAGCTTTCATGAACTAAAATTGTTGCCTTAGTAGAGTTAGCAAGGATGCCTAAAGAGTGATCCACTCTGGAGTCTGGTTGCCAGGCGTTGCTTAGCAACCTTGCAAAATTCCTACTGTGCACATGCCCCCGAGAAGAGCTAGAAATCCCAAATACTTAAACTGTAGACCTTTCTAATCAGAAACTCATCAGCATCATCCTGCGCTTTCTGTGGTTTTTGATTGCTGCTCTCCTTGTATTAATTGATGTATTTGTAGGATCATTATTAAGTTTTGCTTTTGCAGATCATCTGGGTCTTGTATATTTCTGCATTTTTTGCATTTTCATGGTTATTTTGTTTCTCTCCAGTTCTGTTTGTTGTCACTGAGTTCCTCCCCTGGAAAGTGAGAATGGTAGATCTGAGAGCCTTGGATTCTTTTCCATGTGCTAAGTGGGCGGTGGCTAGGTTTCAGAACCCCATGCCTACCAGTTCAGGGTGTGGGCTCTGGAGGCAGAGGGCTCTGGTTTGAATTCTGGCTCTTTGCCGTTGCACCCTGGGTGGGTTACTCCACTTCTCTGAGCTGCAGTCTGTTTATTCCTTTTGTACTGTATTTCCATAGCTCTATTACAGGGATGAGAATCACACTGGCCCCTGTGAGCATGTTGTGAATGTGGCCCGAGACAAATCACATCATGCACTCAGCACAGTGCCTGGCACTTTGATTTTCCAGCTACCACTCCTGACTTGGAAAGTGTGCATAGTAAATGTTCCTCTTGGAAAGAATCAAATGAAATAATGGATAGAAAGTACTTAACACATTACCTGGCACTTAGGCATCCACTAGGTATTAATGGTAGTGAACATGGCCATTATTTCTATTATCTTCATCTCAGGTCCCATCCAGCTGGAAAGCTTGAGATGGCCGCTGTAAATGTGCCCCATTGCGGCAAGCTCCTTGCCAGCACGTAGGCTGTGCCCAGCATGCTTGGTCCCCACCCTCTACCCCCACCTCCAGTTAAGCCCAGGTTGGCCTCCGTTCCATAAAAAGGGGATTACGGTTGAAGTGGTTTATATCTTTTCCATGGGCATGCTGCTTTGTGGTATATTTAAATAAGGAATGCATTTTATTTATTTATTTTGGGGGGTTGGATTTTCATGGGGAATTTTTGGCTCTGACTTTTTTTTTCAATGCTCATTCCTTCTGTCTTTCCCTAAATACCTTTTACTGACTTCCCGTGTCTGTCTCTGTTACTGCTTTTACTTGAAACAGCTGTATTTACTAGTATGCTCCACCCTCATTATGTAAGGTGGTCTTAACCCTTTTTAGAACTGCTGAAAAGGAAGAAACACGCACGCGCACGCGGCAAGGGAGGCTTTTCCAGAGAGCTGTGCTGGACCATCACTAATTCCAGATAGGATAGATGCAAAGGGTGCCCTGCTATGGTGCATGGTGTTGAGTTTTCAAGGCTTCTTATTATTTGTCACTCTCCAGCATTAAATTTAAATCAGTCTTTTCCAGGTGGGAAGAGCTTGTAATGGGAACCTTCTGTTTCTCTGTTCTGCAGAGCTGGATTGTTTTTTAAGTACTGCTATTGCTGGTCTGTCAAAGGCTGTGCTTTCTTCCCACTCACTGTGGTCTTCATAGTTCTGTCGCCAGCACTATATTTGATATGTCATTCCCTGGGAAACATTCCTCAAGAGTTCGTGATTAAAAGTCCTCAATAGTGATGGGTGAGGGAGGTGGGAAAAGTAAGAATCCCTGGGTAAAGGTATAGACTTTAGAGGCAGACAGGGTCCGTTCCTAGTTTCTCCACTTACCAGCTGGTGACCTTAGTCTTCTCATTTGTAAAATAATAATAACAATAATAATAATAATAATAATACTCCCCTTCATAGGGTGCTGTGAGTACTGAATTTACTCACATAGACTGCCTGGATCACAGCGCAGCCTTCCTAAGTATGGCTATTATTGTTATCATCATAATTCTTACCGACTATAGTCCTTCCAGAGCATGCTCAAGATAAAGCCTGATTTGAAACAATACAAATTGTTAGAGTTGAAAGGGCTCCTCTAGTCGAAGTTCAAACCACATGCAGATTGATCTTCCACCAACATAATTTTGGAGAGAGTGGCCATTCTCCTTTGCTTGGTTATATCTAGTGGTAAGGAATTCAGTTCTTCCTAAAGCAATTAATTCCATTTTAGAAAACAGTTTTAACAAGAAAATTTTCTTTGCCTGGGGGTTGGACTTATCTCCCACTGACTGTTGTTACACAGAGCAAGTATAATCCTTCTTCCAAATGGTACAATTTCAAAAATTTTATTGCTGTTATGTTTCTCACTACCCACTTATCTAAGTCTTCTCCTCTCTTCCATAAATTTTTATAATTACTTCAACGATTCTCTATGTGTTAGACTCTGAGACAGGTCCCCTCCCCATTCCCAGTTGTCTTCCCCTAAATGCATGCTAGTCTTTGCTCGTATTAGTTTGATTGAGTCCTTCCACTGCCTTGCTTTCTTGACTTTTATTGACATCCTAAAGGGACATTTCCCCTTTAGACAGCCACACCTCTGGGTTGGCTCATTTCCACCGGGCTGTGCACTGTACCGGCCATGTCTTCTAGCCTTCCCTGCTGTTGATCCTATTTTCCCCATCCCAGATTTGTGTAGTTGCTTTTTGGAGTCTTGAGTGCAACACTTTGCATTATCCTAATTAAATTTTGGCAAATAGTTTAATTTCATCAGCTTTTCAGCAACATTTTCTATTTTGATTCTCTCATCTAGCATGTTGCCACTTCTCCCCCCACTCCCTCTGGAGTGAGGATCTTACCCTGTGGATCTGTATCCAGGTTGTCAGTATAATCAGCAGAGTCTTCTCTGCTCTCCTGAAGTCTTTCGATGGCCGGGATGTGGATCATATAAATATATTGTCCTGTTCTTTCTGGCTGGGATGGATAGAAATTTTGAGATCTTACTGGCCTGTAGCATTTTCTTTCCCTGGGGTTCTGTTGTTCATATTTTCTCCGGAATGATTTCCTATTAATGCTTAATTCCTGTTGAATATTTTCTAAACTCTTGGCGTCTCATAGCACTTTCCAGTGACTTTAGCTTCATCCTCATTCTAGTAGGCTGATGCCAGAAGCCCTACCAACATAGGATGTGGTGTGTGTGTGTGTGTGTGTGTGTGTGTGTGTGTTGTTCTCTCCTGTAAAGTATTGTAGCCTGAGAAATTGGGCTTTTCTGTCAGCGGCAGAGCTCAGCTGAGAAGCCTCACTCTTGTAAAGTGATTTACTTTAACGTCTTGGGTGCCCATTGGCACAGAGCACATTTGTTTAAGTCGTGCTGAGAATGAATGTATTGGAGGATGAAGCATAGAGGTTCACATGTTCTTCCCAAATTGTTAAACAATAGTAATGATAATAACTATGACAATCACTGCCACCACACCAGCTGCTGTTTATTGAGCCCCTCTTTGTGCCTGGCCCTGCTCTCCCACTTTACACACTTGCTCTCACTTAATCTAACAATCATGCAGAGCAGAAGCTCATTCTGTTCTCATTTTACAAGTAAGGAAACTAAGAGAGGTGAAGTAGCTTCCCCAGGTTGGAGCAGTAGAGTCAGAGCTCATTCAGGCAGGCTCCCTTCAGGTCTGGGCTCCGCCCCACTGATCATGCCATTCTTCAGCAAGCCTTTGAAGTCAGCCCCCTTTCTTGTCTTCCAAACCCAATTCTTAAATAAGAAGAGGGAAAAAGGGAGTCCCAGTTGAAACAGTGAGCACCTGTTTGAAGCAAGGCATCCCAAGAGGAATGGCAGTGCTGTGTTCTGGAGCGCTGGTGGTAGAGCCATCATGTCCAGTTTGGGTAAGTAGGTGGCATTCAGATTGGAGCTTAAAGGATGAATAGGGTTCCTGTAGGTAATAATGGAAACATGGTAGAGATTTGCAGAAGTTCATGGTTACATGGAACTAAAGAGAGCCTGCGCCCAATGTAAAATGATAGGAGCTGTACTTCAGGAACTTTCATCTAACAAAGGCGTTTAGAGAAGGTCAGGTCTTAGGAAAAGTATCACTGTTGTTATGTGGATAATTATTATTTTTATTTTGGATTTGAGGGGATAAGCCCTCCGAGAAGAGTTCTGATGAGGCTTCTTCATCAGTATTCTTCCCCCACAAGGATCTGTTTAAATTTTTGCAGGGACTGCCTTTCTCTCCAGTTAGAGGTACCACTTGCCTTCTCTCAGCCATGATCCCTGGGCTTCCCTACCCTGAGATCAAGTCTTGGTAGAACAGGACAAATATAAGATGCATCCTGGCTAGAGTGAAGATGACTTCACTCTTTACAGCCTTATCGCTGCTTGTGTGGCCTCAGACTCCTCTTGTCCGAAACGCCAGTCTAGGTTCTTGACCCCTGATTCATTCTGCACTTTGGCAGTAGTGTGGATTGTGGTTCCTGAAAGTCAGCCAGCACATTTAACCACCCACCTTGACGCCTTCTTGAGTTTTTTGGCCTCCCTAGATCCTGTCTGCTACCTGGCATACCCACTCCTTGCTCCCTTACACTCCAGAATTAGTGTATGCCTTGATTCAGGCTATGGAGTCCATGGCCCTCTTCTGATCTGTGTGTGGGCTTAACCATGGACCTGTGTATTTTGTGCATCTCTCCTTGAACTGCCCTTGGCCCTTGCTTTGACCCTTCCAGCTTGGCTTCTTGCCTTCTCACCTTCCCCTGCCCTCCGTGTAGCTCTCCTTAGCCTTGGCACTGAATTCAGGTATCTACTATCTAGGCCTCAGGTCCTGATATTGGCTTGCAGGAGGATCTTTGTGGCCTGGACTTTCCTTGGAGTCTGGAGACTCCTAATGTGTGCTTATGTCCTGGAAACAACCTCAGATTTCATCTTCATGACCATCTGAAGCCTTTTATGATGCCTAGGGTGAAATGTAGAGATAAAATATAAAGATGTTCCAGGGCTGGACTCTGAATGATAAATTGCTTGCAGTGTGCTCTCAAGTCTTCTGCAACCTAAACAGTGAGTAGAGCATGTTTTTCTGTATTGAAAAGCTCAGTAATGATGATTTCATTGAAGAGATGTCCTGTTCAGAAATGTGTTGCAGAAGTTTCTGGACTATCAAGCACTTTGCTGATATTCTTTCTTCTCTTCCTCGTCTCTGCCCAGCCCTAGAATGTAGATAGAGAAGTGTTTTATATACGAGTTTCTAACTGGTATAAATGAGAAACCAGTGGGGAGTGTAATTTGATGTAAGTTAAAAGGAGTAAAAATAGGGGTGCCTGTGTGGCTCAGTCAGTTAAGCATCTGACTCTTGATTTCAGATCTCAGTTTTGTCTGTCGGAGACCTGTATTGGTCAGCGTGGAGCCTGCTTGGGATTCTTTGTCTCTGTCTCTCTCTGCCAGTCCCCCACTGTGTGCATGTGCATGCATGCTCTCTCTCCCTTCTCCCTCTCCCCCCTCAATAAATAAATATTTCAAAAAATGAGTAAAAAGACCTAGTCAGAATCCTGGTTTCCATCCCCCTCCACTTTTGCTTTTAACTCTGGGACCTTGGAGGAAGATCTTTCTCAGTCTCAGTTGCCTCATCTGTAGCCTTTAGAATGGTAGGACTAACCCTTCTCTCCTGGGGCTGAGGCAAGGTTTATATGAGATCAGATGTCTGCAGATACCTCCTAAATTTAGTGCTCTGCGAATACCTTAATGAATCCACCCACGATATCTGATTTTAACCACTAATCCTGTATCTGAAAGATGATCAGGGTGCGTTTTCAGAAGAGGAAATGCAGTGAGTTCCAAGTCACCCGTGCCTTCACACTCTTGCTAGGGTTTCCTTTTCCCTTATTTACGCGCATCTTTTACAAATGCAAATAAAGCAGCCTACCAGCCAAGTCAGCAGCCCAACCAGGTGGAGCTTAGAGGACTTTTTACCTAACTGAGTAATGAATAAGCAGCAGTTTCCAAGAAAGTAGAACCACGAAAGGGGCTGTGTGAAGGATGAAATTGTTTAAAGGAGCTATTTATTGAGTGCCTACTATGTGCCAGGAATGGCAATGAATAAAGCAAGCAAAATATCCTCATAAATAGGACAGCTCAAAATAATACGGAATGCAGTCTGGGCTGTTACTTCCCACCAAATGACTGACAAGGCAAAGGCCACCGTGCTAGGTTCAGAGAGGAGATTCATGGGATGGCGGGGAAAATGCTAGAACAATGAGGCGACACCAAGCCCTCGGGAACCACTGATGAAAGCAAGCCCCACTCATCCCTTTTAGTGGGTACAAATATGCAGAAAAACTCACACATCATAAAAAAAAAAATAGTACAAGTGGAATTAAAAAAACTCATGGGGAAAATATTAATCTGAGAACAATTGTATCCGAGAAAGCATTCAAGTATGCCTCTGCAGCTAGCTGGCAAACAGCACAAGTTCTGCATTTTATTAGAGCCCTAACTCTGTGTAGAACACTGACCTTATTTGAGAAGCATTTCATAAACACTGACACACAGCACAGCAGCATTTGAGGCCATGAGGAGATACACGGCCTCCTCTGGGCGGCCAGCTTCCCTTCCCAGGTGCTTGCAGCTGTAACCAGACTACTGGGCATGATTCCCCTGTGTTGTTAATTCCCTTATTCTTCTCTCTCAGGTTTAACAAGAAGGTAGGAATTTTCTCAGGGGAAGATGAAAGAGGGGGCTTTGGACTGAAATGTGCTCTTTGGGCAAGTTTGCCCAGGAGTGCAGTGGGCCATGAGCAAGACGAAGCTTTGGAGGTAAGGGTCTGAGAACTTAGATTTGGCCCAGTTTCTTGTTGGAGAGCTCATCTGGTACCTGGAAGCCAGTGATGTATATGTGTGTAGGAGGGTGGTCCTCAAGCAGCATCACCTGGTCCTGTGGAATGGAAGACCCGCGGCTTGCAATAGCCCTAAGAAATGTGTGCACCGCCTCTCCTCCTACTACAAGTTGGCAGTTGTCTTTCCATCTGCTGCCAGCTTGAAAGTCCTGAATTTCTGCCATGGAACTCGGTTCTCTCCCTCCCCCTCTCATTTCCCTCCCTAGCCAAGAGATGTTTAGGCTTTTGAGGCATCTCTGGAGATCATCTGGTCTGCCCCTTCCCCACTGTTCCTACCCACCTGGACAGATATGTGTCCTAGCAAAGTCGCCAGAGAGGACCTCAGCTTTGAGGTGGAAGCTGCCCTCCTAAGAAGTTTGCCTCCTTTCATTTCAGCCTTGCTCACAGCATTGGTCCTGAATAAAGATCTCTCAGCCTTAGGAAGTCTCTGCCAATCTGGGAAGCTAGGGAGACAGAAGAGGGACCAAATCTAGTACAAAAAAAAAAAAAAAAAAAAAAAGCAATGATGTGGAGCTAGAAAGGGGAGGCACAAAACAGGTGACTTGGGATCGCAGGTTATATCCTCCAGACCCTAAGCACCAAGGTAGCTGTGTACACTCTGGAAAAGGAAGACCTCAGATAGGAAAACTGCATGGGGAACCAGGACTGGAGTGGGAATCCAAAATGGGAAGGCCAATTACTTCATGGGAGTTTTTAATGAGTCGAGTGCCCCCCACCTTCTGATTACTTCTTACCACAAGGTGGTAACCAGTCTGCTCTGTTTACTCTCTTTAGGCGTACGTTTTAATACTTTCTGAAAGATTTCACATAAGCTTCCTGCTGCCATGTGCCCTCCTTGTATGTTCTAGAAATTTTGCAAAGACCTAAATCCCCTCTGCGTTCTTTCCTGACTGGAGCTGCATGCTGATTCAAGCCATATTCATCCAGGAAGCTCTCTTGCCATCTTTAAAACAAGAAACATCTCCTTCTGAGAAGACTGCACTACAGTTTTCTTTGTGTTGCTAACGAACAAAGAGGCCCCGTTGCAAAACAGCATTTCACGAGCAGAGCGGGGCTGATAGCACCTCTTGCCAAATGTGACTGTGTGTAGTTGTGTGTGGGGGGAAACAGCTTTGTCAAGAAGAGAGCCGACGGAGGCAGCTCTGGGGAATTTTTAGCAACTGCAGCATGGTGTAGTGGAAAGAATGTTTGCATGGGAATTTGGAGACCTGGCTGTACCTCTGACCCACCGTGTGACCTCGGACAAGTCACTTGACCTCTCTGGGCCTCAGTTTCCTGGTCTTTAAAGGAGATGAAGGGAGTAAGCTGGATGATCTCCAAGGATCCTTTCAGCCCTATGCATCCTCACTTCTGGGGGCTGGGATTTGAGGTTTAGACCTGAGCCAACATCCATCCAACCCAAGGGACTTTCTAGAGGCAATAGAATGGCCAGGACAGCTGCTTCAGGGAGTGGCTGGTCCTTGATTAAGGCTCAAATAATTAGCTGAGCTCCACAGTTAGTCTTCTGAAATTAAGAAAGAAAAAGATGTTTAGTTTCAAAAATAGCAGTTGGTGTTCCTTAAAACTGATTGGCTTTGGGGTTTGTAGACTTTATGCACAGACATAATTTCCCTTCCTCTACAGAGAGCAGTTTAGAGTATTGATACTGGAGTTAGTATGACCTGGGCTTGAGTACCATAGCTAGCTAGGTTACCTTGGGCATGTTCTTTACTAGTAACCTGCTTCATTGGGTTGCTGAAAGGTTCAAATGAGGTAACACATGTCAGGCTTAGAGGGCAGTGTCTAACCTTAAATAACCACTCAGAAAGCCATTATTTTGATTATATATTACTGTTTAACAAATCATCCCAAAACTTGTTGGAAAGCAACAACCATTGCATTGGTTGTTTCTCCATGCTTCTTTGAGTCAGGATTTGGGACATGGCTCAGAGGGATGGTTTGTCTCTGCTTCCTGATGTCCGAGGCATCAGCTGGAGAATGTGCGAATGACTAGGGGAGATTTGAACCGCAGGGTGCTAGAATCATCTGCAGGCTGTTCACTTACACATCTGGAAAACAGGCTGGGTTGACTTGAAGGAAGGTTGGCCTTAGGCTGGGATTGTTGACCAAAGTCCCTACATGTGACTTGTCTATGTGGCTTGAGCTTGCTTGCTGCAGTGGCCATGAACCGTACTAACTTCTTACATGAAGACTCAGAGTTCCAAGAACAATGTGCCAGTCAACAACCCAGAGGTTGCATGCCTTTTTAGAAACTACCCTTAGAAGCAACAAAATGTCCCTTCTGTTGAAGCACAAGTTAGCGTGCATTCAAGCTGAGGACCACCTTTCAAAAAGAAGTCCCAAAGAATTTGTGGCTATGTTTTAAGACCTCAGTAGCCATATAATTATCATTGTTATTTTCTGTACTGTGTATATAATCTTTTGACTAGATAGAAAGCATCTTGAGGGCAGAAGCTACACATTTCTCTACAGAGACTTAGTACAACACTAGTGAACATAAGACTAAGTCAACACGTTTTTAAAAATCAAATTGACTTCGATAGGCAGGTCCTTCCTTAGTGGAAGGACCCTGATCGTTAAAGCCAAGGAGAGTTGGGTTAAAAAAACTGAATTTAAAAATGTGCCCTTTGGCAAATCACTTGTCTTTCTAGACTCAATTTTCTTTCTCCCCACTCAAATGGAGACATTAATACCAATCTAAAGGATTGTTGTAAGAATTAGGGATAATACGTGCAAAATGGCCAACATCTAGTTGATGTTAATGAACACTGTGAGGGACTGTGGCAGGCACAGAGATGCTCAGGGTGACAGAGTGGTTTCAAGTCCCATTGCTTTCTTTTCTTGGAGGGCAAAATGGGTATAATAGTATATTATGTTTAGGTTTATTGTAAGGATTATTAGTACATCATGTAAAGCTTCCAGCTCAGTCCCTGATACATAGCAAGGACTTAATACCTAGCACCTGTAAGAGTACCTGTAGAGTAGCCACAGTTAAAATTGCTATTCTTTTGTTTGTACATTGATTCATTTATGAATTTATGCATTGCACAATTATTTATTTAATGCTCGTATCTCATAATAGCTTCATTTCTTAAGTCCTTGCTTGCTAGGGTCTGTTGATGCCTAGATCTGGAAATATATATTCATTGATGGAGAACTGGCCCTTCAGCAAGGAGCTCACAGGTGCAGGCCCGCTGCTTGGGACAGTATTCTATTTGGACACAGGTGCAATTGAATTTTAATTGCCCCTGTTGACTTTTGACCCCAGAATGCCTCCTGGCTTCCTCCTGTTACAACCATTTCGCTCAGATATCTACATGTGTCCTTTCCTCTTTAGACCTATCTTCTTCTTCTTTTTTTTTTAAGTTTATTTATTTAGTTTGAGAGAGGGAGTGCCAGAGCACACGTGTATATGCATGAGTGAGGGAGGGGCAGAACGAGAGGAAGAGAGAGAATCCCAAGTAGGCTCCCCACTCAGGGCTCCTCCACATGAGCTCATGACCTGAGCCAAAATCAACAGTTAGAGGCTTAACCGTCTGTCTGAGACACCCAGGCTCCCTCTCGCCCTCTTTGGGTCTATGTTCTTTACTACTGTGTGACTACAGGCAACACGTGAGCTCTTTGTGGCTGTTTTTGCTGTTGTCTTTTAAAAAAGTATTGTTTTCCTAGCTCAAATGCATCAAACCGTACCAGCCTTGTCTGTGTGTCACCAAGCAGGACACTCAGTTTCATTTTTCCAGGTGGTTCCTAGGACCTGAGGCTCTATTAGGAACCATCGACTAGGAGCTCCTCACTTTCTTCCTGAAGATCTCCCAAAAGCCCCTAGCCTTAGCCTGTTTTTAAAATGAGCCTAGATAATCTGATAAACTGTCTTTGTCTTTAGAAAAATAGGTAGACCCAATACAAAACACAATGTACTTTGCAGATGATTTTGAGGTTATTCATGGCCCCCTCTGGCATGAATTTCTTCCGTGGCATATTTTTTCCGAATGACTCTGTTTCAGTGATTTTGATGGCATGATTTTCTGGCCTTTTGCTCAGATCTGCTTGAGTATCACAGTGTACCTGTGAGACTTAGGTCTCACTTTTCCAAGTCCTGCATCCCTTCATTGTGGTAGATATGTGATGTGTTTGGCTGCCAAGAATTTGGTTTTCCTTGCTAGCCAAGTATCTTCTTCTGCACCCACAGGATGCAGTTTGAGTGGGGTTTGTCATCAGGAGCCTTGCCCTCCCCTGATCAGGGGATGAGCTCATGCCCCAAGTCAAGTCTGTTGGGTGCTTCCTCCCTGGAAATGGAATCTTGACCAAAGGGACGAAGAGATTGGAAATGATGGCTTGCCATTTCATCTAAGCACTTCTGCAAAATGGCCAGGCATGCCTGCTTTTCTTTTCCCCAGACCTCTTCTTAAGTTTCCCATTGAATCCAGAAGTTCCTGATAGCCTTCTAGTGAATTCCCTTTTGTTCAAGCTTATAAACTTGCAACCAGAAAACTCTGAGAAAGCCACAGACAACACACTTCTGGGGGAGAAAGTAGCATAATGAGAAAGATTATGACTGGTGTTTGGAGAAAGGCAGACCCAGGTCTGAATCACAGTTTTACCATTCACCAGCTGGGTGCCCTTAGGCAAGTTCATTCTTCTCTTAGGATGTCAGTGTCATTGCAAAACAGGGATAATGAGTTCTGAAACCTTGATTCTCAAACTTGGCTGTGCAGGGAAATCACCTGGGGAGATTTAAAAATTACTAGTGGTTGGGTCCCATCCCCAGAGATTCTCTGGAATGATTTTGGAAGTGCTTTTCTGGGTGTTGTGATTTTATAAAGCTCCCAGGTATTTCTGATGGGCAGCAGTGTTGGAGAAAATTGACCTAAAGAAATTCTTCAAATTACAGAGGAGATTAAATGATACAAGTTTTGTAAAACCTTTAGCACAGTGGAGCGATTGATAAGTCATTCTCCTTTCCTTTCCTTTCTTAAGGTGAGCCAGAATCACTTGCCTTTGCTTCTAGTACAGTTTTCTTTGTTTGTAATAGTCATAGCCATGCATGACAAGCATGATGCAATATAACTGCTTATTTATACCATTTGAGGTGAAGGCCAATCATAGATGTAGCCAGAATTATAGAATATACAAAAATGTGATTACTGTCATATCCGTGGAATAACTAGGACAAGTTCAACAATGTTTTGTGAGAGCATTTTATGGAGTGACTGCTTTAATGGGAGATGAAATTGATTTATAATTACCATGGCAACAGCAAAATAGAGTGATGTCTTTGCAAGGGGCCTGGACCAGGACCCACAAGGATTCTCTCCCAGATCTTCCCTGTAACTTGCTGAGTGACCTTGGCTCAGGCAGTTCATCTCTCTAGTCCTCAGTTTCCCGGGAGCCTATTTTCTAATAGGTGCAGCTTCAAAAGAATTTTTTAAGGAAATATGTTGATGTGACAGTTGTTAAGACACTGATGAAAAGATTCTATAGGAAGGAGAGGAGTGAAAGCAGGGCCTTGAGCCTCTTAGAAAAGATAATTATAGAGATTGGTTCTCCCATATGTCATCTCCCCTCTTTCCCTACCCCACAGCCTCTTCTGCATCTTACCATGTAGGAACCTATCCAAACCGCTATCTTTATGAGGGGCTTTCTATAGAGAGGATACAAAGGGAAACTCCTATCTTAGCCCAGGGTTTCTCTACAGAGGTACTATTGACATTTGGGGCTGGATTTTTTTTTGTTTTGTTTTTTTTGTTCTGGGGGCTGTCCTGTTCATTTTAAGGTATTTGGCAGCATCTCTGACCTCTACCCACTGGATTCCACTATCAGCCCCTCTCCAGTCTGACAACCAAAAGTGTCTCCAAACACTGCCAAATGTACCCTGGAGGACAAAACCATTTCTGGTTGAGAACCAGTATTCTAGTCCAGTCTCAGCGAAGTGGGTTTAAATAAAAAAAGCAGCATGAATGTTGTGAGTGCACAGTGGTTAACCTCTATAGTGCCCTCAAAGATTTTCTTAAATGCCAGGGAGCCAGATAGCTATTAGGAATCCTTACATCCATTGTTACAGATGGGGGTTCTGAGTTCCAGAAAAGTTAATAGTAATCATAATAACCACTGGCTACCATTTATTGAGTGTTTATTATGTGTTATGTGCATGGCTAAGTGCTTTATATATTATATTGTCTCAATTAATAGTTACATTGACAGAGCTTGCAAACCAGTGGCCAGTAGGCCAAATTCAGCCTTCTAGTGTGTTGTACTTGGCTCACGTGGTATTGGCTCATATAATTGTTATTTTCCTTTTTAATGTCAGTTTCTTGCCAACATTTTAAGATTGGGTGAATTCATATAAAAATCTACCTCTAGCTTCTTTTTTTAAGAAATTGATAAATTTGGGGGTACCTGGGTGGTGCAGTCATTTAAGTGTCCAACTCTTGATTTTGGCTCTGGTCATGATCTTACGGTTTGTGGGTTCATGGGTTCATGTCCCATGTCAGGCTCTGCCCTGGGATTCTCTCTCTCTTCTGCTCTGTCTGCCTCTCCCCCACATGCACGTATGTTCTCTCACTCTCTCTCCCGATAAATACGTTTTAAAAGTAAATTTGGCAATAGAGGGTCAGATTGTCTCAATGGCAATAATTGTCTGGTTTTTAGATGAGGGGTATCCCCATTGCACCGCAGTCTCCACCCCTCCTGGCTGTGGCTCCAACTGTGTGTGAGATGCCATTTGGCATCATGTTATTTTTCTTTAGCTTCCCTCATTGATATCATCTGCCTGGCTCCTCTAGGTTGTTGTATTTGTGGCTCCTTCCTTTACCCACACTGTGTTGCATATATTACTGTTGTCATTTTAAAGTTTATTTATTTTGCGGGGGGGGAGAGAATCCCAAGCAGGCTCCATGCTATCAGCGCAGAACCCGACACGGGGCACAAACCCATGAACCATGAGCTCGTGACCTGAGCTGAAATCAAGAGTTGGACCCTTAACTGACTGAGCCACCTGGGAACCTTAGTTAGTTCCTGTTTTAAAGATGGGAAAACAGAGTCTAACTAAAGTAAAGCTCTTGTCCAAATTCACACAACGAATAAGGTGGGAGAGAAATCTGAGCCTCCTACCTTGCCAGCATAGCCCTTCCTGACATCACAGAACAGCTTCTGGGAGAGCCTCCCTACATCCTGGGATGCCCCTGCCGGATCTTCGGCAGCTTAGGGTTTCCTTGGAGAACCAAATCTCATTGCCCTTTTGCTCACCAGGAAACCACATGTCACCAGCATGGGAAGAGCGTCCTCTGAGTGTAGCTCCCAAGCTGCATTTCCCCTATGTCTGTGCCACTCTTTGGTCTGTGTCCAAGGGCTGCTCACACACTCCCACGTAGCTGAGGGGCCAGCTGGTGTGTGTGCTTCTGCCTAAGATGAGGCTGCTTGCCTGTGGGGAGGCTGTGATTGCTTTAGGAAATTAAGTGGGAGTGATTAATTAGGAAATGTACTGAGGACTCTGGAAAGAAATAGCTGAAAAAGAAAAAAAAAATTGGAACTCTAAATACGGAATGCTTCTGGCCACATGGCTAAGGATACTGTGTTCAGTGGAACTGAAGGCATTTGATTCTGTTATTTCTGCTGCTTCTGTTTTGATATACCGCCCTTGCATAAGGTTGCTGGAAGGAACCACAGAATCAGCTGGCTCAACCTCATCTTTTACCAAGTGGCAGTGAGAGCTCAGAGAGGCCACCAGGGGAAGCTGGCAGCTTCGAAGGAACAGCAGTGCTTGAGACTCAGAAAGACCTGATGTATAATCCTGGGCAAATCTCTGAGTCTCTGGCTTCTCATTGTGAAATCAAGGTAGCATTAGCCATTGCCAAGTGTTGTTGCAAAGAATTAGTGAACAAAAGCTTGAGCATTGACTGCTTCTAAGTAATGTGTGCCAGGCACTGTTCCAGCATGTTGCTGTGTTTTCTTACTCTACAACAGCCCTATGAGGTGGGTACTATTATTAGCTCATTTTATAGATGAAGAACAAAGGCATTAAGAGGATACATTATTTACTCAGTGCTTCACAACTAGTAAGTGGCAGAGCCAAGCTTCCCCTGAAGTCCAAGAATCCACCTTCTCAACCACTAAGCATTCTGTCTCCTATATCGATTATATAACGTGCAGGTGACATTACATAACCAATAAAATAGGTAATTTATGTATGACACAATTTATTGTGTATAAAATAATTAACATATAATTAATTAATATAAAATATGTTATATTAGGTGGAAACCTATGAAGTTGCCATTTTTGTTAGCTGAAAAGGTTGAATAGTAGTAATTTTGTAGAGTTCATTCTAATATATGTAAGTCACAAAAATTTTTCCTTCTCTCACCTTCAGCTAGTTCCTAATTTTGAACCTCAGTTTCTTCCTCCAAAAGTGGGGCTAACATCCCTCACACATGATGCTGCTCTTCCATATCAGTCAGACCATGTGTGGAGAGTACCTAGCACAGTGCTCAGAAAATAGGATCCATTGGTTTCTTTTCAGTCACAGCCAGGGCTCCCCACACACCTGCAGAGTCCTTTCACCCCCAGTGGTTTGGCTTTGGTTTGAGGGTCTCCATGTCCAATAAAACTTTTAAGTTATAGGTAAAGTATTGGGCTCAGGGACTATTTTTCATTTTGTGGACTTTGATATTTTCAATATGCTTCAGTCTAATATAAAGCTTCCTGTCAGGCCAAACTGGATGTGTTGCCTTCCACTCACTTAAGAATTATGGTGCTGCCAGCATAAAATACCATCCGGCCTAGGCTTGTTCCGTCTCTGTTTTCCCTTGGGTCCTAGTGATAAAGCCTCTTGCTATTCTTACTGAGTTTTTGTTAGTGAGCCTTGTCTTTGGAAACTCTACCCAACTTAAGTCCTATCTGTGGGTTTTAATGAAAGTTCTTTCTGATCCCTTGGGGTTTGGGCTTTGTGTTTTGCAGGAGAGCCATATGGTGATGGCCCCACTCTCTCCTCAGACCCTTTACCAAAATGAAGAAATAAGACTGAGTCTTCATCTCATATCCTGGCTGTGCATCTGGATGGGTATTCTGAGTCCTTCCAGTCAGCCTAGAAGATCATTAGGAGACTAAGTGATGAGTCTGCCCTCATCCCAGAGCCCTTATGCTTTCCCAGGGGTCTTGGATACTAGAGGAAGTAGCTGAAACAGGGTGCGGGGGGAGGGTTGGGTCTGTGTCCTAATCCTACAGTAACAGTAAGAGTTTATTTTCATGGACACATTACATTGTGTCAGACACTGTACTAAATGTTTCTTATTGTTTCATTTAATCCTCACAAAATTATGATTAGGGCCAAATTGATGCACAGAAAGGATTAATAGTTTGCCCATGCTCATAAATGTGACAAACAGTAGAGCTGAAATTCAGGCCCATCTGTTTGACCCATAGCTTTGGTTTCTTAGTCACCATGCTTTATAGCTTATAGTCTTCTTTACTTTTGAGGAACTACCAAGTGGGCTTTCTTGATTCCAAAGCAGTAAACTTTACTGATTCCTAGTGTGAAAGCAAAGGCAGAAAGATGGTGCAGATGGTCCCTGAATTAAAGCCCTGAGATACTTGTGATCTCAGTTGCTGCATGGGTCTCTTTCGTGGAGCTGTGCTTCCTTGTGCAAATTTCAAATCCTGTCAACAGGAGACAAGAGCTGTATAGGGCATCAAGTACTGACATACTACCCGTTTATTCATCTGGCAGAGCTATACTCAGTGCAACCCATATGCACCTGTGACCATATGTGACCTGGTGACCAAGCCATTTCTTATCTCCTCAATTTGCTCTTAATGAAAAACAACCATATCACATCACACCTACCACGATGGCTATAATCAAAACAAAAAAACAAAGACCAAAAACCCAGCAAGTAACAAGTGTTGGTGAGAATATGGAGAAATTAAAATACAATGTATAATGGTTTCTGTGAAAAGCATAAAAATAAAATGGTTTCTGTGAAAAGCAGCATGGCGGTTCTTCAGAAAGTTAAACATAGAATTACCATATGATTCTGCAGCTCCGCTACCAAGTTTACACTCAAAAGAATCAAAAGCAAGGACTCAAACAGATACTTATGCCACTGCTCACTGTGACATTATTCACAATAGCCAAAAGGTAGAAACAACCCAGGTGTCCATCAGCAGATGAATGAATAAGCAAAGTGTAGTGTATGCACACAATAGAATATTATTCTGCCTTAACTAGGAATGGAGTTCTGACACACAATAAGGATGAACCTTGAAAACATTATGTTAAGTAAAATAAGCTAGACACAAAAGGACCAATATTGCATGATGTCACTTAAATGAAATATGCAGAATAGGCAAATCCATGGAGACAATGTAGGTTACAGGTTATCAGGGGCTGAGGTGAGGGTGAGGAATAGGAAGTTAATGCTTAATGGGTATAGAGTTTCTGTGTGGGGTGATGAAAAAGCTTTGGAAATAGATAGTGGTTATGGTTGTGTAATATTGGGAATGTACTTAATGCCACTGAACTATGTACTTAAAAATAGTTAAAATTGTAAATTTTGTTACATATATTTTACCACAAGGTAATAAAAAGCAATCGAATCACAAGAGAAGCAAAAAGTCCGAATCACAAGAGAAGCAAAAAGTCTTCTCTTTAAAGGAGCAAGATCTTACAGACATCTCTTTCTTATTCATCTCAGCACCCAGGCCTTACACCTAGTACAGGGCCTGGTATATAGTGCATGCATATTCCATTTTTTGCCGAACCAAACTGGGAACAGACTAATTCCATTTGTAGTTGAAAATGGCAGTGAGGCTGGTGAATGTAAATTTTACTACCATGGCAACTGTGGAACACAAAGACAATAAATATGAAAATGCAGTAATATTTTTGGCAGGTGGGGTCAGCCAGAGGTAACATGGCCCATTGCAGGTAAATATAAGATTTAGGGGAGAGTGAAGTGTTAACAATTGTTATAAAAACTCGGAATCCCACCCAGGCAATGTCCCCTTTGTTCTGGGTGGGAGCATTCGGACAGCTTTCTGGAGCAGTGGAACCACAGGGAGTGAAAGGTTGGGGTCCATGTTGGTACTGCAGGAATCTTTGTTAGAAGATCTTAAGGGCAGATGGGAGGCCAAACATACTTCTCTCCATTTATTCATGACATAGTTCAAATCCTCAGGAAGAGGCGTTGTGGGTCTACACATCTCCTCGGCTGTTGGCAGAATCACAGCTGCCATCTAAGGGGAAGAAGTAAGACCACAATTTGGCATTTAAGGAAATAGATTGCGAAGAGATAAGAGGGATTCATCTTGCTGTGTTGTTTCATGGGCCAAAAGCTTCATCCTGAAGAAGAAAATGGTTTCTAAAAGCTAGTGTGAGTTTCGTGTTACATTTAGTTGTACTCCTTCTGTGAACAGAGGCTTAGATAACCATTTTTGTTGGGAAAGAAAGTCATTTCTTCTCCCCCCTTCCATCGTTCTTTCCCTTTTCACTGATGTGTACACACAGACACATTTAATCATTATTATGGGGGGGGGGCAGTCTTGGAATCCAAGAGCCTGATCTCCTGCAGTGTCCACCACCCTGTTCTCAGCCCACCTATGACTTTCTTCTTTCAGACTCAGAGTTGGGAGCTCTATCCCCTTCTTAATGTGTTGGATGACACAGAGACACCATGAAAGAGTCTGGCCCTCTGACACTGCTACGGGGTGAAACCCATGTGAAAAGGTTCTTAGGCAGCCTGTGGAGTAACTCTGGAACTAATTTCATGATAGTAGAAAGATCATGAGGTTTGGAATTAGGGCTGCATTTGAATCCAGGCTTTGACACTTGATAGTTGTATGACTTTGATGAGTCACTAAACTTCAGTTTCCTTATCTGTAAAATAAAGTAGTGATAGTTAGGTCTCAGGGTTCACTGTGCAGGCCCTATTCATGAGAAGCGCCTGTGTACAACCTGCAAACAAGCAGTTGCCTAGTACTTGGGCAGCTACTGCTGGTATGAAGAAGCCAAACAGTCATTTTGTGTTGTTTGAATCTGGCACTCAAGCATAGTGATGCTGGCCTACTTGAAAAATCCCAGCCTGACGTAATTTAGCAGAGCTCATGGTAGCATCCAGCTACATGCTATGATACAAAGAGCTAACATTTAGAGATCACTCACTATATTTAAAGCACCAAACTAATTGCTTTATGCAAATTATCATGTTCAATTCTCTCAACTGTATAATGTTGATCCTATTATTATACCCATTTTTCAGAAGATAAAACTGAGGCTTAATGAGGTTAAATGATTCATCGAAGATCACTCAACTGGTAAGCACTTGAGCCCAGACAGTTTGACTCCAGAGCCCTGATGCATAAGCAACAAATGGCTACTGTGGGCAGGAAAACCTTCCCTGAGATTGCTTTGCAAGCTGAGCCAGGAAGATGCCATTCTCAAGGTCTGTAATGTGTTATGATCACTCAGTCTCAGAAGCCTGTGTCTCATCTTGAAAATCTCCCCATTTGCCCATTGAATGAAGTCCCCATTCTTTGTTGCCTTTCCAGGCTTGCCAAATCCAGTCCTCATCAATCATGCATTAATTAGTTCATTCTTTCATTCATTCTGTCAACATTCATTTGCTCAACAGCTCCCTTGGACCATGACTGTTAGTGCTGGAGATCACTTATGGAGTACTTACTAGACCCCAGGCACTGTCCCGGTGACTTTTACACATTATCCAGGTACTATCCAGGTACTTATAATACAACTCTCCATGGTAGACTTCATTACCACTTACCACTTATTACTACTTTATAGTTGACAAAATAGAGGCCGTAAGGAGGCTAAAGTAGTTGCTTAAGGTTCCAAGGAAGTATGTCAGAGACCAGAGTCAAATCCTTTATCATTCCTTGATCTGAGGAATTCTCTTCCTTTCTCAATGCCTGTAGCATTAACTAGTTCTCTAAACTAGTGGTTCCTAAACTTGAGGAGGCATCAGAATCACCTGGGCTTGTTTAAAAATAAATTTTTAACATTTATTTATTTTTGAGAGAGAGAGAGAAAAACAGTGTGAGCAAGGGAGGGTCAGAGAGAAGGAGAAACAGAACTTGAAGTAGGCTCCAAGCTCTGAGCTGTCAGCACAGAGCCCGACACTGAGCTTGAACTCACATACTGTGGGATCACGACCTGAGCTAAAGTCAGATGCTCAACCAACTGAGCCACCTAGGCATCCCACAGACTTGTTTAAACACAGACTGGTGGGCTTCACCTCCAGAGTTTCTGATTCAGTAGGTCGGGATGAGGCTGAGGAATGTGCATTTCTAATAAGTTCCCAGGTGATGCTCATGATCCTGGCCAGGTGACTCACTTTGGGAACCACTGTTCTAGTCCAAGCTCTTTGAGGACAGGAATCCTATCTTGTTCTCCTAGCATTACACAGTGCCTGGCACAAGTAGATGCTCGATGTGTGTTTGTCATTTTGAATTGTTTGATCACATCTTCATTTCTCCTTTATATACCATAGATAAAGGTTCTCCATGTGCCAATTCTTAGGCTTTGCCATGTAGGATTTAAACTCCTGGGGGTCAGAAATTTCACCTTATTTTAAAAAAGGAATTTCAGGGTGCCTGGGTGGCTCAGTCGGTTAAGTGTCCGACTTCGGCTCAGGTCATGATCTCACGGTTCATGAGTTCGAGCCCCACGTCAGACTCTGTGCTGACAGTCAGCTCAGAGCCTGGAGCCTGTTTCAGGTTCTGTGTCTCCCTCTCTCTCTGACCCTCCCCTGCTCACACTGTCTGTCTGTCTGTCTGTCTCTCTCTCATAAAAAATAAAAATAAAAACTTTAAAAAAAAAGGAATTTCACCTGATATTTTGTAGCATCTTGTACAGAGCCAGCCTCGCACACACTAGGTGTTAGGTAAATGTCAGCTGGCAGAGACCAACCTTGGTAAGACCAAATTTACAAGCCACTTGAACTCTGTGCATATAGCTCTTGAGACAATCTCTAGATACCTAGAAGAGGGCCCAGTACGTAGCTGGTGCGCAGTAGTCTGTTGAATGAATATCCCCAATCCCTGTGGCCTCACTGAAAGCATAGTTTGGAGGATGGAATTTTTCAGGGTTTCTAGCTACACACTGGAATCACCTGGGGGGCTTTAAAATAATATTGATGACTGATATCTACCCCTGGAGATTCTGACTTCATTGTTCTCAGTGTGGCCTGGGCAGCAAGTTTTGTATAGCTCCCTTGGTGATTCTAATGTGCATCCAAGAATTGGAACCCTTATCTAGAGTCCTTGGCTGCATAAAATTCTCTTGAGCATTTATAGAATGCTGTGCAGTATGTGAATATAAGTGCACATGTGTGTAGAGAAGTGCAGAGCTATGTGCTCCAGGAGTGGCACAGAGTGAGCGTCTTTGACTCTAGAATATGGGTGCAGGAAATGAAAGTCAAGCCTTGGGTAAAAACCTGGCAAAGCCAGAGTGTACTTGAGAGTGCTGAGCAGGCCTGCCTGTCTCCCATGGCTGCCTTTAGCTGACTCCTGGTTGCCACATTCCATGGCCGAGGAGGCTCCATTTCAAGGCTGAATGCAGGTGTTGTGGCTTTTGCAAGGCCCTTTTGTTCACCCTCAGATCTGAAGGGGCTGTCCTCCCAGGGGCTGAGGTGTGGGGCTTAGTATTTGGCATCATGCACATCAGTGCTGAGTTTATTCTTGTGTTTCTCGGTGGAAATGCACACTGCTACTTGAGACTCAGGAGCTGGCTGGGAGCAATGGGAAAGGTCATGCCTGGGCCCCCACCCTAACAGGTTGCTTGACTCAGCATAATCCTGGTGTAATTAAGCATGACAAGAAGAAAAAGGGGAAAGGGCTGGTGGTTACTAGTGTGCACTCAGCCCAGGCCCCCAGGGACCAGGGTATTCAGAAGTGCCAGCTGTTCTCAATTTTATTGGAGCCAAGATTTGGCTCACCTACATCCATCTCCACCAATTTGTCCCTCGGCATTTGGGGTGTGGTTCAGTAGACCTGTAGCATCAAGTATCCCAGAGAGATGGTTGGGTGAGTAATTCTTTATTCCCTTCCCTTCTCTTCTCTCTTCTCATGTGGTCTCAGAAGCTGTGTGTAAGAGACACGATCACATTAGTACATACAAATCGCCCACTATTGTTTGAGTGGTTGCATTAAGTAAGGCAGGAACTGTGCTGGGCACTGGAGCAGGGTCTGGTTCCTAAGACTTGGTTACACTAGTGGGAAAGGATTTAGTCAGGATAAAGTCTGGGATCAAATCCAGTCACCTACTTGAGCCAGACAGATAACATAAATGGGTGAATTGGGCTGCATATGAAGACATAGGGAGTGATGGGGGCTCATAGGGCCATAAGTGAACTGGGGACCACATGCGCAGCAAAAACTCATTATTTAAAAACCCTTATTTGCCAAGCAGACAAAACAGGGTCTGTACAGTGGGATTCAATGGTGGGGAGCCAGTGAGACACCACTACTAGTCACTTAGCGTGGGGAATACTCAGCTAAAAGACTGCAGGCTCCCTCATGTCTATATGTGAGTATAGAAACCTAAATTCCAGAATGGACTCATGATCCTGGAGGGGTTGTCTTCGGGGGCCAGCTGCACCCACCGTTGCTGCTTAGGGAGCCCACATTGAGCATCTGTGAAGGCTTCCAGAATTCAACTTGCCAAATTGAGAATTGACTTGATCTTGTCTGGTGGAGGTATCTAATGAGGCTGCAAATGTGATAGGGAAGAAATTGTAGGGACTCTGCCCTCACTCTCCCTTTCTGTCCCTTTAGGAACATTAGAAGCAAAGGACAAAGGAAGGAACAGAGTGGAATCCTGAGCACTCTTGTCCATGTTTCCTTCAACTTAGGAGAGCTTGGTAGATTTCTTTCCTGCTCCCACCCAGTTTCCTCCTGGTCTCCTTCCTCACCTGCCTGCTTTAACCAGCACTGTGTGCATTTGCCCATCACTGGACTGTAGACCCAGATCTCCCAGGGGGATGAGCTCAGTTTCCTGAGCTCTACCCTGCAGTGCTAGGGTCAATGGCAAGGTTTCTATAGATCAAGAGGCCTATGAAGAAACAAGTCACTTGTGCTTATGGAATTAGAGTGACAAGTCCCTTTCTCTGGGGTTTGAAGCACTACATAGCTTCTAGTGCTTGCTCGCTTCTGACATGGTGCTATTTTTAGTATTATTTTCCAGATATATGGGACTCTCCCACTGTTGTTCTCTTTTATTTGTTCATCCGTGTGCTCGTATTTTCCACAGTGAGTGTGCTGGTTTGGTTCACAGTGAGTGAAATGGTTTCTGCAAAGCTCCTTGCCTCCTTCCTAAAACAATTTACCCCTTTGCAGTGCCCCACACACCAACATCATGGCCCCAAGCCACGTCAGAGTGAACAAACCACAGACTGAAATTGCAACCGTTGAGGAAAGAGGAGTCTTTAATTTGGGCTTAAAATAGCCCACAGCCTGAGAGTTTGGGAGACCAGGAGCAAGGTGTAATCGTAGGAATGGTCATTGGAGACCCACCCCGAGATGACTGAGCAGCAGCTGTGGGCTGAGAGAAAAACAGGCATAGAGGTTGGGGGTCTGGGCTGGAGTCACCCGCAGCTCATTTAATACTGTCTTCTTGAGTCTCATTTTATAATGGAAAAGTGAACGACATGGCAATAAAAATACATGGCAACTACCTGCTCCATCTGGAATGGTGTATCTGCTCCCCTCTTTCCTCAAAACTCTGTTCAGGCATCATTGTAATCTTAGGTATAGTCAGAGCCACCATACTGCTGAACTCCTGGGAAACTTGCACATTATATGTTTCAGGGGTGCCATTCTCACTGTATACTCTTGAACAACGTCTCCTGAAGTTGTGCAAGCAGCAGTACTGGTGATAATAAGAGCAAATGGATGTTGAGTATTTATGTTGAGGGATGTTGAGGACAAAGGGATGTTGAGGACAAAGGGATGTTGAGGACAGGGCATTGTCCTGGCCTCTTGATATGCATAAACTAGATTAATTCTCAATCCATGAGGAGGACATTGTGATTATCTCCACTTTACGGATAAGGAAATGGGGGCACAGAGAATTTAAATAACTTCCTGCATCATGATGCGAAGTCAGCCATATGCAGAATAAGCTTCAGTCCAACCCTGGTGCCCAGACTTAACCATTATGCATCACCCTCCATGTTAATATTTTGGTTTTTATTCTTCTGACTATTGTGAATGCTGCCCTTCTTAGCTCAGGATACTGTAACAAAATACCATAGACAGGGTGGCTTAAACAACAGACATTTATTTCTCATAGTTGCGGAGGGTGAAAATCTGAAATCAGGGTACCGACACAATTGAGTTCTGGCGAAAACCGTCTTCCTGGCTTGGGTATGGCTTCCTTCTCTCTTCCTCACATGTGGAAGAGAGTGCTCTGATGTCTCTTCCTTTTCTCATAAGGGCACTCATCTCCTCATGGGGCTATACCCTCATGACCTCATCTAAACATAATTACCTTCCAAGACACCCCCTCCAAATATCATCACACTGGGGTTTAGGGGTTCAACAAAAGAATTTTGGGGAAACACATTCAGTTATAACACTGATATTTCCTTGTTTTTGAACCTACTGGACTTGTAAGGTCTTAGATCAGGGGTCAGCAAACATTCTCTGTAAGGGATCACATAGTACATATGTAGGCCTTGGGGACCATACAGTCTCAATAGCAGCTACTCAACTCTGCTTGTGTAGCACGAAAGCAGCCACAGACAGTCTATAAACAGATGAGTGTGGCTGTGTTCCAGAAACACTGTATTTATGGATACTGAAATTTGAATTTCATATATTTTTATGTGTCGTGAAATATTATTCTTCTTTTGATTTTTCAACCATTTAAAAATATAAAAGCCATTCTTAGTTCATGGGCCATACAAAAACAGGCAGTGGACTCCATTTGGCCTCTGAGCCACAGCTTGCTGACCTCCATCCTAGAGTACAGGGATTTGGAGGATTATATATTTATTTTAATCCATGGCTTCCCAGGATGTCTCTTGATCCTGACCCTCAGTCTCCACCCATAAATGCTGATTGAACAAATTACTGCATGGTAGGCTCTCTGAGGTATACTAGATGGTTCTGGGATAGTGCTGATTTTTGGATAATGAGTAAAAAGTTCCCTTTACTCAAAGCAAGGGATGGAAATCCAGGCTTTGTCACAATTACTAGAAGAGGGCAGAAGCCTCCCTTCAGGGATTTTTGTAGAACAGTGAAGAGAGAATTTTTTTTCTGCATGAAGTGTAGGGATTTATTCTTTGCAAGTAGACCTATAGAACGTGATTCGTAATAGGAAACAGATTTTCCCCTGAAGATAAATGGAATGTCCCCCACCTCCCAAACTGAGAAGAGAATTGTTTCCTCTTTACAAAGGAAACAAATTGGATTCTCAAAGGAATAATCAGAGAAGTTTTTAAAATTGTCATAATAAGCAAGATATGGTTTCGTGAATGATGAAAGGGATATTAGCCTCTTTGGGTCTGGACAATGCAGGATTGGTTTGAGAATCAGACGAGCCCTTCTCTCTCCCAACCTAGCTCTTGTCCCTAGGCATTTTATCAGTGCCAGATTCAGGAAAGTGGCTCCCACCTGAATGGGGTGGGTGGGTCCATCCCTGTCCCAGTGATGTACTCTAAAGGCATCTTCTTCCTTTCTAGCTCTTCTTCTGTAGCACACTGTTAAGGAAGGCCCTTATTCTTCAGCCCAGCCACCTGATAGCTGCCTTCATTTTGGTCCATAGTACAAGGCATTACAAATGGGAGACTTGCCCAAGCAAAGGCACAGTACTTAGGATGAGCCTTGTGGGGGTGTGGTGGGGGAGGCTGCCTGGATACATTAACTCTTTGGGCTACACTTCGAGGCAGCCAGGACATAAGGCTGAGACATCTTGCCTTGCTGAGAGCAGAGAAGCACAATGATGCTTTTGGGCAGGGATTCCAAGAGTTGGTTCAAAAGTTAAGACTGGCTGGGTGAGGGAGGAGCCATAGTCATTTGATCCAAAGCCTGAATTTTCCCATTCTTTACTGGATCCTTGCGATGTAGAGGAGACTCCCACACAACCCTTGCCTTCTGGTTGTTCATGGTAAAGTAGACAGATATAATTCATTTAATTCCTTCAGTTCCCTGTGATGTAGGGGAGCAGAGAGCAAGGAGCCCTGACAATTTAACCTGCCCTCCAGAATGTTGCATAACCTCTAGGGAGCTCAGTTTTCTGTTAAAACGGGGCCAGTAGTAGTACCCACCTCTTAGAATTGCTGTGGACGCTCGAAGGAGATGAACAGTGCCTGACACAGAGAAATCAACACATGCCAAACATTATTATTATTATTGTTATTGTTATTGTTATTGTTATACTTTCCAGCAGATAATTTCCTACATTTGTACAACTCTCTTTTAATTTATAAAGCCCTTTCTCTTGAATATTTTATCATCTTTAAAGCCTGCTAAGGTTTAGTAGGTGCTTTTAACCCTGTCTACACATGACCTGAGTGACTTGCCCCAACCACACAGTTATACCGTGTCATGACCCCTGATGGTACAGCTTCAGCTCTGTGCCATTCTGGTTTCTTGCAGAGATACAGCACCATGTCAGCCTAATGGGTGATTCCAAATATGTAAGAAGTGTTCTCTGCTCTCAAGGAGCTTACAGTTTAGTTGAGATTTGAAGGACCTTGCTCTAGGAAGTAGAGAGTCCACATACAAGTAGAAACCACTTTTGCTGTCTCCAGGAAGAGAAAGCGGGCCAGAAATGGACTGGCCAAGAGCCCTGTAATGGCACCATCAGATGACACCCAGAATCTTCTTGTGCTGAACCTATAAAGACTTGTCTCTGATTTCCTGCATGTCACTCGGCAAATTCCCTCCATGTGTGAAATGAGCAATGGAGCCAACTCTCTGGTAGATGGTGTTAGCTCCAAGTTGCATCACATTCCACCCCCTTCTCCTTTGCAACAGACCTTAACATTATTCTGTGATTACTTCGCATCATCCTTCCCAAATGTGCATCAAATTAAAGAGTTATTAGGGCATGGCAGGACATGTTTATGGGGAAGAATTTCCTTTAAAGTCACAGCTCAGCCTGAACTCACTTTATTAGTGTTTATACAAAGTATGTAGTCTGTTCCAATGCAATCCATGTTTATATTCCTGTAGCAATCATTGCATTCCTGGGGCTGCTCCTTCCTGTTTTCTTAAAGTGATTACTGCACCTATATGAAAAGTTAATAGTGTATGTGCTCTATGGCTGTTGGGTTTGGAGTTGTACATCATTTGGAGAACAACACTTAACCATGACATGTCCTGCAAATGGTATAGGCTTTGAAGTGTTGCTGCCCAAGTGGACAAGAAGGGACATTCCTTAAGAACAAGGACATTGTGGACAGTCAGGGCCCCTTGTGAGTACTTCCTTTGTCACTCACCTCCGCTGTGGGTTTTTATGGCTCTAGCTAGGATGACCACTTTTGCTGAATTGCTCAGAACAGTCCCAACTTCTGCCTCTTTTCCTCAAATAATCACTAATGGTATCTTCTTTGACTCACAAAATCATTCAAGTTTGGATAAAAAAATTATATGATCACTGTAGTTCTAACTGGTGCAGATTTACTGGTACAAATGAAATACTAATATTGAGTTTGGATCTCAAGTCATTGTCAATGAAAGGCAAATGTAACTCAATTAAAAGTGTCAATAAAGAGCTAGGTTCAGATCACTCAGCCATTCAACAAATGTTTATTTGTGCTTCTTAATATGCCAGATGTTGTGCTGGACCCTGGGGATTCAAACATAAGTAAGATTTGGCCCCAACTCCCAAGAAGTTGGAGTTTACTGATGTAGCTAAAATTGTGGGTATGTTAAAGAAACTCCCTGGTTGGATCATTTCATTTTGCCTTTCACCCTTCAGTACTCTATTTATTTCTTGCAAGTTGATTGATTGCTTAAGTTCTCAGGCACTGACCTCTAACTGTCCGAATATAAATGCCCTTAGTGTACTTACCAGCTTCTGATCATAGAATAGGGTCATAATCTCCCTGTGCCTCCATTTGTTCATTCATAAAATGGGACTAATAATAGCACCAACCTTACAGGTTGGTTGTAAGGATTACAAGAGGCACTGAATGTGAAGTGCTTAGAATAGTGCTTAGCACATGGTCAACACCCAACACACATTGGCTTTTGCATAATAATTACTCACTCCACAGATATTTATTTAGACTCTAATGTGGGCTGGCTG
The DNA here is from genome assembly GCF_003009895.1 of Hyaena hyaena. Lineage (NCBI taxonomy): Eukaryota > Metazoa > Chordata > Mammalia > Carnivora > Hyaenidae > Hyaena > Hyaena hyaena. Next base: position 2,087,913 of record NW_024080933.1, on the reverse strand, counting down.
CAGTTTTTCTACCTCTGTTGACTAGAACTTAGGTGACCTTCTTAAAAACATAATTTAAGGTAATGTGTGTTAATGGAGTCCAAAGCCTGTGAGAATTTTCATGGGTGAGAATTCAGAGTCAGTGAGATTCTGACCTTAGGGGATCAACCAGTTCATTTTCCCCCTTTTAAAGAGTGGGGGTTGGGTAGCTTTTCTAAAATCATGCTTTGGGTTAGAAACAGCACAGAGAAAAATCACAGATGCTTAGCTTCTAGGCCTTTCTTTCCCACTCTGCCACACTGCCATGTATATCAGTCAGCACAGACAAGACTATGCTGCAGAAACAAATTCAGATTAGCAGTGGCAGAACACAATAATATTGTATTACTTCCTTAAATCAGAGTCCAATGTAGTTGGTCTTCATAGTGGGCTGTGCTCCATATTGTCACTCAGGAACCCAGGTTCCTTCCATTGTAGGACACTATCATTTTTGACACATGGGCTACCAATGTTTAAGAATACAAGAAAAGGGAAGAGGGTATAATGTGAAGGATGTTCTACAGTCTTGCCTGGAAATGGCTTGTATCACTTCCATCTGCATTTCTTTAATCAGACGTCAGTCATATTGTCCTACCTAGATACAAGGAGTGCCAGGAAATTTAATCTTGTTGTTTACCTAGGAGGAAAACAGAATGGTTTGGTGAACACATAGCGTTGTTCCTGCCATATCATGTGCCAAATACTTCTTGCCACATTTTTCAAAGGCTGACCCCAGTCTCTTCTGAGATTTCTGTTTTATAATTCCCAGGGATTTGTGGAGCCTTTTTTTTTTTCTTCAGATGCCCTCATCTATAGGGTAGAGAAGGGTTTTAAGAATGGGCCTTTTGGGAAGAATTTGGAAGGTGTGAGATTTCTGGACATAGAGGTGAATCTTTTGGGTTGATAGTAATTATCTGGAGGTTACTGCTCAGAAAGAAGTTGTCCTATGTCATTGTAGGAAGTATTTGGGAAGGATTTATTCTTTATTTATTTGTTTTTGAGAGTCAGGACTGGGATGTCCTGGGGTGTGTCATGAAGAGAGAGACTTCCCTGTGGATGTTTTATTGAGGGATGTGCTTGAGAGGACTAGGAAGATCTGGGGAGAGAGCTTTGGATTAGACTACATGAGCCTTCAAGTTTAGTCCAGCACTGAGATTTAACGTATTCTTCATCTTCTGGTACTCATGTTGTGTATGAATAATAATCAACAAATTGGTGGTAATGATTACCTATTGGGTATTTATTAGATGATCAGTCCTGTGCTAAATCACCTTATCATCTCATTTAATCCTCACAACATCATAGGAAGTAGATACTGTTTTTATACTCATTTTACAGAAGAGAAAACAGGAACTTAGGGATGAGTTAAGGAATTTGTCTAAAATCATTACCACTTCTGGTAAAATTTGAGCCCAGGCTGTCTGATTCTAGTGCCTGCTTCCTTAAGCATTATGCTCTGGAGCAGGGGGAAGGATCTCAAACTCCAGTGCCTGTAAAGGCCAAGCAGGTGGCAACAGTGAGGAAGCAGATGGATGAGAGCCCATACCTTGTTCAAAATGGGCACTTGCCTCTTAGCTACAGTATTCAGTGGCCATGAGAGCCCAGTGGGTCATATCACCTGATTTTTTTGGAGACAATCCAGAATCCCAGATTTGTATGTGAAATGCTTCCAAATTAATAATTAATTTATAAATGTTAAAATCATATCGAGGACCAGAGTAAAAATGTCTGCAGGCCAGAATTGGCCCATGAGCTATCAGTTTGCAAGTTCTACTCTACTGCCTCCAGCAAAGAGCTAAATATGCCCCCTGTATGCCCTTTTCTGCTGGAGCACGAAGCTGAGCAGAGCAAGACAGGAGCCAGCAGGGAGCTCTCCTGCTGCAGGGAGAGTAAGAGTAGAGACCCATGCTTGCCCTTCCTCCTTGCAGGGCCCTCGCCACCCCCACATCCAACCATCCAGGTTGCCCCTCTGTCTGACTGCTCTCCTCCCTGCAGGTAGCTGTCTATATAGCACTGGCTGCAAACTTTTGCAGGTGTAAAATTACATATGCAAGAGTGTTGCCAAGTCAGAAATTCAGCCCAGGGAGGCTTAGTTCCCAAACAACTGAGGTAGTGTGAAGCCAGTTTTTTAAATCAAATTCAGTCATTTCTCTCCCGAATGCGTGTATGTGTTTTTAAACTTGTATGTAGTTATGTAACTGATGAGGATGAAGTGAAAATGTCAGAAAATAATTCAGTAATGTCTCTGTTGTACAGGTTGAGGAGTGGGTAAAACATGAGAGGGAAGCTCTGTGAGGGTGATCCACAGTGAAATGTGGCCACATGTGTTACCTAGTGGGGTGATGTTTTGATGGCTCTTGAACACATACTGTTTTCTCTCCTCCATCATGGAAGATGAATGGAGGTGGCTGGGGAGAGAAAGCAAGGAAAGGAAGATACCCATAAGGGTAGGACCATCTGAGCAGCTTCTAAGAACAGCCCTTGGGCTCATCAAAGTACATCTTCCTTTGGCCAGATTTCTAGGTCTTAAATGACTTTAGCTCTACTGGTCATTTTAGCCATGAGAAAAGTCCTATTTCAACCAGGCCACTTCTTTAAACATTTTGCAGGGGCGAGAGGGAAGGATGCGTGACTAATACATATTTATTGCGGAAAACATTGGCAGTCCTAGGAAGCAGCATGTAAAATATTTAAGAAAAAAAATAACAAAACTCTTCACCCCCAGCACCCAGAGAACCCAGTGTACATATCTCTGAGTGTCTCCAAGGGACCTCCTTCATCCAAGGTGTCTGAGAGGAAGTGAGGGGAGTGTGATCTGTGGTTTTGGCTCCCACAGAGCATCACAGTCCTTTGGGAGACGAGGCAAACACACAGGAAACAGACAGCACACACGAGGTGGAAGGAAATGTGATGAAAGGCCAAAATGGATTGTGCAGAGGCTAAATGATGCATAAGTTCAGAAGTTCAGAGAAGGGAGAGATCAGTGTGGGATGGAGAGGCTGGGAAAGCTGTAGAGACAAGGCTGGGGGTGGGGGGCTCGCAGAGCCTGAAAGAGAGGCCATATGTTTCCCAAGGTGACCAAACCAGCCACAAAGTGAGTGGCATAAATCAATAGAAACATATTCTGTCATACTTCTGGGAGCTAGGAGTCCAAAATCAAGGAATCAGTATGGTCGTGATTGCTCCAAAGTGTGTAGTGGGGGGATCCTTCCTTACCTCTTCCTAGCTTCTGGTCCTTGATGGTCCTTGGTGTCTACTGACCTGCAGCTGACTCACTCCAGTTCCTGCCTCTGGGGTTTGTTCCTGTCCTCCCTGTCTCTCTCCTATTGTCTTGTGAGGACTCCAGGCACATTGGATTAGGGACACCCTAATGGCCTCATTTGAAACTAATTCCATCTGCAAAGACCCTATTTCCAAATAAGGTCACTTTTACAGGTACTGGCAGTTAGGATTTCAACCTGTCTTTTGAGTAGACATAGTGGTAGGATTTGGAGGGAGAAAGGATATTGAGGGCTTTCAAGGCCAACAGATAGTGGGGACATATGTGTTGATGGAGTGCCTCACAGAGTCCCAAATCTGGAAGATGCTCAGTAAAGGTTTGTGGACTGAAAGAAGAAAGAATTAAACACGGCAGGCTGAGGACAGTCACGATGCCCACCTGGCTGCAGTGCTACTGCACTGTGAGAGACGTTGGCATTTTGGGGACACGAATCTGATTGTGGGGGCAGGTTTGATGTCAGGATAAAGGGCTGAGGGTTGTCCTGCTTTCCCCTATAACATGCTTTAACAGCCCAACAAATCTGCGTGCATTATCCTCAAGTAATGCCTCTGGGGTTTTATACATGCTCTTTCTTTTACCTAGAATCCTTTTCCTTTCTCTCACACAGTCCCATGCCAGCCAATCTGGCTGTGGCCAACTCATCCTTGAGGTAATTAAAACATTACCTTTTCCTGGAAGCTCTTCCTGACCCTTAAAACGTGATTATTCTATACTCTCCCATAAGCTTGTTTATACCTCTGGCACAGTATAGAACAGGAGTCTGTAAACTATCACTTCCAGACCAAACCTGGCCTTCAGCCTGTTTTGTAAATAAAGTTTTATTGGAGCACAGCCATACCCATTAGTTTGTATATTGTCTATGGCTGCTTTCATGCTACAAAGCTGAATTGAATAGTTGTAATAATAAATATGGCTGGAAAAACCTGAATTATTTACTATCTGGCCTTTTACAGGGAGTTAATCAACACTTAGTGTATATTGTTTAGCACAGCCTGTGGTAATTGATCCTTTCTTTTTTTCCTACTAAACTCTGAGTTGCTCAAGGTCAGAGACCATACCAGTCTTGTTTATACATGTATCCCAACATTTAGTATAGTAGCTGAAACTTAAGGTTTAAGACAATTTATTGAATGAATGAATGATGTATCAGTCAGAAAAAGAAAACAGATAGAAAAACTCAGAATAGAATTATTCAAGAAAGGTTGATATATAACGGGACTACTTCAGAAGTTGGATGTGGCTCAGGGAACCAGTACTAGAAGCAATAGAGCTATTACCACCCTTGAGCCAGAAGGGACGAGAGGAGGCAAAATGTTCTGGAACTAGGAAGAGATCAGTCATGGAGAGGAGCCATGACCTTTGGTGGAGACAATAGCTAACCTGGGTGACCTCTTAGGGAGGGAGCCAGGAGAATAAATGCACTGTCCTCACTCTGTTCCCTTCCCCTATCTCCTGTTCAGCTTAAAGCAAAGTAGGACACAGGAGCCAGCCCTGTAATGTGGTCCAATCAGGTTAGCTTCCCAGGGTAGAGAGGAAATAATTGAAGCTGAGGCCAAAGCCCTTCACTAAGTTATTCTGGTTTAGTTGGAACCTGTTCTTTGCTGGTGGTAAACAAGGGATCAGGCTGGACCACAAGACATCTTAATTCTGTCCCCTCTTACCACTTTCCTAGGCAGGATTCCCCAGATTAGGCTTTGGGATCTTGAATGTGAATGCATCACACTGTCTGAAGGCTTATTCAGAAGCTTGCTTTCCCTGTCCTCAGACCCTTTGCTTCTCTGTGATTCCCATCGTGGCCCCTACTGTCACCACACGATCACAGTGCACTTCCTTCCCATCTGTTCCAGGTCTTCTGAGCTCCTGCTCTCACAGAAGTCTCAAATCTCTGATTGTTCACTCTCATGGAATCTAGACCACATCTCATAACATCTAATTTTGCATACCCTTACATTGTTCTCTAAGTAGCTTGTAAGTCTCAGTTCATCTCCTCAACTAGACTCCAACCTGAGGGCAAGTTCTAAGCCATATTTTTTAAAGCCACTGGACCCCCAAAATCCAAGAATTATGGACCTCAAAATTATTAGGATTTTATACGTTGTGTTGTCCAGTTTCCTATCCATTACAAGTACATTATGTTTAGCATGAGTTAACTACTAATCTCTGCTTATATATCCCTGTCATAGGGAATTACTTCATTGTGAGGCAACCCTTCCAAGTTCACCTTATACTGAGATCTTCTGAAACCCAGAAGGCAGCACTTTGTAGATACTTACTGTGCAGGGGAAGGTGGTCCTATCTGAACTGATGGTGTGTTCTCTAACTCTGTATATGGCACCATCATACAGAAAAATCTTTTTTTTTTGACACCAGTCCTAACTTCTACATCTGCATCCTCTTCCAACAAGTTGTTGGCTGTGAGTGAAAAATTAACTACTCCAAATGCTGTTTAGAAAGTGCTTCCTCACACAATTTATCTCTTGAGACTTGTGGTAATCCTATAGAGCTCGTGTTCTTGGTCATATTTTATAAAAGTCTCAACAACAATACCAACAACTGGGGTTCAGTAAATTTAAGTGATGTTCCCTAAGTCACACAGCTAACTAAGAAGGAAGAGGGGACTCAAATCTACATCTTCTGGGTTTGGTGTTGAAACCCTTTTCTGCACAGTACGCTATTTTACTGGAGATTGTTTTTACTGCTTCCTCATCCCAGATGTGCCACAGCAAAAAGAATGTTTTGCTGGAATGCCACAGAATGAATCAAAAGAAGGATGTGAGTATACATATGCCAAGTTAGGGACAGTAGTCTGCCCTAGAACATTTTTGTTTCATTTTTTCCAGTGTTGTTCTGAATTCCTCGTCCTCCCCACCCCACCCAAGGTGTCAAGCAGATGTGAAAAGACCACAAAGCTGCAACTCACAGTATTGGTTTATGATTCACTGATTGGGATGGGGGAAAATAATGCAGGAGATTACCATGGTGATGCCTGTTTGTGGAGGCAGTATGGTAGATGATGAGCATCATGGCAGATATCAGACATGGGCACAAACAGCAAGAAAGCACTCCCCGGAGCTTGCAGAGGGGCTCAGCACTCCCACTGGCCCAGACCGCACTGGGAGACAGAAATGGAAATGGGCCTTCTTGGCTGGAGAGGGAAGCAGTGAAGCCACCCGGAGTGCCCTTTGCTTTTTTTCAAGATGGGATGGGAAATTCTATTCTGTACTGCTCTGTTCTGTTTATTTATTAATTTATTCATTCATTTTTCTTCTAGTCAGTAGTTCACCTGATGCAGTAGAAAATGCTTATACTCTGGTTGTAGATGGACAGCATGATGTGATAAAAACAAAACAAAACAACACAACACAACACATGTCTTTTGCATTCAGAGAGCCCAAGTTCACGTCCTAAGCTTTGCCCCTTACTGGTTGTGTGACCTCATGGCAAGTTGCTTTGTCGATAAAAATCAAAGCTAGACTGGGGGTGCGAGAGATGATGCTTCAGCTTCCTCATGTGAAAAATGGAGTAATAATAGCACCTACCACATATGCTTGCTGTCTGGGACAAGACAGGATGAACATAGAGTTTTTAGCACAGTGTCTGGTGCATAGTTTGGGCCCCAAAATATCAGCTTTTATTAATGCTTATCGTCAGTATTTTTATCTGTTGAAGGAAGATAATAACACTTAACTTTCAGAGACTGTTGCAAAGAAAAAGAAAAAAAAAAGGAAAGTTCCTTTCTCAAAGAACTGCATTTGTCAGCGTAGACTGCTGTAACAAATAGGCCCAAAATTTCAGAGGCTGGGGAATTATTTCTTGACTGTGTCTGAGTTTTATGTGGGAAAATGGAAAGACAGGAGAGGGAGAGTCTCTATTCCATGTAGTCATTCAGGCACTCAGGCTCTTTCTGTCTGCATTCTTGGAGTTCTCCACTGGCTTTACTGAATTCAGCTCAAGATGTGGGAGGATAAGGAGCATGGAGGATTGGGCAGGAAGTGTTATGGGTCAGGCCCAAAGGCAACATATAGTGCCTCTGCACACGTAATAGTGAGAACTCAGTCACATGGTTGCACCTACCAGCCAGGGAAGCTGAGAAATGTATACTATCTGTGTGTACCAGACAGAGGGAAAATGGTTTGGTGGACAGCTTGCCAGTCTCTGCCACAATGCTCAATGAATTGTGATTACTAATAATACACCAGGGTGATTCTCATGGTATCCTAAGGCCCACTTGGAGGGATGGACAACTTTAATTATGCAGTCTTTACTCCTGAGAACCAGAGAGAAGGGCCAATTCTCACTTTATTCCTAGGACAACAGGGTAACTTTGGCCCCTTGTGAACCATCTTTGACCATAATGACAGCACTGAGGATCTCAAGGGTGGCAGCCAGGGGCAGAAAGGACATGCTATTGAGAGTCATGTGAAGGGAGTTCCATTGTTAGTGGTAAATTAAATATTCAGAAAATGTCTTTCTCTTCCTTTTTCTTCCATCTCTCTATTGTGCCAAATGACTCATTTCAGAACTTAATGGCTTAAGACACAGGACTTGTTTTAGTATTCTCCCTCATAGTGTCTGTGGGCAGGAATTCAAGAGTAGTTCAGCTAGGTGATTTGGCTCAGGGTTTCTCATAAGTCCTAGCCAGATGGTGGCTGGAGCTTAAATCTCAAAGGTGTTTGCACTTACGTGCCTGACCTCCAGGCTGGAAAGAATCAAACAGCCAGTGTGAAACCAACAAGGCTCCTTCAGCACCTCTCTGTCTCTCTCTGGTCTTCTCACAGTGGCCTTAACCACTGGGGACTGTAGGCCTTCTGGTCTTCCAACCTGGCAGCTGAGGGCTCTCGTGCAAGTGCTCTGAAAGAGAGCCAGGGAGTTACTTTCTACATCTTTTAATCCAGCCTCAGAAATTCTACATCATTCCTGCCCCAGGCTTGTCTAAGCAGTCATGAGGCCTGTTCAAGTTCAAGGGAGAGGGTCACAGACTCTACCTTTCCATGGCAGGTTTGTCAAAGAAACAACTTGCAGACATGTTTTCCTGCCATCCCACTTCCCTACCCCTCATCTAGAACTGTAGTGGCTTCCCATCTAGTGAGCATGCTTGCAGCTGGTTTGGAACTCATGCTAGGCTAAGAAGTACTAATTTCCTCAAAGGCCAAAGCTGAAGGCTAAGAAACCTAGCTAAAATTCCAGAGCAGCCTGGGGGCTGGGAGAGCAATGGGCACATGAGATACTGCAGCTTCTTCTCAGTGTCCATTTAGTGAATTCCCATTTTCAGCCAAGCATGCTTGCAATCTAAATTTTGTGCTTCTCGCCATTTCAAGGGCGCAGGTAGGAGGGGCTGACATAGAGCATGGAGGCTCAAAGATGTTAAGTAAAATACTGAAACTCCCACAGCTGGGTGTGGAGGGATGGAGAAGAGATTTGAACCCTGACCTGTGTCACCTCAAAGCCCATGAACATGCTCCCTGACCTCCCTGGAAGTCAGGCAGTGTGTTTGGTGGGACAGGAAAAGATATCATGGAAATAGGTGTCATAGAAATGCAAGAGAAAGGCAGCATGAGGGGCCTGCTTGTTGTGCCATCTTACTACTTATTAGTCACAAAGTGCACCCCTCTTTCATCTGTAGGAAGATAGTTTCTTGGAGATCCCAGGATTCATCTGTAGGCACAGAGTTTGGGGTGGTGCAGGCAGCAGCTCTTGTTGCACTGAAATTTCAGAATGGAAGTGTTGGGGGGGGTAGGGGGAATGCAGGCAAGAGGGATGGAATTCAACTAATTACAGTAGCAATAGCTGCCATGATTGAGTGTTTAACAAGTGCCAGATAAGCACTGGGATAAGCAGTGCATCATCTCATTTGACCTTCCTAAAAGCCCTGGAGGTTGAGGTGATCACATCCACATTCTGTGGGTGGAATAGCTGAGCCTCAGAGATGAAGTGAACTGCCCATAGGTCACTCAGTAGGTTGCAGAGCAGGGATCCAAACTCAGGGCTGCATGTTTCTGAAGCCCCACCTCCCAAACATGGCCCATGTGCCTGGGGCAACCCTATGACCCATCCCGCCCCTCCTCAATTTTTTCAGCAGCACACGATGTGCCCCTTCACATAATAAATATTAATTGAAAATATTGGCACCACAGCCACCAGCACAAGCTGCTAAGATACCATGCTGTGCCCTGGTAATTAAACCCTGAGTTGCATTGTCATATCTGCAATTTTCAGTGTCCCCAAACATCAGTCCCAACTGAGACCAGAGGTGAGAAGAATATTCAGAGTGAGGATAAGCATGAGATTCCTGTCTGTGTGCTCCTGTCTAACCCTCACACAAACAACTTTCTTCATTCTTGCTCTTCCTTTTACCAGCACTCTACCTAATCTGAAAAGTCTATATACTGCCTCTCTCTAGCACAGGCTGGTTAAGAAACAACTTGGTTGCTATTTTAGGTAGTGGAAAACTGGATGAGGAGGGGAAGTGGTTCCCAGGTGAGGTTACCCAAGGACTCGCTTGATTTTTATTTTGATATTTTCAATATCAGGAGAATAATTCCTCCTCATACCAAGTGCTAGAATCTGAAGATTGTTTCTCCATTCCTTTTATGCAGCTGTAGAGCTCCCAAGTCCCTCTGAGGCATGACTGAAGGACAGCAACTGTAGGACCTGGCTAGGTAAACTAAAGAAGTTGTGAGTGTGTGGGTGGGGATCTGTCATGGGGAAAATGGCCTCTTAGTTCCTGAATGTTCAGGAGACGAGCAAAGCCAGTTTATAAATACCGTGTTAAGTGGTGTCTGGGTGGTTCAGTCGGTCAGGTGTCTGACTTTGGCTCAGGTCATGATCTCACAATCGTGAGTTTGAACCCTGTGTCAGGCTCTGTGCTGACGCCTCAGAGCCTAGAGCCTGCTTTGGATTCTGTGTCTTCCTCTCTCCTGCCCTCCTCTGCTCATGTTCTGTCTTGGTCTCTCTTTCTCAAAAATAAGTAAAATATTTTTTTTAAAAAAATCTTAAAAAAAAAAAAACCCAAAAAACAAATACCTTGTTGAAACTCCAGTGTGGCCAAAATCTGAAAAGTTTCTCAAGAAGACATGGTAGATAGGGATTAATCACTCAGCATGCATTATTAAGAATTTTAACATATCATTTATGGTCTTATCATTCATTCATTCACTCATTCATTTATTTATTTTCGCATCTAGTCTTTGTAGATAATTTTACTGAACATAGAATATGTATATAGTTGTGGGGCACCTGGGTGGCTTAGTCGGTTAAGTGTCCGACGTTCGCTTAGGTCATGATCTCGCGGTTTGTGGGTTCGAGCCCCGTGTCGGGCTCTGTGCTGAATGCCAGCCTAGAGCCTGGAGCCTCTTTTAGAGTCTGTGTCTCCCTCTCTCTCTGACCCTCCCCTGCTCACGCTGTCTCTCTCTCTCTCTCTCCTAGAAATAAATTAAAAAAAAAAAAGAATATGTATATAGTTGTTCATAGGTTAATTCTTGATTTTGGTTTTCTCTAACCCTGGTTTTCTAATACCCACGGTGCCCCTTCTCCCCAACACAAATACCACCATGATGTTTCAATTCTTCCATGGCAAATCCTTCACTTTGGGACCATTTTTTGCAGGAGCAATCCATGTAGCTGTGTTTACCTAATGCACGAGATTAGCAAAGTTACCTCCACTCTGTACCAGGTACATAATCTCTATATTGGTCTATGGAGTTAAATGAGATATTATCTTTGTCTTCAGGGATGTTACAAACTAGCTGGGAAATAAATAAATAAATAAATAAATAAATAAATAAATAAATAGGTATGTAGGTAGGTAGGTACCAAAGTCAGTCAAGATTCTTTTGGTTTCAAGTCATAGAAAATTTAACTAAAACTGTTTTAAGATAATAGGGAGACGGGATAGACTGTCTCATGTAATTTTGAAATACAGAAGTATTTGGCTTCAGCATGGGTAGGTCCAGATACTCATAGGATAGCACCAGGAATCAGTCTCTCTTTATCTCTTGACTCTGGAAAACTCTCTCTTCAGGATGGCAAGATGGCTGCTGGCAGTGCTGAACAGCTTGGAAACCTAGTGAGGAGAGAGTTATTGGAAATTTGAGTCATGTGCACATTCCTGAAACAATTCCTGTGGTCAGAGGGAGTGAAGATGCTTATAAGCCTAGCCTGGAGCTGGGAAGAGAGGTCAACCTCACTTACGTGACATGATCTGAGAGTTGGAGGAGGGGACTTCCAAAGAAAAAGCTGTTACCCAAAGAAGGGGCAACAGAAGCCAGGCAGCTAAATATAGCAGGGCTCTAGTACAAATATAATGGATAGCTTATTCCATACAGTATCCTTACGGTTGGTTGTGCATGTTCAGGGGATGACATTAATCATTGGAATTACCTTCTCCTTGACAAGAAACGTTCCTTCAAGACCGCCTGAGTTGAATAGACCATAAGTGTAATCTGCAAAAATCTGACCTAAATTTGCTCTCCATTGCAGTGACCTGGACAGAAATAATATCACCAGGATTACCAAGATGGACTTCGCTGGACTCAAGAACCTCCGGGTCTTGTAAGTGACACATGGCTTTCCAGCACATTTTCATTTTCAACTCTTTGGCCTTGTGAAAATGTTCTGCTGCCCTGACATCACACCCTTATGCACTAGGTGACAGGACTTTACCATCCTGCAGCAGAAAGCACTTCATTAGCGTACCCAGTTTTTCACAGGTATCTCATTCTCTGTCTCCATGCTGCTGGCCGGGCTAGACCGACGGAAAAAGTCATTTCCAGTGACAGGGAGAACAGAGGGCTATTCACGAATAAATCAGCAGGTCCAGCTTCTAGGACGACAGCAATGTCAGGTTGACTGACCATGCTACTCTTGCATAGAGATTATAATTTCTTCTCCAGCCTGTGCATTAGAAGAGCAATCCGAACAAAAGTTATTTATGTTGTTGCTTAAGGAGAGGAGGGAGGGGGAGAGTCAGACAGGGTCAGAGCCCTTGCTATACACCCACAGCTGTATAGACAGGTAGTGAAATTTGGGATGGGTATTGGTACAACAGGGGAAAAAGGAATATCAAGTTTCCTTGCTAAATATTGAACACTTTAACCCGCCCCTGAGTATGTCAGTGATAAGAATGTGCCTCAACGCTTGTCCATTGGCAAGTCTCAGACATTTCGAGGTACCGGAGAGAAGCATGTAGAGCCTCTGTTCTACTTTATTCAGAGGTTGATTTCGACCCCTAAGTGTGACTCCAAGACCTGGAGCACCATTTGGGCAGTCTGGCCACTGCCTTAGTGTTTGGTGTGTTATGGAATCATGTATGGCAAATGTCTACCAGAAGCAGCAACTAAAGTCTTGGTATCTGAAGCTACCTCCTTTTTATCAACAGTCCTTTATAATACAATGAATTTTGTTGTAGGGACAGGAAGTATCAGGTTCTGGTCCTACATCAGAATTGACTGCCCATGTGATCTTAGGTGAATCACTGCACCTCTTTGGCCCTCAGTTTTCTCATCTGTAAGATGAGGAATGACTAGTATACTAGTTTGCTAAGGCTGCTGTAACAAAATACCACACACTGGGTGGCTTAAACAACAAAGATTATCATCTCACAGTTTCTGAGGCCAGAAATCCAAAACCAAGGTGTCAGTGGGCTTGGAGCCATTTGAGGGCTCAGAGGCAGGGGGAGAACTGATCCAGGCCCCTCTTCTAACTTCTGGTGGCCTTGGGAATCCCCAGTTTCTAGATAATTGTTTTCTCCCTGAGTCTCACACATTGTCTTCCTTCTACCCATGTCTCTGGTTCACATTTTCTGTTTTTATAAGGAAACCAGTCAGTTTAAAACCCACCCTAATGACCCCATTTTAACTGAATTACCTCAGTAAGGACCTTATCTCCAAATAAGGTCACATTATGAAAGCGTGGAGGTTAGGACATCACATATGAATTTAGGGGCTATGTAATTCAACCCATAACAAATAGAAGTTCTTCTAAGTCTTGTAATTGCACATTTAGTACTTTGTGGTTTTAACATTTTCATGTAGTCTATTTATTCTTGCTGAAACCTGTGGAATATTATTTGTGCTACGTTGTTTTCCTGATTGATAAGTAGATAGTAGTGGGGCACCTGGGTGGCTCAGCCGGTCGAGTGTCCGACTTCCACTCAGGTAATGATCTTGTAGTTGTGGGTTCAAGCCCCATGTCGGGCTCTGTGCTGACAGCTCGAAGCATGGAGCCTGCTTCAGATTCTGTGTCTCCCTCTCTCTCTGCCCCTCCCCCACTTACACTGCCTCTATCTCTCTCTCAAAAAAATAAACATTTAAAGTTTTTTTTTCTGTTGCAAGATCAGCCTCTTTTTTTTTCTTTGTAATAGTTTATTTTCACATTGGTTTCCATATAACACTCAGTGCTCATCCCCACAAGTGCCCTCTTCCATGCCCATCACCCCCCTTCCCCTCCTCCCTACCCCCATCAGTCCTCAGTCTGTTCTCAGCATTCAAGATACTCTCATGGTTTGCTTCCCTCCCTCTCCCCCATTATTTTTCCCCTTCTTCTCCCCCATGGTTCTCCATTAAGTTCCTCCTAATCCTCCTATACGTGCAAACATATGGTATCTGTCCTTCTCTGCCTGACTTATTTCGCTCAGGATAACACCCTCAAGGTCCATCCATGTTGCTACACATGGCCAGATTTCTTTCTTTCTCATTGCCATGTAGTATTCCATTGTATAGGTAAACCAAGAGAAGTATATAGTAGTAATGATGGTGATGATAACCAATGTATATATGGTACCTTTCACAGACCAACCCTTGTATTATGTGGTTATTAACCCCTCTCTGCCCAGAGAAAATATGGGGAAAGTTGATTAAGTTGTCCCACCTTCACATGGCAGGTCACCAGACGTAAGAGAAATCAGAACGCAGAACATGTACTTTCTGACCTCTATGCAGAGGTGCTGTCCATTTACATTATAGAAATTTTAGAAAACCGAGAAGGAACAGCCTACCTGTTTTCTAAATGCAGCCCTAATGTATGAGTAAGTGGCTTATTTGAGTTTCTCTGAACACCAGTATGTGGGGGCCCTAAGATTTGAATGTTGGTCTTCCGGGTAGCAGATACTTTCCCCTTGCTGTGTTCTCTAGTCTGTGACATGTTCTCGCTCCACTCACATGACACCCTGGGGGAGGAGTGTTGGGGGGTGGGGAGGGAAGGGGGAGACTCCACCCTCTGCTCAGTCTTCCTTTTGTTCTGGGCAGTCACATGTCAGTGAAATGACTGGCAGCTCTCACAAGATGTATGTGGGTCAGAACTGAGACTGGGACAGGTTGAGGGATTCTATGGCTTAGTTTTAGGGCGATTTTATTGAAGAAATAGAGGCAGTAAACTCCTGATTCAGGTCATTTGACAGCTTAAAGAACAAACAGTTAACTTCTCTGTTTCCATTTCCGCCCCCTGCATCTGTGAGAGATTTCCTTTTATACAAGTCAGAAATTTTGCCTAATGCTTCATTTTCTAACCAAGTTAGCAAAGAAAACCCTTTGATTTTCTTACCATTACATCAGAAGACTAATAAAAATTACAATTTCCATATCTGCTCTCTGCAAATAAAAGGTTTAAAATAATCACAAAAGATTGTATTAATATCCTCTGGAGGGTCTACAACATTTCTTTGACTCCAGCTTATCTTTTGTTTAATTGGTATGTTCTTCTTTATTTTGATAAGCAATGCCAAAACATTCCCCTTCCCCCACTTTAAAGACTCTTTTAATATACTGTGTTTTCATTATCTTCCTTATCAACTCAAAGACAATCCCATTCAAGTGGCCCTTTATTACTGTGAAAGAATCTGCTAGGTGGGATGGCTGAAATGCTTCCTATCACCAGTAAAATACCTGACATTTAAACTATATTTTCCTTCAATCTATTCTTTTTAGCTGAGTAACCTAGACAACTATCTTTTTTGAAAAGCTTTCATCACACCTTGGCAAATTCCCTATATCTGTTTCTTATTTACAATTTATAGTGAAGCCAGAAAAGACTCAATAGTCTTGAATAATTTGAGCTTGCCACCTATTTCCATGCAGAATTGTTAATACGGTGCAGGCAAATGGGCAAAAGCAGATAAAATGGAGATTGGGGAACTTTAGTCTCATCCAAAGGCAATTTTCCCTAAGTAAAGTACATTCAAGAGAAGATACAAGAATTGCCCATAACAATCCTTACTCTCACAGGGTGGGAGTAAGGAAGGATCTCTTCTGGTGGTATCAATTATATTCCCTTTCTTAGTAGTCTGTTGCAAGAGCTCTGCTATGCCCACAATGTGGGAACCAGCTTTATCCCAAATGGGGTTAATAAAAGAGTTAAAATCCACCCAGCCATCATCACAAGGGATGATTTCCGATTCTGATCCAGTGTTAAAACTAAAAAAACAACAGTGCCAAAAGAGCTGAAAATGAACACAGTCTGTGTGTCTCTAACTCAGAACAGACTCAAGCCATGAACAGCTCTCTGGTCTTCTAGCCTTTCCTGGATCCCTGACCTCCTGCATCTGGTCAGTAAAATGAGAGTGATATCAATGGCATTAGCACAAGCCCCTGAACTGCATCTCAGCCTAGAATTCTTCATGGAAGGTTCACAACTTCTTCATTCATTGATTCATTGATTCATCAAATGTTGATTATTCATTGAGCCTTTAAAAGTCAGGTACTAGCCTGAACTCTGATAGATCTAGGAATTAGATCTAGAAAGGGACCCTAGCTACCCTACCAGTCAGGATTCCAGCAGGAAAGAGATGGCATTTACTCAGGACAAATAATGAGAGCTAAATAAAGAATTATTTACAGAAGTATGGGCAACGTTAAGAGAAACCAGGAAGACATGGTGCAGTTTCCTGGGGATAGTGACAACAAGGAGCTGCAGCAGCCCTCTGGGCCTTGAGGAGCAGTGGAGAAAGTAGTTCTCTAAGCCCACAAGGGTCGGGGCTACCTCAGGTGATCTTAGGTAGAGGGACACAATCAACCTGAAGTGACTTGGCAGGGAAGGAAGTGGGAATAAATTCCTCAGTCTCACTTTTGTCCTGCCCTCTCATCTGGTGACTTCCATTGGCTAAACCCAACTGGAAGCCAAAGTCAAAGAAGCTTCTTGCAATGATAAAAATGAGCCTCCCAGGGCCTGAACAAAGTGGAGAATGGGCAGATATCTAACAAAGATATATTTGCATATTTTTCTACGCCCCTTTCTGAAAGAAGCTAGTAGTGTTAGATTAATTAATACAGAACTAAAAGACCATCATAGGAGGTTGGAGTTAAACTCCTTCAAGAAACCCAGTGAGAATATGACACTCAGTCCCCTCATGTTGCTCCTTGTAATAATTGGGAAGTAATCACAACAGGCTCTGTGATGGATTGATTGATAGTAAAAACCCAGCTAAACAAACCCCCAGCCACTATATTGAACTGGCTCCCTGGTTAGCAAGATGTGCTAGTGTGAGTCTGTTAGCATTCCAAGGCACTCCTTGCCATATGGCAGAATGGAGAAGGAGAGATGGGAAGGAAAAGAACATTTATTAAGTCTCTAATTGTACTCCAGATCCTGGACTAGATAATTTACACACTTTGCTCCATTTTTATTCCCACAAGGACTTAAGCGATGTTTTTTAAATTAATTAATTAATTAATTAATTTAAATTTTACAAATGAGGAAACAGAGTCACTGAGAGGTTGACTAGATAGCTCAGTGTCACACCATCAGCTGATAAGAAATCAGGAAAGGGATTTTACACCAGATTTGGCAAGCACACCAGACTGGGAGTTAGGGAGTCTACCCAATATACGAATAATTTTTCCTTGGGAGAGTCTCTTAGCCTCCCTGCTCTGTGGTGTCCATATCTGTTAAGTAAGGAGGGCCAGCCTCCAGGGTCCAGGGTAACATGAATGTATAGACTAGAGTGGGTGAGGACAGTGGCATACTGAGGAGCCTGTGTGCCTTGCCTTGACCCCATACTCAGTTCCCACCAATTGTTGGTATTTAGAAATGCAGGAGCTGATTTTTCAAAAAGGATTTCTTTTGTGATGTGTGTGTGTGTGTGTGTGTGTGTGTGTGTGTGTGTGTGTGTATGTGCTTTGTTTGTAAAAAACCTCACAAAAATGTCAAATGTCATTGAACCCAAACAAAATACCCTTGTCACTCTGATAGTCTGGGTCAGACATTTCATTCGTCCAAGACTAGCCTTTTGCTTGATATAAAATCAATATGTTATGTGCCCCAAAGTCCTCTTTAGTTTTTCATTATTCAGAAGCCTTTATTAGGTGGCTGCTGTGCTAGGCAATGTTAGTGCTAGGAGTATGATAATAAGCAGAAGTTCTCACCTTCTTAGTCCTTACACATAGTGGAGAAGATGGACTTGAAAATAAACGCAAGGACCCAAGTGTTAAGCCCCAGAAGTACAAGGGTTAGTTATAAAATGCCTCAGAGGAGGTGGGCTAGCATGGATGCAATCATTTTGAAATGAAGGCCAAACCTCCCCTGAAGTTACCTTCCATCCTTCTGTTTTTCCTTCAGGTATTTTAGGGCACCTCTCCGCCTGGCTAATCCAGAGGAACCCTAGACTCTGCCTTCCAAAGAAACATCCTCCAATCACAGATGCATCCCCCTAAGTCTCAGTCAGCCACCAGGGTTGGTCCTGGATGGAAGCTGTGCAGCCTCTTTGCCTCCCTTCCCTACTCTCCAGCTAATCCATTTTAACCTCCCCTTTTTTTTTTAAATTACAAAAACAAATGTTTCATTGTATACCCAATTCTTAGGATATGCCACGTGCAGGAATCAACCTCACTTAATTAGTGGAGGACTTTGAAGGTCAGCAGAGTCGTGGCTGGACAAACTTTTATGACCATCACTCTCACTTTGGGAACATCCAGGCCCTGGGCAAAGAGAGTTCCTGGCATAGGCAGTTGACCAACAATAGGTTCACCCTTCCTGCTAGGTGACCCAGAGACAGTGCACTGAGAAGGCCCTTTTAATGAAGTATTTTTGAATCCTTAGAGGAGGGAGCTCCAAGGGAAGAGATGCTGAATATACGTGCGGTTTTTATAAGAAGCAGCTTTTACCTCTTTCTTTTCTGTGCAACATCCTGCAGTGCTTGGGGGGACATTTGCTGAGAACATTCTTAAAATAGAGGCATGGAAACCAATCTGTCAGGTAGAAGTGTGCAGGCGGTGAAACCCTGGTTACCGTGACACCAAGCTGGCATGTGAATTATCTTGTCCCACCAGACTGATCCCAGCTGAGGGTGGGGGGGCAGGGCAGAGGGTCATGGGAGGCGCTGAGTGACCATGCTTCCTGGGCCTGATGCCTAGCATGGAGACCCCTTAGGCTGCTTGTCCTTGACCGCTGCTGTCTTTGTGGTTCTAGGCATCTGGAAGACAACCAGGTCAGCGTCATTGAGAGAGGCGCCTTCCAGGATCTGAAGCAGCTGGAGCGATTGTAAGTACAATACAACCTCCTTTCTTGAGAAGTCTTTTTTTTTTTTTTTTTTTTTGGTAAATTGACTTCATTGCGACCTTGCCAAAAAAAAGTCTCCAATGTTTAATAAAATGTTTGCTATTTTATTTAAAGCGCATTAGATGCATGTTAAAGAGACACGGTGATCCTTTTAAACTCTTCTGCTTTATTTTATTTCTTTAAACTCTTTTTCTTTAAAAGATGCTAGATTTGGCATCTGGGGTTTGTTTTTCTTCTTCCAAGGCTTCAGCTGTTGGTATCTGTACATGGGCCTGCTTCTTGCCCAAGCCTCAGCCTTCCCTTTTGCAGAGGAAGGAAACCAGAAGCTGATAATCCCTGCCAGGGAAGCCAGTGTCAGATACACGCTATTCCCCTGCATGGGTAGCAGGCTCCCTCCTCAGGCCCTCTCTTCCCCAAACCCCCTCTGCCCCTCACAGGAGAGGAAGGGTAGGAGAGTGGGCTGTACCTCTGGTGTGCTTGTATCTGCTCTGAGCTTCAGTCTGTGTCAGGAGGCCCACATGTTTCCAGGAGAGAATGTGGTGCCAGGGTTTAAAAATAGGCTGCTGTTCTGACTATCAGAGGGAGAGATGAAGAGGGGTGGGGATGGAGATGGATGGAGCCTCCATTTGTTTTGTTGATTAATGATTTTGCAGAAAACTCTTGGGTCACTTTGATGGGGTTGCTGCTCAGATGGTTAAGTGGGCAGCTTCACCTTTCCTCAGTTAATCACATCTGGCAGCTCGAAACATCTGGAGATTTACTTCCTGCGCTCTAAGTGGGGATTGTCCCCAAGAGTACTTAGTCATGCTAGTGGGCGGCTGTCTTCCACATTTCCCTCTACATCCTGGTTGGCCTGACACTTCAGCCTCTTTCTCCTGTAGTTGGGGAACAGGGCTGCAGTAGCTTGCTTCTCCATCAGCCTCCTTAGGAGGATCGTGCTCAGTTTACCTGTTGCCAAATCTCATCTACAGAGATGGGCTTGGATGAGGTAGAGGGCCTGCCACCATCATGTTAGCTTTGTGATCTGCCATCTTTTCCCTTGGAGTCATTGCATCTGGGGCAACACAGGTATTTTCCAGCAACACCCTGTACTGCTCCTCTTTCATGTGAACTGCTTCATTTATTGCTCTCCTCTGGGTCAAAGGTCAGCATATGGTCTGTTGTTGGTTTAAAAATGTGACATTTATTTCTTATAAAGGAAAAGAGTTCTAAAAGTAATGAATGCTGCCTCTGCTTACATTTATATTTTTAAGTTTCTTAAAATTTAAATCCTTTTCCTTATTTAGACGAATGGAAAAATAAAAGATTTGTTGAACCTGGTTCTTTTGTATGAGGTATTAAACATTTCTATGGAAGAGTAAATATATAGTCCTTTGTGTTTTTTTAAATGTTTATTTTGAGAGAGAGAGAGACAGAAGGGAGTGGGGAGCATGAGTGAGTGAGGGACAGAGAGAGAAGGAGAGAGAGAATCCTAAGGAGGCTCTGGATTGCCAACACAGAGCCCAACTTGGGGCCCAAACTCATGAAACATGAGATCATGACCTGAGCCAAAATCGGAGTCTGACACTGAACCGACTGAGCTACCCCAGGCACCCTGTATAGTCCTTTGTGAAAAAGCTATCTCTTGATTAGTCTTCTAATAAGAAGGGTAAACAAGCTCCTAATTTATTCATTTCATGACTTTTGGGAGGGAACTAATTGAGTACCTTAGACATGTGGGAACTATGCTAATGTTATGTGATGTCTGTTATTTTATCCCTACAAAATTCCTGTGAGGTGTTATTACCCTCATTTTGCAGATGGAAAAACAAAGGTCCAGGGAGATGAAGACAAAGAATTGTCAAGGTGGGGGTGGGGGGGCAGCCAAAATTCAAAGCTACATCTGTCTAACATCAAAGCCCTATGCCCTTTCATACTTCTGTGCTCGGACATTAGATGAAGTGTGATCTTTAGCAATGGCCCTGCAAATAGCCTCTCACATACGCACTTAACTCCAGGGAATATCAGTGAAATATGCTGGCAAAAGGTGCTTTTCTTTGGCATGGTGAACACAGCTGAAATACTGTGCATGTCTGGGGGACTGAGGGGATTACAATTGCAGGGTAAATCTGGATGTTTCTCTACTTTGGTGTATTAGGAAGCTGAAGCTAGCTGCTCTACTAGATAAACCCTCAAATCTCAGAGCTTAGCACAGTGGAAGTTTACTTCTTATTCATATCAAACCCAGTTAGGGTGTTCTTGGTTGCTGGGGCACTCTCCTTCAAGGGGAGACTCAGGGACACAGGCTCCTTTTGCTCCTTGGCTCTGCTGTCATTAAACCTTGGCTTCCAAGGTACCGATTTGTGTCTGAATCAAGCCACTGGAAAACAACATGAAGATTGCACGTGGGAGGTTTTCATGGACCAGACCTGGAAAGAGTATATATCACTTCCACCATTATATACCTCGGATTAAAAATTGTTCACATGGCCACAGTAATCTGCAGGAAAGACTAGGAAAGGTAATGAAGCTATATGCCCAGGAAATAGAAGGAACAGGGTTAGTGCACAGCTAACCAGTCTCTGACTTGTAGTGCAAGTGATCTAAAGAAGAGGTTGGGCAAGAAGAAGAATAGAAGTAGAGGTGGCTGGCTCAGTATGCACGTTGGATGGGCCCCCTTAGGGCCTCCCAGCGTCAACAAGGGAGAGTGTATGTGACATTATCCTGATGTGTTAATCTGGTGTTGGTTTTACAGTCTGTTCTCAAGCAGAATGGGAAAATATAACATATTTGTCATTAACAGCTGAAGAAGTAGATGGCTGATTATGCCATCTGTAGCTCCCACTCCTGACTTCCCTTACCTATGTCTCTATATTTGGTAGTAGTTTCATCTTTATTGATCATACTCTGAAATACAGCCTGGAAATTTTATGGGTTTTGATAATTCATTTCTGAAGTATTGATTTTCATTATGAATGGTCTTTATTGGTTCTATCTCTTGAGCCTTAATGGGTAAGGGTAGAGAATTCTGTCCGTCAGGTCTGAAATCCGAGTTCTTCATTCTTCCATGAAAGGCCTCTGCTGCAGACTAAGTGAGGTGCCTCTCCTCTCATACATCAGTGGTTGTCCTTACCACAACACTTATCATACCATATGTTAATTCTCTTTTTGCTTGATTGTCCCTCCCCAAAACGATGAGTATGTTGAAGTTCTGTCAGAAATCTTGTTTCATTAGGTCTTAAACTCAAAGCTTTGCACAAGGCATGATGGTTAGTGCTTGTGGAATACTTATCAAATACTTGGGATTTTGTTCTTTATCAGTGGTTCTGAACTGGGACCGATCCCCACCCACCCACCCAGAGGATACTTGGCAACGACTGGAGACATTTTTGGTTGTCATGACTGGAAGGTGCTGCTGGTATAAAATGGATAGAGGTCAGGAATGCTGCTCAACATCCTACAATGCACAGGACAGTTCCCACAGCAGAAAATTACCTGCTCTAAAACATTAACAGTGCTGAGGGTGAGAAACTCTGCCCTTTATTTACTGTGTGTCAGATAGCATCACAGATACTTGACAAATGCCATCTAATTTAATCCATACAATATTATTAGGTTAGAATAACCATGTCCCTGACATGACAATATAAAATTCAGAGCATTGCCTTTTAAAGATTTATTGCTGAATATGTCTCCCCTACATCTAATTTAGCTACATCTCACTTTCGGTTTCCCAAAAGAGGACAGGGTGGAGGACTGAGTTAAATGAAACCAAGAGGCATAAACAAATCCTGTAGATGGGACATTCTACAAGACAACTGCCTTGGCCTCTTCAAAAATCAATGTCATGAAAGAGATGGGAGTTAGCAATTGCAGATTAAAAGAAGCTTAAGATATAAACAGTAGCAAAAAATTGGGAGGGTCAATAGAGTATAAGAGTTCTAAGATCTTTGAATTATCCAGGAAGTGATAATGGCACTAATGTTTATTGTCTTATTAAATCAAGGATGCATGCTGCAATCTGAAGGATAGCTTCTAAAAAGAATAGTTTAAAAAATATAATAACCTAATAGAGGGAGAAAGGACATAGAATAAAACAAAGAGAAATATGATTAATTCAAATCAGGGATAAAAGGAAAGAAAAAGGAACATAGGACAAATACAACAAAGAGAAAACAAGTAGTATGATGATCTTAAACACAAAATATCATAATTATTTTGTATGTAAACAAGATAATCCTTCATTTGAAAGGCAGAGTGGATTAAAAAAACAAACAATAATTATATGCTTTTTGCAAAGATAAGCATTAACCATGAAGATAGAGACAAATCGAGAGTAAAAGGATGGAAAAGATACCATGAAAATACGAACCAAAAGAAGGTTGGTGTGGTTCTGTTAATACTACATAAAATAGACTTAAAAAAAAAAAGACATCAATGGAGAAAAAGAGGGCTATTTCATAATGATAAAGGAGTAAATATGCCAGAAAGATAGGATCTATATTTGCATGTGTCTAAAAAAAAAAATACGCTATGCAAATATTGACATAATTAAAAGGATAGATACGTTTATATTCATAGTTAAGATACTGTTCTTGTAATTAGTGGTATAAGCAGATAAAATTATGTTGTTACTAATAATATTATAATATTAGTAACAATATAAAGTATTATTCCTAACAACATGGAATAATATGACAAAGTTGGCAAATCTGACCCTAATCATATGTAGAGAACACAGCAACCAGAAAATGTAGAATACATATTTTTTCTGGTGCATACGAAACTTTTATCAAGCACTGGCCTACAATCAGGTCTCAACAAATATCAAAGGGTTGAAATCATATGGAGTATTTTCTCTGACTACAGCCGCAGAAATATTTAAGAAGTCAATAAGAAAATAATTAGAAAATTTCAATATATTTGGAAATTGAGTATTATACTTCTAAATAACATCTCAAAGAACATATCACAGTGGAAATTGAAAGATATTTTTTCTGAATGTTAATAAACACTATATATCACACTGTATGGATTGCAGCCAAAGCCATGCTCAGAAGAAAATGTATAGCCTTTAAGCTATATTATTCAATTATATGATTGAATTATATAAGAACTCAAGCTAGAGAAAGAACAAAAAAGTAGAAGAAAGGAACTCAGTAAAAGAAGAAGTATATGAAATATATATATTTATATATAATTTTAACTCTGAAAAGCCAAACGTTTGTTCTTAGAACAATAAAAGTATAAAAACTAGTAGGACTTATCATAAAACAAAAAAGAGGGGTGCCTGGGTGGCTCAGTTGTTAAGCACCCAACTCTTGAGTTCAGCTCAGGTCATGATCCCAGGGTCGTGGGAGCCCAGGGCTCCAGATTGAGGGTGGAGCCTGCTTCAGAGTCTCTCTCCCCCTCTTCTCCTACCTCCAGCTTTCTCTCTCTCTCTCTCAAAACAAAATAGAACAAAGGAATACAAAAAAGAAGCTGTCTTGCCAATTGCCAATATGAAGGATAAAAAGGACATATATATGGATTTTACAGATTGAAATGATAAAAGAGTAGACTTTTTTTAAGTTTATTTATTTTGAGAGAGAGAGAGAGTATAAGCAGATAAGGGGCAGAGAGGGAGAGAGAGAACCCAAGCAGGCTCCCTGCTCAGCACAGGGCTAGATCCCACAACTCTGGGATCATGACCTGAGCCGAAATCAAGAGCTGGATGCTCCATCAACTGAGCCACGCAGGCACCCCATTAAGAATAGATTTCGAACAACTTTAGTTCAGTGATTTTAAAGATTAAGTGAAATTGAAAACTGAAGCAAGAAGGGATAGAAACTCTATATAGTCCTGTATTAAATTAAACCTTTTAACTGAAATATCCCACCCAAATCCATGTAGACTCAGATGGCTTCGCTAGTGAATTCTACCAAAGCTTTAAGGAATAAATAATATGAACTTAATGTAAATGTATTCTATACAAAGAATGGGCATTTGTCATTTGAACAGTATAATTTTTATGGCAAAATTCAGCAAGAACATTTCAAGAAAAAATATAAATCATCATATTTCATTAATATTTATATGGGTTTCCTAACAAAATATTAGCAAAGTAAATTTAGTGGTGCATGAAACGGATATTTTACAATGAAGCTTGGATTATTCAAGGAATACAAGGTTGGTTTAATATTTAAAAATCCCTCTCCTAAGTTAAAAAAAATGCAGAACAACGAGGATAGTAGAGCCAAAGACACACACAACATCTACAATAAAACTAGTTTACAAAGTATCTTAGTAAACTCCTGCACCCCTGATAAAAGTAGGCAGGGAAAAACAGCTGATGTTTACAAGACCATTGTGTCATCCCATCTGTGTGGGACGAAGCAGAGGGAAGCCGGCTGAAATTCTTATGACTCTGGAAGCAGGAGATCACTTAAATGACTAATATGTAGTCACTAGAAAACACCGTGGCCAACCTGAAGAAAGCTGCCAAAAATAGAAGGGAGTTGAATTAGATCCAGTTTATGTTAAGTACGAAGGAACCATGATGCAATAATAACTGATAGTACTTGGAGAATTCTGGGCCCCGTAAGTTCTTTAAACTAACAAAAGCATGGCTCTTTTTCAAAGAAGGGCCTAGCACTGATAAGAAACTCCTAAGAGTAGTTGATCAGAAGAGGAACAATAGTAGAAATGAAAAAGAGAACTTCTTCATGAAAGTGTTAGAAATCACCAGAGGAGTTAGAGCTTAAAAATTCAAGGCCGTGTTTTTCATTAGTTTGTGCAAAAAAACACAAAACAAAACAAGAATGAACTCTAGACTCTTGAAGCTAAAAAAGCTATCACTTCCCACTCCTTCCTCAAAAAATTACACGGATTTCTTTCATTTAAGAAATAAGCAACCAAAAAGATTATGGTTGAAGCTCATGCAAAGTGTTTATTCATAAGAAAAATTAAAAAGTAAGAAGTATAATAACCTTTCTAGAAACAATGAAAATATGCAAGAAAGTGGTATCCACACAACAGATGAAAACTGTAATGGAATAGTTCAAAACTAGCTATCCAGATTTAAGGTTTTACAAACTAAAAATTACAACATAAATTTGAATTTTAAAAACTCATAATTTAGATGATTAGAGAAAAATAGGGTTTGAAAGGAGGGGTAAAGAACTCGGAACAATTTTGAAATAAAAGAACTAATTTCAAAATAAACTCTGTCAATTCTGAAGAAGAAGAATGAACTTGGAAGAATCACAGTATCCAATTTCAAGACCTAACATAAAGCTACAGTAATCAAGACAGCATGCCGTTGATGAAATAATAGACATATGAATTAACAGAACAGAATAAAAAAACCCAGAAATAAACTCATTCAAATGTAATCAACTGACTTTTGACAGCGATGCAAAGACAATTCAATGGAGAAAGAATAGTCTTGTCAGCAAATGGTACTAGGATGATTAGATGTTCATTTGTAGATAATTGAACCTAGACACAAACCTTACATATTACACAGAATTCAATTCAAAGTGGATCATAGACCTGAGTGTAAAATGTAAAACTATTAAACTTCTAGGAGAGACAAGAGAAAAAATTACATGACATTGGGTTTGGGGATATGTTTCTTGACATAACAACAAAAGCATGATCTATACAAGAAGAAGAAAACTTGATCAATTGAACTTTATTAAAATTAAAAACTTAATGTTCCACAAAGGGCACTGTTAGGAGAATGAAAAGACCAGTCACAAACTGGGAGAAAATTTTTACAAAATGCATATCTGACTTGCATACAATATATACAAAGAACTTTCAAAAATTTAACAGTAAGAAAACACTCCTACCCCTCCAAAGAGAAAGAAATGGGCAAAATATTTAAACAAGTACTGTACCAATATGATATGTAGATGGCAAATAAGCATATGTAAAATTCTCAGTACTACATTTTTAGGGTAATGCACATTAAACAACATTGAAATACTACTCCCCCCCTTAATTACAATGGCCAAAATACTAAAAACTGGTAATACTAATTGGTGGTGAGAAGGTAGAGTAATAGGGACTCTTATTTATTGCTGGTGGGAATGCAAAATAGTATAGCCACTGTGGAAGAAAATTTAGCAGTTTCTTACAAAGCTAAACATAGTCATATCTTATAGTCCAGCAGCTCAGTGGTTAGGAATGCAGGGAAGAAAAGGGGATGGAGGGTTGACTAGGTGAAACCATGGGAAAGGAGAGGCTGAGGATGGCGAAGTAATGCTGTATGATACTGAAATACTGAGTATATGACATTTGGATGGATGAAAGCCCATAGTATTTTACAGCATATGGAGTGAACCTTAATGTATGAACATTTCTAAAATTCATTTAGAAAATTGGAAGATTCCAACATGGAATACAGACTGTGATGATTGTATGATTCAACTTCTTAAAAGTGATGGGGGAAAGTTACTGACCTAAGTATATTTCAGAATGAGTGGAGTCTGTGAGACTAAAGGCCAAGGGAACCATACCATAAGAACTGTATTCTGGTTGACAAACTTTCCCACAGGAGTATGAGTTAACAACTCTGAAATCACTGGGCATGTGTATTGGAATTGAACCATGGATGGTGGATGGTGGAGACAGGTTTCTCATTGCTGAAATGGGTGGTTACAGACAAGCAATGAAGAAAACTATAATGATCTTTGTGGCAATGGATTAGAGTTGGAGATATCAGTATGAACAAATGTTTAGCCTGATAAAGATATGTTCACTTAATATATATGGATACATACATAGAAATATATTGACTGGTAAATATACATAGGCTTGTACGCAAGCAGATATTTCCTTGCTCTGTTAGCAGGAGAGCCTGGAGGCAATGACACCACAGTAGCATATTCCTATATGTTAGGTATATGCTCACATATACCTAGTGCCTGATCTTCGCTTCTAATACCATTGTCCAATGAAGGGGAGCTAAGACTCTTGGAGATATGGGTTGATTCTAGGACTTAGCATGAGATAGGTTGCACCAGAAAGAAGTGCTTAAAAAAACAAAACAAAACAAAACCCACAATTAGGGGATATATTGAAAGAACAGGAGCAAACCAAAAGAGTCCCTAACTGCCAAAGCTGAAACCATTTCAGCAACAAGGAAGCAAATCAGTGTTTGCTTTATAACCAAAGTATAAAATATCCATCATGAGTCCATATTGACATAAGTAAATGATTGAATAAATAAATGAATGGGGAGAGGAGAAGTCTCCCATTCAGAAGAATTCTAAGTCATTTATATAGATTTTCTGCTCTTAAGGAGGTGGAACATAACTTTCCACTCATTAAATGGAGGCTTTGCACAGTGACTTCCTTCAAAAGAGTACTGTATGAAAAAGGGAGGGCAGAGCATAGTAACTTCACATTGGAGAAATATGACACACCCTACTACCTTAGGTTGGCCAGATGATCAAGGCCAATATCCAAAGTGTTAAGTCATGTTCATAGTACGTGCCTTTGATATGGTAAAATGAAAATAGCAGTTTATATCTGTGATCTCCATCTCAAAAACCCATAACTACATTCTAATGAGAAAAACATCAGAAAAATTCCAATTGAGGGACATTCTTAAAAACATTTCAGCGGTCCTCAAAACTGTCAAAGTTATCAAAAACAGAAGTCAGTGAAGCTGTCAGAACTAAAAGGAACATAAGGAGACATGATGACTAACTGTAATGTGTCATCCTTGATGGTATCCTAAAACAGAAAAAAAGATACAGGTAAAAACTTAGGACATCTATATAAAGTATTGACTTTAGTTCATTATAATGTATCAATATTGGGTCATTAATTGTGGCAAATGCTCTATACTAATGTAAGACCTTAACTATAGACATACACACAAGAATGTTCATAAGAGCACTATTCATAATAGCCCTACATGGAAACAGGCCAGCTGCTCACCACCGTGAGAAAAAATAGATTATGGTGTATTCATATAATGGAATAGACTGATGGAAAATTAAAAGTTGCACCAACACACACACACACACACACACACACACACACACACAAAACAAGTACAATGTGTAACAACGTGGTAATTCTAAGAAACAGAATGAGTGACAAAAGCCAGACATGAAAGAATATATATTACCTGATTCCATCTATATAATCTTCAAAATAGCAAAACTAATTTATGATATTAAAAGTCAAGATAGTGTTTTTATCATTGGAGGGCTATAAATGGGAGAGAACATTAAAGGGTTTCTGGAGTGTATCATCTGTTTCTGTATCTGAGTAGGGGTTTTGTGGATCTGTTCAACTAGGTGAAAGTACTTCTAGCCATAAAATTTAGATGTGTGTATTTTTCTATGTATATGTTCTACTTCAAACAAATTATTTTAAAAGAAGACATTGGAGACATATATAACAACCAAATTCAGTGCCTTGCTTTTTTTTTTTTTTCAAATAGTTTATTGTCAAGTTGGTTTCCATATAACACCCAGTGCTCATCCTCACAAGTGCCCTCCTCCATGCTCAGTGCCTTGCTTTTAATTAAAGGCTGGTTTGAAGAAATGAATAAAATAAAAGTTTGAGACAAATGGAGAAATCTGAACATGGATCGGGTATCATGAATATTATGTCAGGGAATTGTTTATTAATTTTGCTAAATGTGATCATGATACTCTAGTTATCTGGGAAAGCCTCTTAAGTTTTTGAGATTCATGCAGAAGTGTTTAGGGATCAAGCGTCCTGATTTCCATATTGAACCTTATATGGTTCAATAAAGAAAACAGAGTAAAACAACTACAGCAAAAGGAAAATAATTGTTGAATCTAATTGGTGAGCATACAAAAGTTCAAAGTACATATTTTTTCTTTATGTTTGAACATCATTGTTAAAAAAATGTTTTTAAGTTTATTCATTTTGAGGGAGAGAGAGAAAGAGAGCACATGCTGGGGTGGGACAGAGAGAAGGAGAGACAGAATCCCAAGCAGGCTCCACACTGTTAGCACAGAACCTGATGTGGGGCTCAAACTCACAAACTGTGAGATCATGACGTGAACCGATATCAAGAGTTGGACACTTAACTAATTGTGCCACCCAGGCACCCCTGAATGTTTTTTATTAAAATTTTGTAAATGTATTTTTTTAACTATCATGTACTTTTTTTTTTTTTTTTTGGAGGGAAAAAAATACCTGTAGCTCTGAAATTAAAGTAACTTGCCATGCTGAGATTTAAATCCAGGACTATTCTGAATTCAGGTGCTAGGTAAAGAAAACATCACTGTCAGGAATTGGAAGGAGATTGTGATATTTATTGTATTATCCAGTTTCCTCATTTTACAGACAAGGAAACAGACTAGAGAGGAATTTGACGTCTATGAAATGTTAATGCAGCACGCAGTATTTGAGGGGTTGAGTTGCCTTAGTGTTAGCTCAGTTTTTCCAAAGAGCAGAACACAATGGTGTTCTTAGCCCTAAGCCAGAGTTCCCATTTACTCTTTAATTAGATATGAAGTCAATAATTAAATTATATATTTAAATGCATATGTGTGGCAAATATATATTTTTAAATTTTTGCAAGATTTATTTTGTTTCTGGGAAGATAGAAGTCTGCTTGTCCCACCAGAACTAAGATGTGTTATGTTCCTTGAGCCAATCATTTAGAGGTCAGACATTCAAACAGCCCATGAATGTGGCTTTTTCTTCTTTTGGCTTCATTTGTATCAACATCAAACACTGACCATTGTTATTAACTCAGAATTATGGACAGAGTTTTCTTTGTGCAGTTTTATCGCCTGCGGTGTCTACACTTAAATTACTCTACGTCCATGAAAAAAACCCCAGTGTCTGTGTGGATGTATAAGCTGCCAACACCAGAAACACCACTGTTGACAGATTTTTTATTGGTTTATGTTTTTATTCCTTTAAAAAAAAAAAACTTCTATCTTGGAATATATTCTCCATTGGTTCCTTAAGAATTGCAAAATGGTGTGAAGGGAATGCCTTAAAACTAGGGAAATGTTAGGGGAAAAATAAAAGCTGTAGAAAATGTTCACCACCATGCCAGGAGGCCTGTAATCATAGATCAGCCTGCTTGATTCTCTTCCACCAAGTCCTTTCCTTTCTGGTTGCATTGAAGGACCAAGGCAGATGAGGAGGAGGTTGTTGGAAGACTCAAGCCTAAAATCTTCAACTACACCTTATAACCATAACCATAACCATCACTATAACTTCATATCGTAGGGGTTGGTTGGGGCCATCTCCCTCGAGAACAAGACTCAACGTTATAAGCTTAGGGATGGTGGGAAATTTAAGCGAATATGTAGGAAGAAAGTGTAGCAAAGTAGTAAGGAATGTGGGCTCTGGCACCCTGGCCTACACTTACATGCTGTTTGACCTTGGACGAATTAATAAGCCCCTCTTAGCCTCAGTTGCCTTATCTGTAAAACATCTGTATATCTACCTCACAGGGTTGCTGGTAAAACTACATCGCATACATGAGAAGAATTTAGAACAGGTTCTGGTTTGTAGTAAATGCTTATAAGCATTTCATTGCAGTCTCTGGAAAAAGAAAGAAAGAAAGACTGATTATGTCTGGAGATTCCAAACCTTTCTCTAGCAACTTCCTCTCCCACTCCACCCCACAGCAGCCCACCCATCTCCAGACAATTCCAGGTAACAAATATCTATTAAGCATCTGCTGTGCCACCAGGCATTGTGTCAGTAATAGAGTTTTTGAGAAGAACACAGTGGAATCCTTGCCCTCAAGCTGCTTATAGTCTATTTAGGAAGGCAAGCATGTAATCACAAACTGTTCAACACGGCAGATAGTGAACCCTCAAGAGTACAGAGGAATGGTCACCTCTACCAGTGAGGCCAGGGAAAGCTTTACTCAGGAGGCATCACTTGAACTGAGTCCTGAAGATCAAGGAGTACAAATAGTGACCACCACTTTGTCTGGGTTGTTTGGAATGGAAGCAAGAATAACAAGGGCCAGTCTCTAAAAGTTTCCACACCCTTAGGTCTGCCAATTTAGTTACAGTGAATGTGTATTATATATTTAGTCTGGTGATTTAAAGATTAAGAATGTGGACTCAAAGTTAGGGTAGACCTGGATTTGAACTGGGGTAAATCTCATTTCCTTTACCAGCCATGTGACCTTGGGCAAGTTTCTCAATAGCTCTGAGCTCCATCTGTTAAATGGAGATAATCATTGTTGAGTAGAATTGCCTTTTAAATGGAAGCTTGTTTCTAAATTGGCAAGAAAGATTAAAAATGGAAAATATTCAAAATTCTAGATAATTCTATCCCGTGAACAAGACATGTAGGGACTGTTTTATACTGAAATCACCATTGACCACTGGAATCCCCATCAACGAAATGCTTAGGGTGAGAGGTGCAGGAGGACTGAGATTGAGGGAGGGACGGATTCTTGTCTCTCATCCAAGTCATTTGGGAGCACAGGTTCATTGAGAAGAATGTGAGTAGGACCTTCTGTACCTTGTATTTCTTACTGACTTTTAATCTTTGCGGAAGGCCTGTACTTGGGTTCACCCGTAAGTTAAATCCACATGTAGCACAATTCCACTAGCCCACAAGGCTTTCATGAGATGACCCATGTGAAGGGCTTCACACAGTGACTGGCACAATTATCACTCGGTGTATTGAGTCATTATCCCAGCCCCTCCTTCTCTTCTCTATCTTCATCATCCATCATAGGCGAAAAGTGATGGATAAAGAAAAAGAGCAGTTTACTTGACCAAATGAGCCAAATAAGTACATTTTTACTCATTGCTTTGTTTCCAGCTCTTAGGCCAAAGACCCTATGCTAAATATGTACCAACTTGGCTTCCTATTCTTGTTTTCCCATCAAAAGTCATCAAAGCATGTTTTCTCATATGGAAAATGAACTTAATAGTATTTTCCGTCTGATAAGAGTAAGGCTGTTGTCAGAAAATATGTAGCCTGCTAAAGTACTCTAAAAAGGCAGATAAAACAAAGTAAATTATCATGATTATTTCTATCATCACGTGGGGGCACAGCAACATAGCTGGGTTAGATTGTGCCCCGTTCTTCCCCTGAATGCCTTGAAGATCAAAAGGATTAATTAATTTTTAGTTCATTTGTTTTATTCTCTTTCTTTATAGTATACTGTTTTGTGAGAAGTAGAGATATATCTGAAAAGATCGTGGTCTTCTCATTTCAGAATATAACAAGTAGAGCTACTCTAAGTCTGGGAATATGCCAGCCAAAGTTTGAATCTCAAAATGCTTTTGTCTCTGTTGCTCTGTCTCTCTGTGGTGTGTGTGTGTGTGTGTGTGTGTGTGTTGGGCTTCTCCAAGATGTGGAGGTTTGGAATGAAAATGATAATTGACCTTTAACAAGAGAGCTGAGAGAACTGCTTCTGTATGTTATATGGCTGTGCACTGGATTTTAAATGTTTGATTAAGTTATTAGAGTGTTTTGCTTTGGCATAAAGTACTATAAATTTACAATTGCGGGCCAAAGCGGTTCGTCAGTGGAGAAGAATAAATTGTTTTGAGAGGTGCTTCAAAACCTGGATTTTATTCTCTTGGAAAGACAGGGTTTTAAATAAATCATGTAATACAAATGAGAATTTCCATAATTGAGGTTCAAATCAGGAAGATCCCTAGGAGCTTTGGAGTGGTAAAATGAAAAGCAATATTCCAAGATGTATTGATTTTTTTTCTTTTCTCTTTAAATGTGTGTTTTGAGGGGCACCTGGTGGCTCAGTCAGTTAAGGGTCTGACTCTTGGTTTCAGCTCAGGTCACGGTCTCACGGTTTGTGAGTTTGAGCCCTGTGTCTGGTTATGTGCTGACAGCGTGAAACCTGCTTGGAATTCTCTCTCCCTCTCTCTCTCTCTCTCTCTCTCTCTCTCTCTCCCCCCCTCTTGCTTGCACTTTCGCTCTCTCTGTCTCTCTGCCTCTGCCCCTCCTGCTTGCTTTCTCTCTCTCTCTCAAAATAAAGAAATAGACTTTTAAAATAAATAAATTTACATTTTGAGTGTGCTAACTTTGTTTTTAGAGACCCAGAGACCAAAAAAACACAAAACAAGCACACATTAAATATATGTTGCCAGACAGTTTTTCTCTGGGATGTGTAGAGAGACTTAAAAAAAAAAAAAGTTTCCAGGACACCTTTGCTTACAGTGATTCACACGGTTAGAGGCCCCTGTCAACTGCACCCATGCCATTACTTACACAATTTCTGTCTGGCAGTCCTCACTCCCTGTCACCCAGTAATTTCATTCTATGACAGCTTTCATGTTTTCAGAGCATGTCCTGTTACTGCTGTCATTTAGGAAATCTATCTTAAATGGCAACTCCTCTCTCTTGGGGGCCTCTTTTGGCTCATGGCCTCAGACCTTCTCCCAGGATCCTTCCACCTGTTTCCTTAAAGTCCCCAGCCTCCTCTCAGAACAGCTAGGCTTCTCCCAGAAGCACCAAAGTAAATACATGTGATTAAAAGTATGTGATTGGTTTCTGTACTGCTTTATGCATTTGATATAGGTATACACTAGAGAACTTTCTACCGTACAGTGTACAAATATACCATTTATAATTGATTAAGTAGGGCAGTTGTGGTCATTTTGAGGAAAATAGGCCATCAAACCCTCTGTTGGGAACCTGGGCATGTATTCTGACATTTGTTTCTATGAGATCGCGTGAAATAAAGTTAGGGCTCAGCCCTTTGTACAAGATTGTAGAGTGCTACCCAAATTGTATTGCTACAACACTGATTTTCATTGGAGATTAGCTCAGTGATTAAGACACAGGCTGTGTCCTCAGCCTACCTCCCTGGGAATCTCAGGTTCTCCACTGGCCAGCGGCACAGCCTTAGGCAAGTGCCTTAATCTCTCATCTGTACAAAGGGATAATAGAATTATGTACCCTAGAGTTGTTGAGAGGATTGAATGAAATAATGCATGTTTTGTGTCTAGCAAAGCACCTGACACAAAACAAAGTAAGTGGTGAATGTGTATCAACTATTCATTACATCATCATCATGATCAGACTTAAGTGACAATTTAGTATATCAAAAAAATCTCTCCCCAAAATGGAAACAAATGTAAATGTGAGGACGGTCTGTTCAGGTATTCCCTCACTAATGAATGCTCAAGGGTATGCTGATGCCAACCCTGGGTTGGACACCCCATTCATCTGTACACAGCAACACTCATCTCCCCAGTGGCCTCCGTGCCTCCCATTCACCTATGATCTTGTACACCTGCTGTCACCTGGGAGCCATCCTTTTCCCAGCTGGTCCCTACTTCCCATAGGGTGAGGGCTATTGTGACAGGACTGAAGGATAGAGAGCCCACAGATGTGGGAAGTGCAGTAAAGTCACTACCACGCCTCCAGCCTTAGTATACATCTTATTGAAGCATCCCCTGGGCTCAGAATGTTAAAATGTCCTTTCCACATGCACATTGTAAGATGTCAGAGAGATTCCAGGCCTGGATCTTAGCAAAATTGAAGATGATGTTGAGTCTTTGAGCATCCTGAGACCCATCATTACTACCTTTAGAGTTTGTGACAGAGTGAGAAAAAGGGACTGAGGATAACAGATTGGTGTTTGTGATTTTGGCCTTGACCTTGCCCTTAGAATGGTGAATAAGTACTAGCATTTATTAAACACCTACTTAGTCAGACACAGTGCTTGGTTCTGTACAAATACTGCCTCACTCCATTCTCTGAGCTATCCTCCAAGGCAGAGGTTATTGTCAGTATTTTACAGATGAGGTCACAGAGTCTCCAGGAAAATGAATCCCTTGTTTCCAGCCCCACAAGGCAGAGACTGGAGCCTGCAACCTAAGTTTAGACCAAAGCCAAGTGCTCAGGTCTCTATGGGTCTTTGGGTTTATGTTAGACCAAGTAGGTGGGAAGTGGCTATAAGGCCACTTTCTTTCCACCCCAGGAGTGGGGAAGGAGCAAGGAGAAGACAAGGGCTGAGGAGGAGTCCATGCTGCCTCCCAAAGGCATGTCTGGATGGGAGATTGTCCCCCACAGAGGCCCAGACAGTTAGCCCCACTCTGTAGTCCTCCTCCTATCCCCTGAGAGTTCTCAGATTTACCTAGCTCCATACCTCTGGAGCTCCCATTGCTCACTGATGAGTGGTTAGCAGACATGAAGGTGGGGATTCCACATCCATGTTGCTATTTCTAGGGGGTCGCAGGGACTAGAGGAGGAATGCAGAGTGACAAGGGAGATGGTGGGGGCTGCCTCCAACTATGGCCTCTCGTTTCTCCCCTCATCTTCATCCCCACCACTGCTGAACTTACCCACGTCATCATTAGCTCTTACTTGAAGGACCACAGATCTCTCTTATCTGTATGCTTCTATTCTGGCCCCGAGAAAGTGTTCTTCACTCTAGAGTAAGCCAGAGTGAGTTTCTCAAATACAGGTAGTGCTTAAAATCCTTCCTAGTCTTCCTTTGGCTCTTAAAATCTATTTCAGCCCCTTGTCATGGCCCTGCTCCTTCACCCTTTCCTCAGCTAGTAACCACCAGTCATCCTTTGGCTATTAGCAACAGGGTCCCTTCCCCAGAAGAACCTTCTGTATGCCTCCAGCCTGCTCAGTTTTTCTCTCACACATTCTTACTGGACCCTGACCTTTGGTTCATCTCAGTTCTTATTTAAACATTCCTTAGTGATGCTCAGTTGGTGTTTGTCTCTCTCATGATACTATAAGCCCCCTGAGATAAAAGCCATGTGTCAGTGCTCAGCGCAGCAGTGGTGGCACCCAACATTGTGCCTAGCCAGACCCTGCACTTGTTAACAGTTGTCATGTGTGTGAGTAGCATCACTCGTGAGTCTCATACTTTGGAAACTCAGTAAAAAGACTCATACAGATGGAGCCACAGTGTGGCTACCCCTCACCTCTTCCCTTCCATCTCCAGTTAGAGAGGTTCTGCTGGGCTCTCCTCTACCCCACCCACAATGAGAACAACCAGCAGAACTTCCTTTGGGGTACCTTCCTGTTACACTCATTACCTTGTGAAGCCCTACACTGATCCCAAGGGGGAACCCATTTGTGGAACACCTCTTCTCAAACTGCCTTCACCTCTCTTGTGTTAGGGAGAGAAGGCTTGGCACATAGAAGGTATTCTGGGAACATTTGGTAAATGCTCAGCAGCATATTACTTTGAATATTCTTCATAGCAAATATTTTTATTGAAATATGTATGTATGTAAAAGAGAACATATACATTTTGAATGTTATGTAATTACTTGTTGAAATATGTATTTTATTTAAAAACT
Source organism: Hyaena hyaena (assembly GCF_003009895.1). NCBI lineage: Eukaryota > Metazoa > Chordata > Mammalia > Carnivora > Hyaenidae > Hyaena > Hyaena hyaena. The sequence goes on along the minus strand of NW_024080933.1, from coordinate 2,050,890 downwards.
GGGTGATCCATTTGGAGCTCGGTCAAATAATTACAGTATGTTGGTAAGCTGAGCAATCTCGTATCATAGTAATTTTCTCTATACCATCTAATTTCTGTAGTGATCTCCTGTTATGGGTCTGGCATTCATTCATTATTTACTCCTTACCGTAATGTTAGGGAGTACTTATTATTAGCCTCCCATTTACCAGTGAGGAAACCGGTCCAGAGAGGTTAAGTAATTTGACCAAGGTCTCAATGCCATGAGAAATGGAGGCAAGGTCTGAAAGCAGCTCTCCCTGCCTCCAGAGCAGGTGACATTGCCATTGTCCCATCCTGTGTATCTTCTTAAGATCCAAGTGGTAAGGACAAGATGTGGTTACAAATCAAAAGCCTGCTTGTTCTGTGTGTCTTGTAAACAGCCATTGAAGGTGTTTCCTCCATCAGGGGTGGAGGACCCCTCTCTCAACCCTTGCCATTCCCCACAGCCTCCTCCCTTTCCTCCCAGATATCCCTGCAGATGGTCTGGGAGACACACGCAGGCCTTGCTACAGAATCGGATCTCTGAGTCAGCCTTTGGAAAAAAGAAATCTCTTTGCTGGTTTTATTTTTCTTGGTTGATTTATTTGACAAGGACCCATTTTGTACATCATTTTGGAATTTCAAAATCTTTTTTTATCTACAAAGGTCTCTCTTAAAAAAGCTAAAGAAAGAAAAGAGAGGCTATGTATGCTATTCCCTGTGTGATGCTTTCTAAACTAAGGCTCTGCCTTTTTATTTTCTGACCCTGAGATCACAAAGGTTGCAGAATAGGAGCTGAGCAGAGCTAAATCCCAGCAGGTAGGAGTCCGATTTTCACTAATCCCTAAAGACACATCTCTGTCACTGTTGTTTGACTTGTCAGGACACCTACGTTGCTAAACCCCACAGAGGAAGAGCACATGAATTATTCACTTTCTGACAGAGCTTCTCTGGTGAGATTAGGTGTTGCAACCAGCCAGCAAAAGGAAATGTTCCCAGCTCTGGCTGGCTGCAGATACAATCACTGTTGAACTTCTTTACCTGGAGGTCCATGAAGCCCCACTCCAAGGACTTCAGTAGAGATTCTAGGCTGGTGTTCCTGGGGTCACAGTTTTAGCAGCAAATCATTTACAGAGAAATCCTTCATCTTGGCACATGACATGTCAGATGCGATCAAAACAGGCACCAAGCTTCCCTGGGAACTTTCCCCACTTTCACATGTGTTTCAGCTGAGGGAAAAACACCAGGGGTGGGGTTGGGGGAGGACTTGGGAGAACCTCAGACTGAATTTATAGTTGCCTTTAATAACCCATGCAACTAAATTTATTGGGTCACAATGCCCCTTTGAACTGTGGCATGAAATTTTCCATGCATAGTCTGATTTCTCCAGTGAGAAGCAGACCTTCTCATTCAGTTTTTTGTCCCTGTTGAGTGAATGTCCATGCCTTGACCATTTTGGTTAAGAACAAGCTTTGATCAAGTGTGGGCTGGGGCATTTCACCATGGCCCTTGATGCTTATGTCTGATGACAGTGGCTGAAGCATTGTACCCACCCATATGGACTGCCATGCGTATACCAACTCTACATGAAAGGTCTGGATCTGCAGACATTCTTTCTCCTGAAGACACTTAAAGTAGAGTTCTGAGTCTTTTTTTTTTTTTTTCTTTTTTGCAAGCTCTGCTTTCCTGCATGCTTTCTTGTTTTGCTAAGAATAAGTTATGGCATAACTTTGTCTGCTTCCTTAGACCTTCCTAATTGAACCAAGAAGTTCAGGGCAAAGATGTGTTTTGAATGGTTTCCAAATCTCAAGGCCTAGAGAGCAGGGAAATAATTTGCTTAGATCATGGAATATCTTTTTTTTTTCACCCACAAAATTCTGAAAAGTAGAGTGTGGTTAAATGGCGCCTGAGATCAATTCAAATGAGCAGATTTATACTGAGCACTTACTGTGTGAAAAATCCCTTGCTAGCAATGATGGGAGATTGAGTTCAAGACAAAATGGAGTCTACTGACTACTTTTTTTTTTTTAATTTTTTTAATGTTTTTTTTGTTTCTAGGAGAGAGAGAGAGACAGCGTGAGCAGGGGAGGGTCAGAGAGAGAGGGAGTCATATTCTGAAACAGGCTCCAGGCTCTGAGCTGGCAGTCAGCACAGTGCCCGACGCGGGGCTCGAACCCACGAACCGCGAGATCATGACCTAAGCGAAAGTCGGACGCCCAACCGACTAAGCCACCCAGGTGCCCCTGGAGTCTACTGACTTCTGAGTCACGATTTGCCTTCTAAGTGTGCCAAGGTTTAAGAGACATAACATTTTCATTTTATGATTTTTTTTGTGATGTGTGTTAGATAAATAGCTCTTCAAATGTCTGGCCTTGTGGGTGATTTTGCTACAAATGAGAGTAAAGCAGGCATTTAAGGAAAATAAAAAAAGGCGAGTTAATTTACAGGAATATATTAAATAATAACTTAGATGAGACCTACAAGAGATAACAAGGTAATTTGTGAATTATTAGAATATCAAAAGCCATTATCCTAGGTGTACTTAAACATACATCCCCAAAGAAGCAAGTCAGTTTATTCTTAGGGAGGTAAACCAAGGACCTGTGAGTATTTGACAATACCTGGTCATTAGTTTACATGGCTCACCACACAGCGAAACTATGATGGACTTTTAATGAAATTGCTCTCACACATGTCCTTGTGTACATCCCATCGTCCACACAACAGTAACATTGAGATGTAAACCACTTCCTGCCATCTTGACTATCTAGATGCAGAAGAGGCATGGTGGAGAGAAATGAACTTTCCATTAAACTTTTCACATCCCACTCCATGCAATTGCATTGAAAGTGGGATGCTGGGGACATGGTGAAAGGCAGATACAGCACCACAAGCTAGATGGCCCAAGGTCAGAGGGGAAACAGAGGGAAAAGGATGTCTTGAGGCTTGGGGACTGCTGGTCTGATGTGCCACAGCTAGTGACAGTCCATCCTCTGCAACAGAAGCAGTGTATAAACCCCACCACACACCCCTCTGAGGAGCCTTAAACCCATTCAGATGTGTAATACTGTTGAGTGCAGTGAATAGACTAACATCATCTTGGCATCTCTGCAGTGACTAATTTGTGGGCTCCCTGATTTTGTTCTGAGTTAAGTGGTCTTTATGTTCCAATTCTGGCAGCGTTGAACAGTGCTATATTGTGTCCACGATTCTGCCTGCTTTATTGGCGTTCACATAATGACAGCCTGTTGAATGGGAAGAAGTAGTGCGTAAACAAAACAGCCTGAGCTGGAGGGGAAGCACTAATTTTCTGAGCCATATTTGTTCTGAGTTAGGCATGAGATTTTCTTCTATCTGTGTAAGTCAGGATTTTGAAACTTGATATGTACATAAGTTTACCTTTACACTTGGAGTTCCAAAAGAGCTTAAGTTTGATTACATGGGGGAAATCAGGAACTAGCATAAAGCCATCTTTTCCTGATAGAAAAAGTGAATTCTGGAGTCCTGATGTCTCACAGTGCCTGGGGGAACACCTCTGGGTTTGGGATCTCAGGAGTCAACACAAGACACCCCACAGTAAGGAAAACTCTGAAGGCATTTCATAGGCAGAGTTTTTTGTCCTAAGAAGACAGATCAGTTGATTAATACAAAGAGTGGGAGCTAGAAGAAGAGGCTATGTGCAGGGTCACAGATTGGAAGGGTCTGGTGCAGAAGAGGAGCCATGGTGGGTGTCTGGATTGAGGTGGATGAGGTATGTTTGTCTTGAAGGATGCTGTTTCTCATTGTTGACACGTGTCTACTGTGCTTTGTTGGGAAGGAGTTGGTTTGAAGAACCATTTTAGAGTGGACACATGAAATGACTGTATTTCTCACTAGTTTGATGTGTTTTTTATTGTTATTATTGTCTGATTTTGAAATTGAAGTTAGCAGGTACTACATGTTCATGGTACAAACTATTAAGGATTAAGAGTGAATAAAAGAAAGTGTCCCTGCTTTACCAGATTCCTGCTTCCCCTTCTCAAATGTAACCATTGTCTTGTGTTTTGTTTTTTGGGTTTTGGGTTTTTTTGTATGCTTCCAGAAATTATTCTTCTATAGGGGTGCCTGGGTGGCTCAGTTGGGTAAGCTTCCAACTTTGGCTCAAGTCATGATCTCACGGTTCGTGACTTTGAACCCGGCATTGGGCTCTGTGCTGACAGTTCAGAACCTGGAGCCTACTTCAGATTCAGTATCTCCCTCTCTCTCTGCCTCTTTCCTGCTCACACTCTGTGGGTGTCTCTTTCTCTCTCTCAAAAATAAATAAACATTAAAAATATTTTAAAGAAAGTTTTCTTATAGAAACTTAAGTGTGTGTATGTACATATGTATTTATATATATGTGTGTGTGATTTCATACACCAATCAGGATTCTATCCATAGGTGGAGAAGATAATCATTTATTTTTGGTGTGGTTGAAGGAACCCAGAAGGTCCCATAGCCAAAAAAAACATATGCCCAGGGCCTACCATGCATTAAGGTTGTTGGGTTTTTTTAAATTGTTTTTAATGTTTATTTGTCTTTAAGAGACAGAAACAAAGCATGAGCAGCAGAGGGGGAGAGAGAGAAGGAGACACAGAATTCATAGCAGGCTCCAGGCTCTATACTGTCAGCACAGAGCCTGATGCAGAACTCAAACCCATGAACTGTGAGATCATGACCTGAGCCTAAGTCACATGCTTAACTGAGCCACCCAGGTGCCCCTGTTTTTTTTTTTTAACTATTTGAAAATTATTCTTTAGATTTAAAAAAAAATTATTAAGATTATTTTTAGAGCAATTTTGGGTTCACAATAAAATTGAGGGGAAGGTACAGAGATTTGCCATATACCTTCTTCCCCTACACATGCATAGCCTCCCCCAATGTCAACATCACCAAATGTCAAATGGGACATTTGAGACAACTGAACCTACCTTGAGACATTGAAATCACTCAAGAATCCACATTTTATATTATTATTCATTCTGTGTCATGCAGTCTCTGGGCTTGGAATTAGATTTTTTTTTAAACCTCCCAAGTTAAGACTTCTCTTGCATTTGACTAAGATCCATCTGCCTGTTTATGAATGAATAGGGCCTGCTTGCAAGTGGGTTGATTTTAGTATCTTTTTTCTGCCTGTGGAGGCCACATGGGGGCACTGGCCCCACTGGGCAGTGGGGTGTGCAGAGCAGCATGGGGTCTCAAGGACCAGTCAGGGCTGAATGGGAAAGCCATGAGTGCAGCAGGACCAGAGGAGGAGAGTGAGGCTGTGTTTCTCTGTCACATGTGGAGGAGGAGGGGAGTCAGGAGACACTACTGGAGAATTAGGGGCTGGGACACGAGCCCAGGACTCACTCGCATTGGCCACCTGGTGTGTGAGTGAGTAGGAGGAGAGATCACAGCCTCAGTGCTTGCCTCTGCATCTGTCTCCGCACACACACAGAGACATTGAGTCTCTGCAGCTAGAGACTTCTTGACAATGCAGGGTCTCAAAAGACTTCTGAGAGCAGCAGGGGAGGAGCCACTCAATGAATGCTCACCTATAATCATGTGCCTTTGTTGACAGATGCCTGTCTTTGTACTTAGTGTGATAAACTGTTTCTGTGATTTCTTCTTTTGAATTTACATGTTGCTATTCCTTGGGATAGGAATAGGCATCCCAGGAAGTGTCACCACTTGCTTGTAGCTGAGGCTGAGTAAGATGAGAAGCCCTCCCTGAGGCGGGATGTGGAATCCATCCCTCCTGAGGTGGGGTGAGCCCCTTGCTGCATCCCACCCTTGCCTTTTCTGGGCAACACAGGATGTCCCAGCCACACAGGATGGACAGATGGCAGGAGAGCAATGGTCAATAAAGGCATAGTAGGGTGTGAGGGGCATCAGGCACCCTGCCAACATCCTAGTTCTGCCACTTATGAGTGGAGTGATGAGTCATATAATAAGTAACTTAAGTTCTCCAAGCCTTGGTTTTTATCATCTGTAAAACGAGATAAAATAAATAATGGTCTGGACCTTATAGGGTTGTTGAGAGGATTCAATTAGTTAAAACCTGCAAAACCCTTAGAACACTGCCTGTGAGCCCTCACAAGAGATTTGGTGTTGCTGCTATTATTCTGGAAGCTTGTTCTGCCTCCTTTGTCAGTTGATAGCACTGTCTGTAACAAAGGTGGGTCAGTCCAATCCTATGGCCGTTCTCTTCTGGCTGCAAACCACTGCTGGGCAGGGCCTGAGGTTGACCTGATTCATATCTGCGTTGGTCCTCAGGGAATGTGTCCTCTGGCGGCCCCGGTGTGTTTGCTGATATAATCAGGAGAGGGATTCAGGGCCCATTCCAATGTTTAAGTTGGCTCTCAGCCTAATCTTGTCTGTCTTGAACTGTAAGCCCAAGAAGATGGGCCAGATCTGGTTCAAATACTCTGCAGGGTGGAGCCTTTCAAACATTTGGAGTGATAAATAAATGTATCTGGGGAGGGTGGCTGGGTTGGTGGTAGCTTAATCATACTGTTACCGTTTCATTCCTTTGAGAACATCATGTTACCTGAAGAGAGTGGTCAGTTGGACCATCTTTCTACCCCTGTCTTGGACACTGGGTTTTTAATAACCATTGCTGGAATTAATTGCACATTTACCAATTATAAGCTTGTGTTAACCACTTCCATATGCATGGTCTTAGGCAAGCCTCAGAACTACCCGATGAGTCAGCTTGATTGTTTTCCTCTCTGCCTAGATGAAGAAATGGAAGCTTGGAGATGTTAAATCATTTGCCTAGGTCACAGATGTTGTAAGTATAGAACCAAAATTTAGGCACCCTGTCTATAGAGCTCTAAACCCTCGGTTCTTAATGTTCACACAAGTCCCCTGAAGATATGGCTAACAGGCAGAGGCTGGTTTAGCAGATCCCAGGCATGACCTAAGAAACTGCGTTTCTCACAAGCTGACCTGTTGGTTCCTAGACCATGCTTTGAGTGACATGGCAGCAAACCAGGAAGTCACATAGCCTTGGCCTGGCATGTTATCTTTTTGGCTGGGTCTAAGATTTGACCTCACACACAGTTCCCTGACAGCCATCAGCTTACCTCCTCATGGTGAAGATGATGTCACGTGGGGCTCTCCACAAGTGATGCAATAAACAATAAACCCTTAGAGACTTTGGCAAAGGTACTTGTTGAGACAGTTGCCCTGCTCTTAAAAGGTTTAAGAATGTATCCCACTTGACTTAGTGAGGGCCTTTCTATGCCCCTGTTTTTCTAGTCTCAGCTGGGTTCCTGGGTATGGGACCCAGGGGAGGCCACCATGACCTTAATTCTTTTACCCAGACCTCTTTTCTCTTGTGCTTCCCACTTCTGACCATCATCTCATAGACCCTTTCATTCCCCCTTGCTCAAATCTTTTCAGGAGTCTGATTCCTTCCTTAACACCAGCTTTCCTTTAGCTGTCAAATCCTAAACTAATTCAGCCTGCATAATATCTCTGATATTTCTGCCCTCCAAAACCTAGAGAAAGGGACAAGGCCCTGACTACCTCCTGATAAAAGAAGCCATTATTTATTAGATAGCCAATATATGCATTATCTACTTCACTGAGCTCTATCATGTCCAGTAAAGGCATTATCAATTATTGCCATTGGTCTGATGATGTACACAAGAGTCAAGAGACTCAGTCACTCCAGGTCACCCAGAAAGTAAGTTTTGGCTCCAGAACTTCAGTGCTGCTCCCAGAGCATCAACACAACCCTCTCACTTCTAACCCTGTGTAATACTGCCTCTCTCTTTTCTGTTCATCTCCACTACAGCTAGAGGCACCACCATCAAACACTTTTGGTCACTTGTTCATTCACCAGCTAGCTACCTATTAGGGCTCCAGTATGTTCTAGCACTATGAGAGGTGCTTGTAATTACAATGGCTAGTGAGACAGGTATACTCCCTACCTGTGTGGAGTTTCATGTCAGTAATTACATTATTACTGATTGTTAGCCATGTGACTTTTATTGGGTAATTCAAGCCATATGAACCTCAGTTTTCTCATCTATAAATGGGGATCATTATAATACCTAACCCAGTGGGATGCTGCAGATATCAAACGAGGTCATGTATGTAGCTCTTAGCACTAGCATGTAGTAGATGGACAATATTTTATCTGAAATTGCATGTGAATGAAATCTAAGTTCTTCAGCATGCCATTCCAAGATTTTCATTCCAAGCACCCATGAATCACCCAAGATACATCATTGTTCTTTCCTAGGTATGACACACTTTTTTTCTGATTCCATGATCCTACTCAAATGCTACTTTCTTTTACTGTGATGATATCTTACCTCTTCTCCACTCAAACTCCTGCCTGCTCTTCAAAGCCCAACACAAATGTCACCTCCTCCACTAAGCCTTCAATCTCACTTGTAAGAACAGTTCTCTATCCTGTGATTCTCTTGCCCTATGGTTCCCATGAACCAGTAGTACTGAATCATGCTGCCTTGTGTTCTAGTTTGTGAGTCTGCCTCCATGGCTTTTCACTCATTTAGCAAATATTTCATGAAACAGTCACTATATGCTAGGCACTGTGCTACCTATGGCAGTATATAATGGAGGTAATAACTGTCATGATACCTCTTTTCACAGAGTGTACAGTCTAGCACAGCACTGTCCAATAGAATGGTCTGCAGTCATAAAAGTGTTCTGTCTCTGCAGTGTCCAGTATAATAGCATTAGCTGCATGTGGCTGTTGAACGCTTAAAACGTGACTAATGTAGCTGTGGAACTGAATTTTTAATTTTTCTTAATTGTAATTAATTTAAAAAATTAAGTTTTTTTTTTTTTTTTTTTTTTTTTTATTTTTATTTTGTATGTTTTGGGTTTTTTTTAATGTATTTTTTATTTTTATTTTTTTTTTTTTTTTTTGGAGCCTGATGCAGGGCTCAATCTCATGACAGTGAGTTCATGACCTGAGCCAATATCAAGAGTTGGTCTCTTAAGTGACATCCACCCAGGTGCTCCTTAATTATTTTTTTAAGTTTATTTACTTATTTTGAGTTTGGGGTGAGGCAGAGAGAGAAGAAGGGAGAGAATCCCAAGCAGGCTCCTCACTGTCAGCATGGAGCTGGCATAGGGCTCAATTCCATGATATTTGAGATCATGACTTGAGCTGAAATCAAGAGTCAGATGCTTAACTGATTGAGCCACAAGTGCCTCAATTAATTGTAAGTAAAATAGCCACATGACTAGTGGACACTGTTGGACAATGCAGGTAGTGGAAAAAAGCTGTTAAATAATCACACACACACACAAACACACACACACACACACACACACACAAATGGAAAATTACAACGGTACTAAGTACTATGCAGAAGGAATACATGGTTGCATAAAAGCATATTGGGGGATCTGATCTTGTCTGGTGGGGGTGGTAGTCATGGAAAGAAATAATGATTTCTTGATGTAGTAATGATTGAGCAAAGATCTGAAGCTACTCAAAAGAAGGTTGGGAAGCATAAAGGGCATGCATGCAGATAAGCAAGCAGCATGTACAAATGGTCTGTGGCAGAAAAGAACCTGTCCTATGAGAAGATCTCTAAGAGTCCAAGAGCAAATACTATCTCCCTCCTCTCCTCTTATTTGAAATCTCCAAAGCAATTAGCACCATGCTCTGCACACAATAGGCACAGAATTAAATTTCACATTTGGATGTGTGATTCCAGGGCCTGACTAACTATGCAACCTCACTCATTTCTTCCTCAGAAATGCCCCAGCTGGAGATCCAAGAAACAGGAGCTCCTACTCCATCTCTGCTGTGGACGCTCCAATCAATAAGGAACATTTTTATTTTGTCTCAGAAAACCTTCTTTACCATATATATGGCTGGCATCTGGCAATCTCCCACCTCTTAGGATTGTGGGAAATACCCCAGTTGTTGTTTGGAGGAGATGTGGCCATAGGCAGGGGCTGGAATCACAAGAGAACCTGTATATTGTACCATTTGTTCATTGTTGAACAAACATGTGTAAATACTTACTACAAGCAGATGCTCTGCTAGGTGTTGAGGATGTGGTCAAGAGCAAAAGCAATAATGTCCTTGACCTCACAGAGCTTGTGTTGTGGCAAGGATCCCTAGGGGTCCCAGCCTGTAGCAGCCAGGGCTACTAGCTCTTGGTGGAATCCTCAGAGTGTTTATGGCATTCTTTCATGTTCTCCTGGGTCAGTGCACAACTCAAACATGTTCTCCAAACCCAGTCATCCTACACTGGAGTCCCAAAGGCCTTGGACACAGAGTTGAGCCTTCAGATTGCCCAGTAATTGAGCTGTAGGCTCCTGGGACCTATATGTAATTTGCTATATATTCTCCCCAGGAGCTCTGCCTTGCATACAGGTTGGGAGTGTGTGAACTCTACAAAGTCATCATCTTCTAATAAGAAGAAACAAATAACTCCTTGTTTACACCCCAGCTTGCAGTCCCCACACCAATTTCTTATTCACACCCTTGGCTCACAAAAGAGCTTAAACAAAGTTTAGTTCCCCAAGGCTGAGGGAAGGGTAGAAAGTCTAATTTTTTTTAACCTACTCAAGGTCTTGTCCAAACGAGTTGTCACCAAAAAATGAAAGCCAGATGTTATTTTAGTGAGAAATAAATATGTGGCCAAGCTGCGGATTGAACCTGAGGTCCCCCTGGATAGTTTCCACGTGTGTCAGTAGCTAGACTCCCAGGTATCGGCAGCCCACATTCTTTGTCTTGTCTTTTAGCGGAGGCACAGCTTGCACAGATGGCTAATGAGCAGTTAACATCGCAGCCTCACATACCGCCATAGTGATACCCATCGGTCCATAAGTTAGGTTCAAACCAGTGCTGTGAGCCTCCAGGGGCTGCTGAGTTCAGGGTGAGAGGCAGCGACCCATGTCTGGAAAAGGGGGGAGAGGACAAATTCAGGCTGAAAGTGCCGCCTCTAGCTTCTCAATGAGGGATCTGCTTTTGTTGGGAGCCCTTAAATCCTCACAGGGAACATACTTCTGATAAACATCGAGGAATTACAGATGAAATCAGGGCCTCGGAGCAAAGAGCAGCCCTTTGGGGTTTAACATTACAGCTTGTTCTTCCTCAAGTCTGATTCAATGGTGAGCTTTTCAGCCAAAGGAAGTGTTTTTGGTAATTGGCCGAATCTCCGTAGGAAGACCGCTGAGCTTGCTACTGCTTCTATCAGAGCATTTTTCATCTCTTGGATTTTTCTCACACTTTTCAAGTTCTAGATGCAATCGTTTGTGCCCTGGACTTTGAAATAGGTCATGCTGGTATTAGAACTTCCTTGGAGGGCAAAATCAAGGTGAGAGGGGGGAAAGCAAGAGAATGGAGCTCAAAGGGTCAGTAGGACCCAGAGCAGCGCTAAACCCTTGGGGAAAAGGCAAGCTGTATCAGACCCGGGGATTGTGGGTGAGGTAATTAGAGAGTTAGGCAGGCAGACGATCCAAATTAGGAATGTCTGACCTCAGACTGGGTGCATGGTGCATAGGTACAGCAGGCCAGGGGGAGGCAAGGCTTCAGACCGACCACAAAGACAGTGGGGAGGAAGCCCAGCGAAGGTGCTGGGTCACTGACACCAAATGAGGGCCTCTGGAGAAGAAGGGCTCTGCTAAAGGCAAGGCAGACCTCTAGCTTTGAGGAACCCTCTGAGGTTTCTTCCTGCATAAACTGAAGACAAAATAGTTCATAGCTTATAGGGTTATTTTGAGGATGTAATAGATTCATCATTGTCAAGTATTTAAAAGGGTGGCACTCAATAAATATTATCATTTCATGACAGAGATTTACACATGAGAGAATAAGAAAAGAGACAGTTCCTAAAATACAAGTTTAATTCTAGGAAAGATATTTTTCAAACTAGGTTAGCTTGGCCTTTAAAACAGCATTCATTGGGGCACCTGGATGGCTCAGTGGGTTGTCTGACTCTTGGTTTTGGCTCATTTTGTGAGTCTGAGCCCATCATTGGCTTCATGACAGTGCAGAGCCTGCTTGGGATTCTCTCTCTCTCCCTCTCTCTCTCTGCACCCCCGCCCTCCACCTGCTCATGACCTTTCTCTCTCTCTCTCTCTCTCTCTCAAAATCAATAAATAAGCTTTAAATAAAAAAAAATAATAAAACATACCATTCATTTACTCCTGTAGTCTTCATTCAATCTTTCCTTTTTTATTCAAGAAATCTTTACAGAGCCCCTTTGGTGTATAAGGCATTCTTCTAGTCTTAGGGATATAGTGACAGTCTGGAACAGGGTTTAGCAAAGTACCACCTGCAGGGCAAATCCAGGCCACTGCCTGTTTTTGTAAAGTTTTATTGGAACACAGCCATGCCCATTCATGGATGTGTTGTTTATGGCTGCTTTCATGCTACATTGGCAGAATTGAGTGGTTGTGGCAGATAGTGTAAAGCCTGAAAAGCCTAAGGTAATTACTACCTGGCTCTTTACAGAGAATATTTACTGACCCTGGTGTAGAGAGATCTTTTAGTACAACATTCACTCTCCAATGAAAAAGGCCAGTCAATAGGAAATTTCAGTATAGTGAAATAATTTCAGAGGACTGTAAGAGTAGAGGAGGGTCAGACAGGCTTCCTAGAAGAGATGCCCTCTTAGTTGAGACCCAGAGGCTGAATTGGAATTAATGAAGTAGAGGAGAAAGGAAAAGAACTCCAGATAGAATCTATCTGCAGAAGCCCAGAGATGAGAGAGAGCAGGGTATGCTCACGAGTTAAATGAAATTTATCACAGCTGAAGTGAGAAGGGACAGAGGACACCAAGCTTCCCAGATAGGATGAAGATTCTTTAATATTTTTTGGACAGCAGTGAGGAGCCATCGAGGAATTTTCAGCAGGGGAACAACATAATCAGTCTCATATTATAAGGAAATCAGTTCACCTGGAATATGTAGAATCACTTTAAGAGTTGGGTGGGAGGATGCAGAGCAAGCATGGGGGCAAGAAGGCTGGCAGGGGGAGCCCATGGTAACCTGAAGTAGGAAAGAGGCAGTTGGGGTAGGAGAAGAGCATGGTTTGAAGATATGCTTAAGAGGCAAAGCTCACAGCACGTAGTGATTTGTGGCACATGGGGAATGTCAAGTGAAAAGGAGTGAGGCACAAGAAAGGATCACTCCCTCAGATGGGGACCATTTGGGCAGAAGCAAGTTTGGGGTGGAGGGAGATGACAGTATCCACATCAGACATGCCTATGAGATGTCCACGAGAAGGTCAAGTTGGATTCTTTTCAGAGCAGGCCATTATTCATTCCACTGCTTGAGACTGGAGGTGAAGATGTTAGCTCTTTGGGTATCAGAAAGAAGTATTTTCTAGGAAGAGGACAGCAAGGGGAAGTCCTGAAGATGGGAGCACCCTGTTGTGTCCCAGGAGAGGCAGAGAGGCTGTGTAGCTGGAGCAGCATGAGAATGTGGGAGAGTGGAAGGAGCTGAAGTTTGAGATGTAAAGGGGGAAGGAGGTAGACAGATGATGTAGAGACATATGGCCCATTGCGAGACCATCATCTTTCACTGAGTTCTATGGGAGCCACTGGAGGCTTCTGAGCAAAGGAATGGCTTGATTAATGTGTATTTTGAAAGGATCTTTCTAGCTGCTAGAGGAGAATAGGATGTAGGTGGGCAATGGTAGAAGCAGGGAGACTAGTCAGGAGACTATTGCAAATCTGAAGGCAACTCCTCCTCCTCCTCCATGTTAGTCAATTTCCCTTTTATCCAAACAACCTCAAAAAGTGCCTTATAAAAAGAAATGCCTATTTTCCTTGCTTATGGATCATAAGTTGACTGAATTTGGCTGATATCAGCTGACTTCAGCTAGGCTCAGCAGGGCTTGGATTCAGGCTGTAGACTAGGTTTAATATCTTACATGTGATTTCTTATTCTCCTCTGTCTCATGACTGCCAGAGGTCTATTTTTCTCAAGGCAGGTGGAGGAGGAGATGAGATGAAGCCAAGTCCCAGAAGCACATTTTAAGCCTCTGCTCACATTACACCCACCAATCTTCTATTGGCCAAATCAAGGTACATGTCCAAGTCTGACACCAGCAGTGCAAGTCTGCCCCCTTTGATGGGAAATACTGCAAGGACACATAGTCAAAGTCTCAGGTATATGATTCTATAGAAGGAGGGAAGAATTAGAACAGTAAACCCATCTACCATGTTCTCTCTGTATTCCAGTTATACCCATCTTGTGCCATCACGTTTTGCCTTATCATCTTCCTGTTTGTCAGCCAGGTGTCACACCGGTCCTGTTTGACTTACACAGTGATCACCTTCATTTTCTGCCCCCATCAGCTCTTGCTTCTCCCTCATAAAACATCTTGCATGCCCTGCCCGAGTCTTCTTCCTACAGTGTTCCTTTCTTCATGTCAAGCCTGGGTAAGAAACTTGGGTGACCATTTAGCAACACAAATTTCCCCCAATATGCTAGTCATTTCTGTACCCCCTTCATGGTTTTGGTCAACCTGTGTAATACCTAAACTGTTATTAGTTAATATTTTCTTTCACTTGACTTTAGTATATGTGCTGCCGAAGCGAGCACTCTTTCACTTGACTTTAAATCAACTTACTTTTTTTTTTTTTACCTTAGCTTCATCTTTTTAAAAAAAATTTAATGTTTATTTATTTTTGAGAGAGAGAGAGAGAGAGAGAGAGAGAGAGATGGAGCATGAGCGAGGGAGGGTCAGAGAGATAGAGAAACAGAGCCTGAAGCAGGCTCCAGACTCTGAGCTGTCAGCCCAGAGCCTAACATGGGGCTCAGACTCACGGCCTGTGAGATCATGACCTGAGCTGAAGTCAGATGCTTAACAGACTGAGCCACCCAGGTGCCTCTTCCTTAGCTTCATCTTAATAATTACCACAAGAGAGTTAAATGTTTTTTCTAAAAACATAAAAACCTATGCTGATTAAAATAAACATACTTGTGTGTTTACTGTCTGAATTCACTTAAAAGTCTGATGACTGCATCTTGGGAACCCACAGGCCTCCCACCATCACTAGGGCTTCATCCCCATCCATTTAGCCTTCTTTTTTGTCTTTATGTATTTCTACTGCTGGGACCATGATGGTTGCCTGTCTCTGCACCTATTGTGGACAAGCATTTGCTGCTAGCTTTGATCATAATGCCCTCTGAGCCTGGAAGACCCTCCTCACTCCCCCTTTCTCTCTACCTGCCCTTGAAGACTTGCCCCCTCCACAAGTCCCCTAGCCCCTGGTTGGCTCTTCTTACCCACTTTCCTTCCAGTCTGCCCATCACCCAGAGTTCCAGCTCATGCTTTTCCCATTGCTTCACATGTGTTCATCTTACCAGTTCAGCTCACAAGTGTGCCTTGCCTCACTTGACTGTGTCTGCCAAGTCTTACTGCACCCACCCACAGGGGATCCATGTCCTTCACTCTGCACATTGAAACAGATGCTGTGTCTGTGGTGTCCTATCATAGGTCTTTTGCCCAGGTATTCCCTCTGGCCTTTTTCTGTTTTTCATGCCCTAGCTCTTTCCTCCTTCTCTTTCCAGATGCTAATCAAATACTGCCTCCTCCACGAAGCTATAAAGACTTCTCCCACAACTTCCTAGATTTCCTTCTCCATCGGCATACACCACATTTGCCTGTGGTCATCAGTGAACTTACCTTCCTTCTCTACTAGACTGACTGTAAGCTCTTTAAGGCAAGGATCTTGGTGGATTTTGTGTCCCAGAGTATGACATAGAATAGGCACTAAGAAGATGTGATATAGATATAGAGATAGAGATACACAATTACATTTACATATACAGATACATATACATATGCATATATACACAATGGACTATTACCATAAAAATGAATGAAATCTTGCCATTTGCAAGATTTAGATCAATCTAAAGGGAATAATGCTAAGTGAAATAAATCAGAGAAAGACAAATGCCATATGATTCCACTCATGTGGGATACAAGAAACCAAACAAAGAGAAAAAGAGACAAAAAAAAAAAAGTTCCAGCCTCTTAAATATGGAGAATAAACTGGCTGTTGCCAGAGGGGAGATGGTAAAGGGAATTGAGTACACTTACTTTTGGAGCACTTAAAAATGAATAGAGTTGTTGAATCACTATATTGTACACCTGTAACTAACACTGTATGCTAATTATACTTGAATTTAAAAAGGGAAGCATCCAAAAATGAGTAAAAATAAAAAGGAGTAGTCACTGAGTAAACATTACATTTAATGTATGAGTTAAATCATTTGAACTTTGCTGTTTCATCAGGACTGTATGTTCGTTTAAGGCAGAGATCTTGCCTTCTCTCTTTTTCCCTTCCCTATATTGCTTGTCCCAGGTAGGCCAATGGTAGGTGCTTGTTAAATTTGCAATAAGAGGAGTTTCATAGGAAATGCAGGAAGTGGCTAAGATGGACAATGAAAATTGATGCCAGTTAAGATAGTTCAGCTATTCTAAGCACTTTCAGGCCTAACCTGATTTTGAACATCAAATGTATTATGCTTTTGATTATCAAAGGCAAGGGGGGGTATGTTTGGAGCCCTTTGCCTTTGTCCATGATTGAAAAGACGTAATTCATGTTAGGCAACTAGTCCTGTCCATTCTGTATCAGCTCTACATCTGCTACATCTGGAGATGGTGTTGAATTATTTTTCAGGATGGAACTGGTGTGTGTGTCTGTGTGTGTGTGTGTGTGTGTGTGTCTAAAACAGAGAAAAAGAGAGAGAGCCATCCAGATGCCAACACACCTGGAATCTATTTGTGAGGATCACTGATTCAGTCCACAGCTTGGGCCATTCATTTATTTCTTGCTAAGTGAACATCTGGGATTCAGTTTGAGACGCCAACAAGTTTGGAAGGGATCTCAAAGCTGTGGTTGGGATGGGGAACTGTTCGCCTGAGGTGGGAGTGAGAGAGGTGAGCAGGGGCTCTTAAACTATTCTGCAGACTTTGGTTCAAATGCAACAGCCAGAGGGTTGAGAAACCATTCCCATGCTGGAAAAGCATTCACAGAAAGAAATAACCAAAGAAGATTCAATCAGATTAAAGCAATAATGCAATCTGAACAGTGTCCCCTTTCCACTTTCCTTCTGTTCCCTT
This sequence comes from Hyaena hyaena, assembly GCF_003009895.1. NCBI lineage: Eukaryota > Metazoa > Chordata > Mammalia > Carnivora > Hyaenidae > Hyaena > Hyaena hyaena. Next base: position 2,033,802 of record NW_024080933.1, on the reverse strand, counting down.
TCCACCCCACAGTTCTAAATGTATCCAGGTATCTTGCTTTTCTAGGAAAAAAGAAAGAAAAAGAGGAAGAAAAAACCTTGGACCTGGACCAGGAAGGAAATGCTGTGAGAAAGTAAAATTCTAATTAGTTATAGATGCGAATTGGCCACAGATAATTACTCTACATTCCTTGGCTCATGCCTGCGAAAGCCTCAGAGATCTTTTTGTTGCTCATTGTGTAGACATATATCTAGATACCTAGATAAACACACAGGGAAGCACACCATCGTTAACAGATCTTGCAGAGTGCGAGTGTTTAGAACAGAAACTAAAGGGAAATTTGTCATTCACAAGCTAGGAATGTTTGAATGGTTTTGGTGTAAGGCCTCTCTTTTCCTTTCTCTGTCTCTCTGTCTCTCTCTCTCTCTCTGTGTATGTGTGTGTGTCTCTTTTACTTTGAACTTTCTTAAAACAAAAGCAAAGGCCAGTGGGTTCAAACAGGACCATTTTAAACAGTACACTTCCAGAGAATTTGTGCTGAGTCGCAGCTGCCCCCCATGACATCCACCAGCTAGAGTATTTCTTCTTCGATTTGCATCTGTCATTTTCCTACCTGTGGGTCAAAGGGGTTGGGGACCCAGATGACAGGCTGAGAACAAGCCAGAGAGAACATGTGAAGTCTGTGATGGGCTGTGCTCATGCCATCCTGTTTAGAACCAGCTTTGCTGCATTGTTTTGGAGATTTAAAGTTGAGGGGGGGACTCCTCATAACTGTCTACTATGAGGAGTTTTCTTTTAAATTGTAGCAGAAATGACTTAACATTAACCATAGGCTGCTCGAGGAATGCTTCGTATCTTGATGGAGCGTGCTTTGGAGGAATTCTCAATCCTTCTCCTCTGCCCCCCAACATGCTCTCCCATATTCATTCAGCACAGACAAGAGAGAGTTAACCTTTGGGGGCCTTCTGCCTTTTCTCTTTAGCACCCCTCATTCTGTAATGCCCCATGTGGTATAAGAGACTTTCATCCTCCCTCTGGCTTTCCTCAGTTCTGAAACTGCCCTTGCTTCCCCTCAACCCACTATACAGATCAGATGGTGTGTGTCTGGTGCTCCATACTCTCAGAACACTTCTTCCCGGACTGTAACCCAGAGTTTTAGTCCATGGTGTTGTGATTGCTACTCTCTGGTAATCTGGTTGCAGTTCTCCAGCAGGTCCCTAACGAGATACTCTGGTTTCAATAGCCAGAGTGAAGTGGCCAGCACAGGGGTGCTTGGGCACCATTTCATAGCAGTGTACAGCACCGTAGACTTCTTGCAAAGTTTACCATCTCCATCACATTTGTTCCTCAGTAATTTTGTGAGATAGGTGAAGTGGGTATTCACTCAGTCACCCATTCATTCATTCAAACAACCAGTCAACCAACCAACCAAATAATCAAACAGCAATTATTTATTGAGCACTTACTACTTGCTAGAAACTATTCTAAGTTCTGAGTTGCAATGAAAAAATTTGACCAAAAAAGTCTTCCCTTGGCACCTCATGTGTATGGATAATGTAATAGGTATCATTATTCCCATTTTTCATGTGAAGAAGCCAAGAGAAAGAGAGTTAAACCTGAAGGACTTATAGCTGATTTAGAGCTGGATGTAGAATCTAGGTACCCTACCCATGTCTCAGAATAAGGAGAGTAATGTAGGGGTTTTAGGAATCCTCTCTATAACCCACTGATTCTGTTGATGTGGAAAACCAGGGTACTGTGGTTTTACACAGACCTGCAGCTCTTCAGGACAGAGCTAGGACCATCACCCAGCTTCCCAAAGTCCCAGGCCTGTGCCCTGTCCACAAGCTCTTGTCCATGAGTTATTGGCCCCGTAGGCTCTGTTATCTTGTCACTGCCCCTCACCCATTTAATGACCTCTGCCTTATTCCATTTGGGCTGCTATAATAAAAGACCACAGACTGGGTAGCATAAAGCAGGAGATATATTTCTTACAGTCTGGAGACTGCAAGTCCAAGATCAAGATGCTTGGTTATGTTCTGAGGAGGGCCCTCTGTTAGGCTACGCACTGCTGACTTCTTGCTGTGTCCTCACCTGATGGAGAGGGCAATAGATCTCTCTGAGACTGTTTTATAAAGGTATTAATCCCATTCATGAGGGCTCTGCTCTCAGGTCCTAATTAGCCTCCCAAGGTCCCATCACCTAAATCATCCCCTTGAGGGTCAGGGGGACACAAACATTCAAACTGTAACAACCTCTCCCCCCTTACTCCATCAACTCCGTTGTCCATTTTTTCCAACATTGTAATTCCTGGAAAAACCCCAGCTTAAGCTGAATTCAATTTCAGTTGTTTGCATGCCCTCACCCAGGCAGCTTGGATGTGTCTGGAACAAACACATGCTTATATAGGCAGATGTCACAACGCAGGATCACTAACCTCACTGGCTGCTGTCCCACTAGCCTCCAGCCTTTCCTGGTCAGTTCAGTCTCCTGCTCTTTCCTGAACAATGATTTCTTACTCCCTCTTCTCAGTCATCCAACACCTCCTTCTCCTCAGTCCCTGCTGACTATCCAGCTTCCTTTTTCAGTGAGAAAATAGAAGTAATCAGAGGAGACCTTCCATAGACTCCCACTACTGTATCTGCCATACCCTTGTCCCCTAACATCTGCCTCCCCTGCTGTGGCCACAGATCACCTATCTTTGGCCCTGTCAAAGGCCATTGCCATCGCTTGTGCACTGGAATTTTCCTTGTCACCTATTCAGGAGCCTTGCTCTAAAACTTTCCCCCTCAACCTCCTGCATCATCAACTTACCCTGTTTACCATATCATTCTCATCAGCATATAAGCACATTGCAATTCTCCCCCATCTTAAAAACTAAAAACAAAAAGCCTTTATTGACTTCATGTTCCCTGCCAGCTACCAGCCCAGTTCTGTCCCCCTTTATAGCAAGCCCCCTCAAAATCAGTGTTTCCCCTTGATTTTCTCCTCCCACTTTTTTCTTGAGCCACTCCAGTTAATAGTTCATTCCCACCTCTACACAAAGCTGTTCTTTCCAGGTAACTACTGAGCTCCACGTTGCTAGAGCCAATGTCATCCTCATCTTTCTCTGCCTCTCAGCAGCAATCCCGCCCCACCCTGGACCTGTCTCCCCTCACTTGGCTTCCACAATTCCACCCTCTCTTGCTGCTTCTCCTTCCACACTGGTGGCTGTTTCCTGCTCCCTCTGCTCTCCAGGGGATGGCACAACCCAGAACTGTCCTCACTCCTCATCTCCTTTCTTTATTTCCCATGGTAGGGCCATGGTTAGTGCATTTATTTATTTTTAAATGTTTATTTATTTATTTTGAGAGAGAATGTGAGCAGGGGAGGGGCAGAGAGAGAGAGAGACTCTCAAGTAGGCTCTGCACTGTGAGCACAGAGCCCAAAGTGGGGCTCGATCTCACAAACTGAGATCATGACCTGAGCTGAAACCAAGAGTCAGACGTTTAGCCAACTGAGCCACCCAGGTGCCTCAGTGGTTCATGCATTTAAATATCATCTACATCTGTATCTTGGTCTTATCCTGAAGCCCAGGTTTGTGTATCCAATTGCTTATCAGGTATCTACACTTGGATATTTATGGGCATATCAAATTTAATATATCCAAATCTGGTCCCCAGACCTTCTGTACCCACACTCCTTTCCCTTCTCTAGTAGCAATAGTTCCACAGCTTTAGATGTACAGGCCAAGCCTCAGTGTCAACTTTCATCACCCCGTTTCTCCAGCATCGGCAAATTTGTCTGCTCCACCTTCAAAACATTTCTATTAACACCTCTACAGCTGCCACCCTGGTCACAGGGTAAAGAGAATTCCCCAGAGAAGGGAGGAAAGTGTGCAAAAACCCTGAGGCAGGAGAGGATGCAAGGCTGGAGTATCTCAGAGGTGATGAGGCATGATTCTTGAGTCTGGGGAGCTGCCTGACCTTTTAGGGTGAGGACATCACTATGCAGATCCAAGCTTTGGCCACCGTCAAGTAGTCTGGCTGGCTGAAATGGGTCGGGTCAGCTCTGAGGGATATACATGACTCTGGCGTGCTCAGCATGTCTGCAGTGTATGTTGGGTGCACGTGTGTATATATGTGCATTCACATGCCTACCTAATTGTGTATTTTCTCCCACCCTAGACATGTTTTCCTGGAGTCTGAGCCTTTGTGTACTAATGTGGCTCCATGTACAATCCACTGGGAAATTCTGAGAGACCCCTGCTTGTGAATTTAGCCCTAGATAAAGCAGCCTGTTGGTCACAGCCTCTGGAGTTCCCCGAATTGTTCTAGGCACAGTGACTTAGGTCTCATGGGTTAACCACCCTGGAACAAGAGGGGCTCCCAGAGCCCTTTGGCTCATTCTCTGTAGAGTCAGTAGTATTCTGCTATAGCTGCACACATGGGACTCTTACCCTTCTTTCTCCTCACCTCCACTCTCCCCTCCTAAAATCAAGGTTTTCTGGAGGGAGGGGTATTTGGGCATATGGGCCAGAGACAGGGAGACTCAGGCCACTGATGTGCTCTGCTTTCTTTCTAACAACCGACCATGTAATTGGGGAAAATTGGCCCAATGTGAGGTGTGAGAAAGTTCAAAAGGGGTTGTTTGGGAGTCTTTGTGCTTGTTTTCTTTTTCTGCTAGCATCCTGAGTTGGATGCCAGAAAGGTGAGATCCTGGGCAAGCCTCGGAGCTCTCTAGAACAGTACATAAATCTCAGTACAAAGTCACCTACAAGGGCAGGCAGGGAAGTTCTGAATAGACAGAACTTTTATATCTGAAAGGGGAACAAGAATAAATGCCCTTTAGAAATGGCTCTGGATTTCCCTCGTGCCCTGGGGACAGTGATTCTGGGACCCTCAGAGCCTTCTGAAACCAGAGGGAAAGGATCATTATATAGGGCTTGGACAATAAGGCCAAAAGAGCACAGGCTCAGCTTCCTAGTCTGCATTGACTCAGTTTCTCTCTATATAAAATGGGCAAATGCTCTGTTACTGACCTTCGTCTTGGGATTGTTATGAGGCCTGCTGGTCACCCAGCTGAAGAGTGTTATTTGGAGGTAGAATAGTGAATGGATTCAAAGACAGTCTTGGTATCAGAGAGCCCTCTTTCTAAACCTTACTTATCAGCTGTGTGACTTTGGATGAATTACATACTCTCTCTGTTGTCTCAGCTTCCTTATGTAAAATAATCACAGTAACAATGTTTACTTCAAGAGTCATTCTAAGGGTGAAATGAGATAGTGCATATAAAACATCTCACACAGTCCTTAGCACAGCATAAGTGCCCTGTCTTCACAGAAAAAAAGGAAGGAAGGAAAAGCAAGAACAAAGAGATCATCATTGTTCCTTTGATATGAAGACAAGCTGGCTATTACGATAGTTCTTAACAAATATCCGAGATCCCTGTAGATTTCCCAGCTTCCTTTACAGTTCTGTTCATGCCGTGCTGTTAGTTCTGGCCAGTAGACTGAGCACAGAAGTGATAGGAGCCACCACTAGTTCTAGAAAGCTAGGAGCTGGCTCCTTGTTTTGCTCTTCCCCAGCGCTGCAGACTTGGAGACCACAAGTTCCCTCCATCACCTGGCAAAATGGAGCGAGTCCGTTATGTGAGTGTAGAGTCTGTTTACTGTGTTAACCCACTGAGATTTTGGAACTCATTGGTTACTCTAATAGCCTTGAAGACCAACACCGTCCTCTGTGAAGGAGAAGTAAATCTGTATTTCTGGCCTCCTAGGTCATCTAGGGACGCTGATGGTGATAAGAACAGTAGCTACAACAGCCACCATTTATCGATGCTTTGAGAAGCGCTGAGGGCTGGGGCTCAGTCTGTTAAGTGGCCGAGTTCGGCTCAGGTCATGATCTCACGGTCCGTGGGTTTGAGCCCCGCATTGGGCTCTGTGCTGACAGCTAGCTTAGAGCCTGGAGCCTGTTTCGGATTCTGTGTCTCCCTCTCTCCCTGACCCTTCCCTGCTCACACTGTCTCTCTCTCAGAAATAAATAAAAGCATTAAAAAATTAAAAAAAAAAAAAAAAGAAGCGCTAAGGGGACCTTTGCAGATGTTAAGGCATTCCTCCCTCTCAGGTACCTCATGAGGTACATGTTTTGCTATTACATAATAATTGTGTTCCTAAATTACACTTTAAGTTATTTTTAAAATGGGTTCTCTCAAACAACTTCAATAAGGGGAAAAAAACTGCTTAGGGGCAAAAATTTTAGATGATGAAAACAAAGTTGTTTCTCTGACAGAAATGTCAAAAATAAAGGTTTTTAATTGCTATTAAGGACGTTTTGAAGTTACAAACTAAAAACAACAGATTTTCAGAATTGGCATAAGCCAACCTAAATGTCAATGAACAAATGCTGAATTCTGTGGAAGGTAAGGCTCAGGTCAACTTGCTTTGGAACCATCAAAATAAATTGTGGCTTGGACTAGAAGTGCTATTAAAAGGAAGCCCCATTAGATCTCAGTAAAGCTGCTAGCAAAGAAAAAAAAAAAAGAAAAGGAAATGGAAATCCCAATGGCAAAGAAAAATCAGTCACCCAACAAAAAGAGGCTCTTGGTGCTAAGGCAAATAGACTTTCTTTCCACACATATGGGAACCATTTCTGATCATGACAATGACATAAACCAACAACATCACAAATCAGCTTTCTTACTTAGTTGATCAGGTTACATCTCATTTGCATTCTGAAATTTGCATAGCAGGAAAAAAGCCTGAATTTTATTTGTTTGACCAGTGAGGAAACCAAAAAAATAATAAGAGGCCATTGTTTTTACAGGGAGCAACTGTAGAAATAACCCTAAATCAGGGCTGTATACTTTTATCACTTGCCAAAGTTCAAGTTTTTTCCACTTATGCTCAGAGTTCCCCTGATGTACAGTGACACCCGTATATCCTCATGGATGAGGGTGCCACCTCTGAGTTTGGTGCTGCCCTTCCTCTGGGCTTGCCTGGAGCCCCAGCTCCATTGGCCTCTCCACCTATCCACTGGGGGAGGCTTGGAGCTTCTGCTCTGAATAACAAAGGCACTTTAGCCCTGTTGCTTAGACACATTGATGTTTCTGAAGGTACCAGTAGACCTGGAGCGCATCCAGGCTGCCTAGGAAAGTGCCCAGGGCTGAGGAACTAATTGATTTCACTCCTAAAGTAAGCAATCCCAGTGACCTTTGGGAGTTAGAACACTTTGACTTTTCCCTCCCTCAGCCCATAGCTAGGCAGCTGGATAGGCCACTGTTCCCTGAAGAAAGGAAAGGACTTGACATGCTGTGGCCTTGCCCTGGCCTCCTGACATACATGCTTCTGGAGGCCTCTTGTTCCGTCCTTCACTCAGTGGGTGGAGTGGGGGGGGGGGCTACTGAGTGAGCCCCACAGTTCTTGCCTTGCCTGTCAGTGAGGCAAGTGAGTCTGCAAGAAGCTTCTGGAGAATGCAGACAGACAAGGGGCCCCTCTGGGAGTTTTGTTCACCTCCAAACAGGATGACTTCTGTCACCTAGCCCAGGAAGACCATTGATCTTTCAGATTCCCCAAATTTGCCATTCCTCCCTTCATGAAACATACCCTTCCTGAAGCACCACACACTTGCATGCCTGGGGCTGTGTGGGCTAAAGTTGGGACAGCAGGGAGACATTTTCTACACTTGAGGACCTTCAGAGTTTCCTGGGAAAATGAGACTTACACATTAGATGGTAAGTCAAGATAGTCTATAATGAAGAGCTAACCTAAATATTATCATTATCTATGGCAGCCAGGAGCACAGGCTTCACATCAGGTGTCTGGGTTCAAATCCTATCCCCATCATTTTGGTCAAGTTGGACTTTGGGCAAGTGCTTTAACCATGTTAGGCTTCTGTTTCCTTATAGGTCTACCAAGAGTGCTAGCGTCAAAGCATTTCTGTGGGAATTCGATGGGATAGCACATGTAAAGGGCTTAGTACAACACCTGAGTCATGACTTTACTGTTGTTACTTGCTACTGATAATTCGTTGTCAGAACATATTTGAGAGATCCCAGTAGCATAGAAATCTTGAATCTGAACACACCATGTTCTTTGTGCTTGTCTCCCTTCTCTGTTCCTTTTGGCAGTGATTGGTAGTCTCAGCTGATCAGTTACCCACTTAGTGGGAGCCCTGGCGGCCAGCTTTAACACCTCCACCCTTGTAACTCCCTCTGACTGTCAATGATGCCTCACATGTATCTCCTACACTCCAATACCATTCTCATCCTTAAGCAGATCCTCACACAGTCACATGGATTATGCAAGAGCCCTCATAATTAGTCTCCTTGCTTCCTTTTTCACTCTCTACCAAACGAGGTTTACTGCTATTCAAGAGGACTTTCCAAAATCCAAATCAGATGATAATTTCCTTGCACACCCCTCTCCTGTGGCTTCCCATTACTCCCAGGAAACAACACAGCCCAGATCCTTTATCATGACCCTTGCCATAGGACCCCTGCCTGGCTCTACAGCTTTATTACTTCTGCTTCTCATGTCATCCCCACAGTCTGGTGGTGTAGCCTACTTCCCAGGGGCCCCTTGATGTCTTGGACCTCTGTAGCCATACAAAAATATAGAACTCTTTGTCCCTGTCTCTTAAAGAGTCGTACTCATGCTTCGAAAGTAAATTCTAACCACTTCCTTTGGGAAGCCCTCCTTCACCAGGTCTGGGTTAGCTCACCCTCCACTGTGCTCCCAAGATACCTTTGTTTTCCTGTCTATCTTCTCCACTAGCATCTGATATTCAGAAGGGAATATTCTTATTCATCTTTATACGTTCCTATTGAAAAAGAACTGGTGAGATGAATGGATGGTGTTGGATGGAAAGGTGAGGTAGATGGATAATTGAATGGATAGATGAATGGACAAATTCAACAACAAAAGTGGCAACAGCTCTAATCAGATCTTGCATGTCGGTACCTCCTGGAAGGTGATCTCGGCAGTACTGCAATGCTTCGTGGTTCAGTATGATCTTGCAACTCACAGACTGTGGTCTTTTGACATTGATGCTGCCCATTGTTCTAGCAGGTAAAGCTGAAAAAGAGTACTGATCTCTCAGGGAAGAGAGGGTAGAGAGGGCTTTATCTTATCACTGACCTGGCCTATGGCTGGTTTTTCAGTCCCCTCAGGTCTGCCCTCATATGGGTCCCCTTTGGTCCTTTTCATTCAGGCCTCATGGATCTGTTTTCAGCTTGAACCACAGCAGGAGATTTTCACCTGTGGATCCAGGGTAACAGAGCAGTGGATGACATGAGGGATGGAGGGCCCCAGGGCCACAGCCCCTGTCTGCAGCCCAGTGCTTCCCTGTTCCTCTCGCAGGAAAACGACCCATTTCATACTAGTCATTTTCCTGTTCAAGAGCCACTCTATAGCAGCTGGGTGGGAAGTGCACTTTATGCAGCTTGGAGCCTTCATCAGCCCTTCAAGGAAGACCTTTCAGCTGGCTCAGTTTGCTAAGTAAACGTGAATAAGTCCTGGAATGACCTGGAAATGAAATGGAGCATCGGGCTCCTTGTGATAGGGAGAACCAGCGTGAGGCCCGCCCAGACTGAAGCGGAAAAACCCAGAGGCTCTGGGAGAAAAAACTGGGTCCAGCTGCCCTGGAAGTCTCATCAGGGTTTATGAAGCAGCAGGCAGAGCACAATTGGCTCGGTGTGGTTGTGTTTTTATTTTTGTCCAGCCACAAATACTGAAAAATGATTCCTTCCCTTCCTGGAGCTTTGGAGCCAAGCTGGTTTTATTTTTAGCTTCAACTCTGGTTTAGGGCTTTTTAGCACACTAAACACTGTACCCACTGCAGGCCTCGGTGGGCCGGGTTTTAGGATTTTTGCCTAGACTGAAGTGTTGGTCGTCTGAATGTAACTCTCACCCAGGTCTGTGCAGCTGTGACAATAGAGGGTGGTTCCAGACAGACACATAGAGACCCAATTCTGGCCATAGGGACCGCCAAGACAGTTCTTTTCAGGGAGGAAAATGTGTTCAGGATGGGTGGTTGTCTGGGCTGGGGCTGAGGAGGTGGTAACCCTGGATGAAAGGAAGGAAGGGGGCGGGGGGAGAAAGGGAAGGAGGAAGGGAACTGTCAGTTATTACAAGGCTTTGAGTGGTTAGTGGTTCAGAACCAGGGCTCTGGAGGCAGACTGCCTGGGTTCAGATGCCATCCCTACCACTTCCTAACACCGTGGCCTTGTGGAATGTGCTCAGCCTCTCCAGGCATCAGCATCCTCATCTATAAGCTGTGGGTAGGCATGACGCCTGCCTCCATGCTCTCCTGCCTGTGATTGTGCCCATCCATCATGTAACATAGCATCAGATATGCAGTTAGGACTGCATCATTTTTATTATTATCATGATGCTCTTATTGCAATGCTAAACACTTAGGCACGCACTGTGTCATTAAGAATTTCTATAACCCAACGAATAGGGTTATTTTGCAGAATGGAACTCTGAAGCTCAACAACAGGCTGGGTAACTACCCGAAGGTCCCACAGGGAGATCAAGATACTGTTAGACCTGAGCGCACCTCTGGCTAGCCCCAAGGTCAGACCACCACACCTTCTCTGGGATCAGTGCTCCCACATGACATAAAGGGACCTATCACTGACTTATGGGAGCTGCTCTAAACAAGCAACTAGATTACCCCATCACTCTCCTCTCCCGTGGGCTCCTCCAGTCTTTCCATTTTAGTTACAGGAACATGGAGAGTGGATACTGGGAGTGATCACTGGTCACAAGGCATCTAGATGACTCAGTTGGTTAAGCATCCGACTTCGGCTCAGGTCATGAACTCATGGTTTGTGAGTTTGAGCCTCACATCAGGCACTGTGCTGATGGCTGAGAGCCTGGAACCTGCTTCAGATTGTGTCTCCCTCTCTTGCTGTCCCTCCCCTACTTGCGCTCTGTCTTTCTCTCTCAAAAATAAATAAACATTTAAAAAATTTAAAAAAGAACACCAGTCACACTCAGTGAAACAGAAAGTAGAGTGGTGGCTATCGGGAATTGGGGCAAGGAGTTGTTCGATGGTAATAGTGTTTTAGTTTTGCAAGACGAGAGAGCACTGATAGGGGAGTCAGGTTGTTCTTGGGGAATGGCCGGGAACTTGAGCTTATCCAGTCCAACTTCTCAGCCTCTAGTCTGGTCTCCTTGCAGTCAGGGGGCCCACAAATAGCATTGCTGGTCCACACCTGCCCCCACACACTGTGAGCCCCTTCAGGGCTGAGCAGCACACTTCTGACAAGAGCCTTATTCTGGGGTCTTCAAAGCTCCTCTCTCACATGCTTTGCCCTTTTTGACCTCCTGCTAGTCCTCTGTCTCTCAGAAATTTTTGGCCATCAACCTGGGATGAAAGGGAGAAAATTTGAAATTCCCACCCTGAGAAGCATGTCTGCTTGCTATAGTGGAGAGAGTGTGGGCTTTGGGGCAGAAATAGGGAAGAAGCTTATCTTTTCTTCAGTTTGCTTAACTCTAAGATAGGATAGTATGGTTGTTCCAGGTAACCAAATTGGCAGGTTTCTCTAAGAAAAAATATTCAACCAGACTATAAAACTGTCCTTCTGCTCCAGAAGATTTTAAGGATTCTGGGGACAGATTTGGAGACACTGGTTTGGTCAGTCACTGATGAAGCTGTATAAAGATGCTAGGACAGAGAGGCAGGGGAATGGACAGGAAGGAGGATCTCCCTCTCCACCTCCTGCTCTCCAGAGATCAGCCTTATTAGAGGCCACAATAAGGGGTTGGTGTCCCTTGAAAACTCATGTGGCCTTCTTTACTGTTGGTATTAGCATTGACCATTTCAGGAGAGAATCGGATTGGCTCTGTTGCCGCCATCCAACGTGGGGCTTCCCTTCTGGGCGGAGTTTACCTCCAGCCACATGGCATGCCCAGACTGTAGTCTTTGACCCAAAGCTGACTGCTCCATTAGGCACAGTGGGGACAGTGCCCAGGGCCAACGATACTTTCAGAGGCCCATGAAAATGTTTTCATTTCTTTTAAAATTAGAAGGAAAAAAAGCCTTTCAGGTCAAAGTAAATGTTATAATATTAATATATTTCTATACCAACATAGTTATAAAATATGATGCTAATTTTTTTGTGTAGATTTAGGGGCATGCAAAGGCAAAAGTGCCAACGGCCCATGAAAGTTATAATACGGCCCTGCTCCAGGCTGGCAGGGATTGCATTTGGCCCCTCAACCCATGGCCTCCTCTGTTTCCATAGTAAATGCTATCTCCCCACTGCAGCCACCACCACTATCTAGGATGAAATATTCTCTCTAGTATTTTATTTCTTTTTAGGGACCCATTTTGCATATCAGTTTCATCGCTTGGCAATAGCTACCTGGAGCACATCTCCGGAAAATTTCAAAAGCCTTGTCTGGGATCTGTGAGAAAGAATGTTGTGATCAATTAGTGATGTCTGTCCTAGGCTCTTGATGGGGAAAGGGCAGCGCATGGGCTGTGCTGTGTTCTTGCCTATGAATGACCTTTGCTTTGTATCTCTAGCTTGACTGCAAACTTTGCAAAACAGAATATGCCTTAACATGCTGTGGGTCTGATGTTGATGTATCTAGAAAGTCTCTTAATACATGTTGATTGATTGATTGATTGATTGATTGAAGTGAGTGTCTGTGAATACTCTTGATCCAGTTTAATGTCTCCTGACACGCTTTCATTCTGTTCTTCATCTGTAGGCGCCTGAACAAGAATAAGCTCCAGGTCCTCCCGGAATTGCTTTTCCAGAGTACACCAAAGCTCACCAGACTGTAAGTTGAGCCGAATTATGTTCTTTACCTGGTGTCCTGCCTGGCTTTGGTGATATGGATATTGTGGTTGCCTTTGTGAGTGGAGCTTGGTACCGTGCAGAGCTTGGCAGTTAGGCCATACACATGGAGACTTGAAGCTGGGCTTCAAACTGGTGTGCCCCCTACACTCCTCTCCACACCCGACATTTAGTTCCCATTTTTCAGATATCAGTGGCTTAAGCGGCCAATGAGTAATAGTGACTTATGGTAGTGGATCTCTTCTTTGCAAAGAAGGACACACTGCCATTTAACATGGGTCTGACCTCACCTCAGGGAAATGCCCTAGGGATGGGATTTGAGGTATGTTTATTTACAGGAGACACCAGTGGTCTCAGAGGACATTTTATTGGATAACACTTTAATCTCACCCTGCAGACGGGTATAACCCCGGGCCTTTGCCTGCTTCCTACCTCTACCAGTCTGGGAACCCTGGGTCTGGAGATCTGTGATTTTGTGGGAAAAAGAAGAAACATCTTGAATTTTGCTTTATCTTCTGGAATGATCCAGGACATAATGCAAGAGGAAGATTGGAGATCCTTCTGTGTGTTTATTCAGTATGAGAGTTTGGAGGTTCAAGGAGCTTGAGATGCCCATCAGAATGGAGATTGTGGTTGGCATATTGTGGGTGTTATGCAGGTGTTAATTAATTGACGGTGAATGGCTCTATGATTCTGAGCCTACAAGTCATACTGGCAGTGACTTGTGTGTCTCATGGGGTGAACTGGGTTGGCCCAAGCCTTGATTTTCTGAATGAAGTGACAGTGTCTGGCTGCTTTATAGTCAAGCAGTGAGATTTACAGCCTGGCTGGGAAGACTCTAACATTATTGGGGAGACTCTAAACTTGTGGCCACCATTTACATTCCAAGTGGCTGTGTTTAATACCTGTTTATGCAGTCAAACAATGCATGTAGGCTCCAGGATACATGGGGAAATACAAAACACATGTCAGTGTGTGTGCTTAAGAATGAGTTCTGAATTAGAAGTCTGTATCTATATCTGTGTGTACATACACATAAAGAGACTATATACATAGATGTATTTTAAAGGGCACTTTGTTGGAACAGGAATTGCACTGGTAGGCTGGTGTGTAAGTGGTGCATCAGTCTTGCTTGCCTTCTCTAGGACACACCTGTACCCTGTCAAGGTTTCCTCACGCTGTGTACTGCATTTCTCCGGCTCGGTCCACCTGGCTGACTTTGCTATTTGTGGGCAAGAATATGCTCCCCTTTTCACCCTTCCATGCTGAATCCATCTTGATGGGTATGAGGATGGACAAAGTGATGTTCAGCAACCTGAGCGTCTAGCTGAGCTGGATGAACGATACTAAATGGGCATATGGGGAAACAACCTGGTTTTTAATTTCCTCTTCCTATATAGTTCTTTCCTTACATGCTCACCTAATAGCCATCTCTCCACCACATTGTGCTTTTTCAACCTGCTCCTAAATAATGCTGACTCTAAACTCTTCATCTGGAATCTCAGCATCACTTTCTAAGCAAACAGAAGGTGTCTGTGGGGCTGGGGCTGCTGGAAAGCCACGAGCGGGTGGGGTCTGAGTGTTCCACTTGTTACAGGGTGTCGGGCGGGCTGGTTCTTGCTCATGGAACATGGCCTCACAGCCGCTCCCCACGGCCCTCAAATGATGCCCATTTTGTGTAAGGCTGCTTTTGATCCAGGCAGAGGAGGGATTTCAGGCAGTGATAACAGGTCTCTGGTGGCAGCCTAGGCCATGGGAATCCCCAGGGTGGTATCCTGTCACTTTCTAACTAAGAGAGGTTGGGGGAGTCACTTTCCCTTCTGTGCCCGAATATTCCCATCAATATAAAGGCAGACACTCCCCTTTCCTTTTATCTTCTCGCCAAGGAACTGTGAGTATCAGACGAGATCATAGCGTGCATTTGTTTTCTAGGGTTTACAGTGCCGTGTGAGTGTAATTACCGAGGCAACTAGTGTTACTCCCGCACTTCACATTTTCTCAGCCTTGCTCTCTGATCGCTTTCTCCTAGATGCACGAAGAAACCAGCAGTTGCTATGGGCACTGAGGTGGATGGCTCTGAACTTTTGATTCAAGCCCGGGAGCCACAGCTGGGAAGGCAGGAACGACATTTGACTCAGTCTAGTATCTGTCCCTCTCCAGGTCTTAGCCAGGCACAGAGAGGGGTACACATATGCACTCACCGCATATGGGTAGATGAATAAGTGAAGGATATAGGCCTAAGTATATAAACAGTGCCCTTAAGGAGCTTTGGTTCTTTTATCCCTCATTCATTCATTCCCTCATTCATTCATTCATTTAGTAAGCTCTTCCTCTGTGCTTGTTCCAACCCGGCTTCTGCTGGGTTTTCAGGTGTAGACATGAAGGATGCCCACTTCTCTGTGTGCCTCATTGTGACACATTCTGAATGGCTGCCAAAAAGCTGAGAGCTAAATATAATTTTTTTTATTGAAGCAACTGTATTAACTCAGGTTTTGGCTATAATCAGCAATCCCTTTTTTCTCTCTGGGCTTGATCTTTGATTTTTCTTAATGGCCCTATTATGTCTTTGTCTTATTTTGTCAGCCACTCCAGGGCCTTTTTGGAAGCAAGCAGGGTACAAATTAGAAATCAATAAATGTGCAATCACGGGTGTGTATACATATGTCACTAGATCTGTATTAAAGGAGCATTGAATCTCAATAGGCACAGTGAGGTATTTTCCAGGGAATGCTAAATGTGGGTACTGTGTGGCTGTTTACTCCCTAGCATACCATGTGGGATAAGTAGCAATTCTGGACACGCCTTTTCCTTTCTTGTTATATCTGTAGACAAAAACTGCTTAATACTTCATGTTTATCCAAAGAAAGCCTTTTGGCAAGGGTATCGACATGTAATAAGATGTTTTGAGGAGTGATGGGAAAGGGAAATAATATTTGTTGGAAACCTGCTATTATATTAACGCTACTAACCACTAAGTGACAGAAATATGACTAAAGTTTGTTTAATCCAGAGAGGAAAGATCTTAGTTTATATGCCTGGGAAGTTCAGAAATAGTTATGGATGGCTTTAGGAACAACTGGATCCAGGGGCTTGGTGATGTCATTGGGACTTCATGTCACTTCTTCAGTCTTTTGTAGCAGGGCACATGATGGTGAGCAAAAGCAGAAGACTCCAGGTACTAATCTGGCAATCCAGTAGAGTCAACAGTCCTGCAGAAAAGAACCAGTGGTAGACTGCTTAGCTTGGCCACACATCTATGTCTGAGAGCATTGCTGTTGCCAGTGAGGTGGTGTCCTCTGACCAGTCAAGTTTGGGTCATGGGTTCACCCAGTCATTTGAGGATGAGAGTTTGCAGGGTATGGGAATGAGTTTCCCAAAAGAAATAATAATTCCATTATCCAAAGATGGGGGAAGTGATGCCAAACTTGAAAACAACAGATGTCTACAAATTTATTGAGCAACAACTTTGTGCAGTTTGCTGTGCTTTAAATGAAAGTAACACTTCAAGGTAATACAACTGTAAACCTATTGACGAGCAGGTGCTGATCTGAGCACTCGAGGTATAACTCATTTGATACTCCTAACAACCCTGTGGTATGATACTATGACTATTCTTATTCTATAGATATGAAACTGAGGCTCAAAGAGGTTAAGAACTTGCCCAATATCCTACAGCTACTTAGTGACAGAACCAGAATTCAAATTTTGGTAATCTGATGGGAGTCTGTGCTGTTTTTCTACTGAAGGTAGCAACCTGCCTCAACCTTCCCATTTTATAGTAGAGGAAACTAAAACTCAGAGTTTAAATTACTTACGCATATAGCTCACATTTCTAAGAAGTAGCACTACCCTGGGGACTTTGCCTCAATGCTCAGATTTAACCTTTATACTAATCCTGCAGAGATGATCATTATCAGATCTACTTCTGATGCTTAGAGGGGTTATCTAACTTACCCCATTGCTGTATAACCAGGATACAATGGAACTAGGACTCATATGTGTGTCTGTGTCACTGAAGAGTCCTTCAGTTTTATACCATGCCAAGCTAGCTATTGTGGAAGTGATGATAAAAAGGGTTTATAATGGATCTGTCATATGTCTAAGTGCTTCTGTAAGGCCTTTCCTGGTCACTCCACCCCCCATCCACCTACTGATCCAGTACCATCGATTCATTGATCCATATGTATATTAGTGGTATATCTGTCTTCTTACCCTGTTTTCAAGCATGTATAGTACAGGCCAGAGAATCATAGAGCTTGGAAGTGCCCTGAAGATTAGGTAACATCACCATGGTCTGTAAAGGCTAGCAAGGTCTTCTCTGCCATGCCTTTGGCACGCAATAAATATTAGCTTCTCCCCCTCTGGACATAGATCAGAAGGTTCTAAAGTGTTGGGACTGTGTTTCCCTCTTCCTAAGATCCCTACCACTCCTGACTCAGAGCTGAGCATAGGAGGTGGCAGTAGAGTTGAGGGCTTAAAAGGCTGTGAGCTTGTGGACAAATTATTTAACTTTCCTGAGTCTCAGGTTCATCATCAGTAAAATAAACAAGAGCACCTACTTCTCTATGTTGTTGTGAGGATAAATGGAAGTGACCCATGGACAGCCTTCAACATTGACTGTAGCACATAACAAGTGCTCAGTGAAACATGGCTGTGGTTGACTTTGCTGGCTGACTGATGCAAGCAGTGCATATGCCACAGCTTTGGCATCTGTGGTATCAAAACATCAGCACCTGAGAGAATTCAGGCTCCAAGAGATATAGGGTGAGGCAGCAGTGCCCTTGAAGTAGGAAGATCCTGGTCTTCAGACTGGTCCTCTACCACCCATGAGCTCTGTGGCCTGAGACATGTTACTTTCCCTCTCTGGGCCTCAGTTGTCTCATCCAGACAGGATGGCACGGAGAGTGGTCTGTTACATGGTCTATAGGTTATTAATTTTTCCTTTTTGTGTCCGCTTCTAGCTTTCTCTTTCATCTGCACATGGGAAAGGGAGTGAAGGATTTCCGGTTATTTGGAGGTTAAAGGGTTAATGTTGCCAGGCATCCTTAAAAGTAGCAGAAGACAAGGTGAAAACAGTGATTAAAAGTCCTCTGCATTTTACTCAGAAGAGAGCTTTAAGGAGATGAGGGGCACAGTGGTTCACAGCCAGTTTTTAAGAGTTTGACTTTGCTGTATGATGCGTGGGTCCTTTTGGCCCCTCTGTTCTGGATTCATGTCCAAAGAGCCCATTCAGTATTTGGTAGTGGTTTTCAACCTGTAGCTGAATAAGCAGCATGACAGCAGCAGCACAGGGGCCTCCAATTATCCTCCACTCAGTTCTACAAGGTATCTGACAGCTTTAAAAACAGTCCACTGGGGTTAACCCCCCTGGCCCTCACTTGCATCTGTGGAGTTGCAAGAGACTTGGAAGGTTAGTCTCTCAGGCCGCTAAAAACACTCCAGAAGTGTGGCCAGCCAACTAGCCCCAAGTCACTGGGCTGTTGTCATGGTAAAGCAGCATCCCTCCCAGAGATAAGGGCTGTGATACCTCCGTTTCCAGGGAACTTCCTTCCAATGTGGGAGCCCTCCTCTGAACTCTCCTCTCTGCTTGCTTGTACCTCTCCTTCCTTTTCTCCATCATCCCATCTTATCACTGCCTTGCGTGTGTGTGCCCTGTACCCCCCCTCCCACAGGTATCTGCATGCAGCAAGGTGGTCTAGTGCCTCTTTGAGGCAGCCCAGTGCCAGAGTAAAGAATGTGGCTTTCAGAGCCATACACACCTGCGCTGGGGTCCTACCCTTTGGTGACCCTGAGCAAGTAACTTCAACTTTCTCGGCCTAGGGTTGGTTGACTGTACAACAGGGATCACATTCACAGTTGCTGTCTTCGTTTGCTCGGGCTGCTGTAACAAAGTATCTCAGATTGGATAGCTCAAACAACAGAAATTTATTTTCTCATAGTTTGGATCCTGGAAGTTTAAGATCAGGGTGCCAGCAGGGTTGGTTTCCTGAGGCCTTTCTCCTTGTCTTCGAGCTGTCATCTTCCTGTGTCTCTTCATGTAGCTGTCCCTCTGTCCATGCTCATCCCTGCTGTTTCTTCCTCTTCTCATAAGGGGACCAGGCATACTGGCTTAAGGCCCCTCCCTCATGGGTGTGTTTAAACTT
This sequence comes from Hyaena hyaena, assembly GCF_003009895.1. Taxonomy (NCBI): domain Eukaryota; kingdom Metazoa; phylum Chordata; class Mammalia; order Carnivora; family Hyaenidae; genus Hyaena; species Hyaena hyaena. The sequence continues at coordinate 2,014,888 of NW_024080933.1, read as the reverse complement.
AATCACCTCTATAAAGACCTGATCTCCAAATACAGTCACATTCTGAAGGAATGGGCCCAAGGGCCTCAGTTGGGGGATGCAGCAGTCCATAATAGTTCCCAAGTACATTATTACATAGTTGCATGGATCAGGTGCTTTGTGACCTGCTTCTGTGTATATCCTCTTTTTTCATCTCGGGTCTAGGGGGTCAGATACTATAATATTTCCATTTTAGAGATAAAGAAACAGAGTCCTAAAGATTCGGACAGCTTACCCAAGGTCACAGAGCCAGTAACTGGGAGAGCCAAAATTCAAACCCAAGCTTGCCTAACTCCAGAGCCTACATTCCTTACTGTACTTATGAGAAGTTAATAACTAGTTAAACTGCCAGGCACCTAGTAGAATCTCCGTTATTGTTTGTTCCTTTATGTATTTGAAGCCCTCAATGGGCCCAGACGCGTTGAGTGACTGGGGCCTCATACCTCTAGGTAGTACCTTTTGCTGTTCGTAGATCCTTCTGCAGCCACCTTAATCTTCCAGTTCTGCACTAAACTTGAAAACATAACTACATGCAATATGTGTCGCCATAAAACTCTATATCGATGTGAAACAGTGCTATAAAAGTGAAACGCCAGTGGAGAAAACAAAAACCATACTTCTCAATTTTCCAGCAGAGTTGTTATCTGATGTGGTGAAATGATAATAGGACAACGGGGAAACCAGTCCGTCCGGATGGTGGGGGTTTTCAGAACCGCCTGCCTGCCGGGAGCTGCATCCCAGAGACCTGCTCCCCCTGTGCGAGCCCAGCCCTCAGAAGCCAGGGACGGGCCGGCCTCACCGCTGCAGACGTGGGGTCACTTTTTCCAGGGACACAGCCACTAAAAGCTCATGGAAAAATCTCCCTGCAAACTGGAGCTCCGTCCCCTCCTCCCTCTCCATTCCCCTGCCCCCTGAACACTGAAGTGAGGCCTGGGCCTTCTGTTTGTGTTATGGCATGCTCCGTCACCTGCAGGTCTCATCATGTGCTTGAGGACAGGGCAGCTTTCATCTGCATGTGGACAGATAATGGATTACAGTGGGTGCCATGACACTATCGGGATTTCTGTTTTGCGTGATTTGCACTCTGTCTATAATGTTTTAAGCTAGAGCCAGGAAAGAAGGCCTGGAAGGTTTCTTTTCTCCTCCACTGAGGCTTTATCCAGCTGAACACAGAAGCCTGTTGTCTATCCACAGAGCTGATTACAAGGCTAATACTTTGAATTGTCTTGTAGACTCTTAAATGATAGAATTTTAGAGCTAGGAATAAAAGTTATCTAGGCCAGAATTTCTCAAACTTCTCCAAGCATCTGAACACCTGGGAATCTTCTTAAAATGTGAATTCTGGTTCTGTAGGTCTGGGGTGGGACCTAAGAGTCTGTGTTTATAACAAACTTCCAGGTGATGCTTTTGGCCTAGGACCACATTTGATGATCAAGGATCTAAGTTCCACTGCTTCTCAAGCTTAGCATGTGGGGAAAAAAATTCCTTGAGGTGCTGCTTAAAATGCTGATTCCCAGTCTATGTAACTAAGACATCTAGTTAATTAGATCTGGAATGGACCCAGGGTTCTGACCTTGTAAATAGGCAACCTAAGTGTATTTAGTATATGTCACCCATGGGTATACTTTGAGAAACACTGATCAGTACAAACCCTATTATTTTATAGATTGGGGAGCAGGCAAACAACCAAATATCTTTTGAGTCCCTACTGTGTACTAGGCACCTTATGTATATACAATCTTTTTTAGTCTTCCTGCAGGGTAGATATTTTTATGCCCACTGTACAGGTGATGAAACTGAGGCTTAAGAGTTTAACTCACCAGGAATAAACCGAGGCCTTTCTGACCTTCAGTTCTGGGGGTTGTTTTCTACCTTATCCTGCGCACCTGTGCTGAAACACACCTTAAAGAAGAGAGAAGAAAAATAATCACGGATCTCTGAAACTTTCAAGGTTCATTATTTTGTACTTTTATGCTTATATGAGCCTCTGTGAGCAAGTGCTCAGATCTGAGGTCTAAAGTCTTAAGACTTGAAATATTAAAACAGAAAATTTATAGACTCAAATGCATGTGTGCAAGTAGAACTTTCTAAATTCCCTGCAATGTATCAAAGGTAGAGCTGGGTTTTATATTTTAAAACTCTTTGGCCCTTTGGGCCAACAGAAGAACTTTCTAAAGTGATCAGGTAATACTTGTACTGAGAACATTCTGCCAGCTTGAAAAGTTTTTTTTTTTTCTTTTTTCCAGAAAGAAAGAAAACCAAGCTGTGACTTTACAATGCTTTGGAATTACAGAATATGCTTGTAATTTTTACAATTCTGCACAGACTTCTTTGCCACATCTGGTTGATATTACTGGCAGGGATATATGGGGGAATAAACCATGGGCTGGAATGTGAAACATCCCACAAAATGAGTTTCTTATAGGTTGCTGCATAAAACATTTTGATTCTCCCTCTCTTTGGAAGGATGGCTTAAGTGATTTCAGGGATTTAGTATTTTCTTTGGTTTGAAGGTAAGGGTTTTTGCCGGTCTACTTGTTGGGGGTTCCAAGATGGCTTTCTGAAGATGTGTGCAAAGGGTTAACTATTCTAGAGTCATGCCATGGATCATCATGAGGAAAGCCACCCTTGAAGGAAGTCGGACCGACACTGGACACTGGTGAAAATGGTGAAACACTGGGGTTGACTGAATTGCTACAGAGAAAGGGAGAAAGGCGAAAGAAAAGGTTATATGTATAAGTGCTTCAGAAAACCTCTTGAATTTTAGTTCTGATGGTGCGTTAAACAGCTCACAGCAAGAAGAGCTCAGCTCCTTGCACATACAGCCGGAAGCCTTCATATGTCGGTGTGTTCTCTGTGCTCTATGTGAAAACAGTGAGTTGAGAAAGGGGTAAAATAAAACAAACACCCAGCTGATACCTGGCATATAGTCCATTCCCTGTTGGGGACATCCCTGTCCAATTCCTAGGAAGAGAACTGTGTGACCAGGGACAACTAAAATATTCATTAAACACCTACTCTCTGTGTGTGTGTGTGTGTGTGTGTGTGTGTGTGTGTGTGTGTGTCTGCAATGTGCTGGTTGTTGGGATGCTGAGTGTAGAATGCAGACATGTCTAATCTGAGCCCAGAGGGTGTGAGGATGGGCTTCTTGCCACCTGGCTCCTTCTCAGACTTCCTTGGCTGGTACCCACCGGCAGAGTTGGAACCTCTCTGTACAACACCATGTGCTGCTTTCAGCACCTTGTGGCATGTGGTAGAGTCAGCTAGCCTCAGCGGGCCTGTGGCCATCACCAAGGGTGCTCACATAAAGACTATGCTTTCAGTGGCCACTTAGCCCATTATTGAGAATGAGAACCAGAAGCCAGCCTATGTGCACACCCTTGAATCCTTGTTCCCCTTATCTGGAGTTGGAAACTATCAAGGGAATTGAGAATGTCAGGGAAATATCACATTATGTATAAAAAAATATAAGCCTTTTAAGGTGGGCAGACCCCAAACACACGTTCTTCAATTGCCCGAATGATGCAAATGTACCCACATCTAATAATCTTGAATTATTTGTTCTTGAACCACATTCAGCATCAACAGAAACATTTCTAAAGAGCCTAATTATCTCTCATTTTCAACCAACATTTGGGAATCTTTCCAAGGGACAAATAGTGTTTTAATTTGATGCCCAAATTCTAGCATAATTTCAAATTATCAAAAAAAAAAAGTCTGTAACTTTGGCTTTCTTTTGTCTTTCCTGTGGGCTCAGTATCCTATATGCTGAACATTTATCTTCATGTGTAAGATTTTCAGTCCATTTCCAAAGTCCTGGACATTAAAGATTGTAATGAAAATGTTTATCCAGTATTAACAGCAACACTGTGCTAACACAGTACTGTCTAAAGCAAATAAAAATGGAGAAGTTTGAGGGGACAGTGGAAGAAAGAAACATAGAAGGATCCTGAACTTCCCTCCTCCCACAGACATGCCAAATCTATAGATACATATAGAACAATCCTCTTTGAAAAAGACCTGAAAACTAGCTGAGCAGCTCCTCCACAGCGAAGGATAAAAAGGCCACATCAAGATGATTAGGAGATATAGAGATATGGTCTTTCCAAAAGCCCCACCTCTAGTTGGGGGTAACCCACTACTGGGAGGGGTCCCATAAATATGGAGTATATCTCTAAGGAGCAAGGGGTTCAAACCCCACCTTAGGCACCCTGGTCATTGGGACCTGCACTGGAGAAATGAGCTTCCAAAAGATCTGGCTTTAAAAAGCAATGGGGCTTATGTCCAGGAGACCCAAAGGGCCGTAGGATACTGAGACTCCACTTATAAAGGGCTTACACAGATTCACTCACCTCAGGACCCAGCTCAAAAGCAGCAAGCTGAAAGGCACCTAGACTAGATGTGAAGGAGATTCATTGGCTAAGCTTAAAGGGTCTGCTAGAGGAGTAGAGGTCTGTTGGAACTCTCTCCGGGGACAGACATATGGCAGGTACCATTTCTGCACTCTCCCTCTACTTTGCCAGTGCTGCTTGTTTCACCCACTGTGCTGTCCTGCAGCCCTGCCAAACCCAGTAAGTAGGCGCATCCCAGCCCAGCATGCCCCCACAGCTGCTTTGCCAAACCTGGTGGGACATCTTGCCCTGACCCAGTGCTCCACCATGACCCCACCTTGCAAAACGCACTGGGCAGGCTCATTCCAGTCTAGCACTGTACTGTGACCTCAGAGTTAGCAGGTGTGCACATTCCATGCAGGAAATGCCCCTTGAATGCTTGGCTTTGAAGGCCAGGTGTACTTGCATTTCTGGGCCCCACAGAACTGAGATAATAGAAGAGTTAGTTCTTAGAAGGCTACCACACCCAGGGCACTGCACAGATATCAGACTGAAGCATACCTCCAAGCTTCCTGTGACCAGTTCTTCAAAACTAGAAGAGGTCTGTGCTTTGCGTAATACATGGAAACAAACACAGAGAGTCAAGCAAAACAAGGAAAACACATGAAAGAACAAGACAAAACTCCAGGAAACATTCTTAATGAAATGGAGGTAAGTAATTAACTTGATAAAGTGTTCAAAGTATGGTCATCAAGGTGCTCACAAAAAGAAAGAGAGGAAGAGGAAGAAAATAAAAGCAAAAAATGCTCACTCAGGACAAGAATGGATGAACACAGGATTTTAAGGAAGAGATAGAAAATATAAGAAAAGTACCAAACAAAAATCACAGAGTTGAAGACTGTAGTAACTGAACTGAAAAATATGCAGACTGGTTCAACAGCAGACCAGATGAAGCAAAAGAATAAATCAGTGATCTGGAATACAGGGCAGTAGAACTTACCCAGAACACCAAAAGAAATAGGAATTTTCAAAAGTGAAGATAGCTTAAGGCACCTATGGCACAACATCAAGTGGTTCAACATTCACATAATAAGGTGTCCCAGGAAGAGGAGAGAGATAAAGGAACCTGAAACTTATTTGAAGAAATGATGGCTGGAAACTTTCCTAACCTGGAGAAAAAAGCAGACACCCAGATGCAGGAATCCCAGAAACTCCCTAATAAGAGAAATCAAAGGGACCCACACCAAGGCATATTATAATTCAAGCATCAAAAGGTAAAGATAAAGAATCTTTTTTTTTTTTTTTTACAAATAGTTTATTGTCAAATTAGTTTCCACATAACACTCAGTGCTCATCCCCAGAAGTGTCCTCCTCCATGCCCATCCCCCCTCCCCCCCACATCCATCAGTCCTCAGTTTTTGTCAGCATTCAAGAGTCTCTCATGGTTTGCCTCTCTCCCTTTCCCGCACCATTTCTGCCCTTCTTCTCCCCCTTGTTCCTCCGTCAAGTTCCTCCTAGTCCTCCTATACGTGCAAACATATGATATTTGTCCTTCTCTGCCTGACTTCTTTCGCTCAGCATAACACCCTCAAGGTCCATCCATGTTGCTACACATGGCCAGATTTCATTGTTTCTCATTGCCATGTAGTATTCCATGGTATAGATAAACCACATCTTCTTGATCCATTCATCTGTTGATGGACACTTAGGCTCTTTCCATGTTTTAGCTATTGTGGAGAGTGCTGCTATGAACATTGGGGTACATGTGCTCCTAGGCCTCAGCATTTCTGTATCCCTTGGGTAAATTCCTAGCAGTGCTATTGCTGGGTCATAGGGGAGTTCTATTGTTAGTTTCCTTAGGAACCTCCACACGGTTTTCCAGAGGGGCTGTACGTTTACATTCCCACCAAGAGTGTAGGAGGGTGCCCATTTCTCCACATCCTCGCCAGCATCTAGAGTTCTCTGATTTGCTCATTTTAGCCACTCTGACTGGTGTGAGGTGGTATCTCAGTGTGGTTTTGATTTGTATTTCCCTGATGAGGACAGATGCTGAGCATCGTAAGGTAAAGAATCTTAAAAGCAGCAAGAAAAAAAAATGTTTTCCATACAAGGGAACCCCCATAAAGCTATTGAGTTTGGGACACCTGCGTGGCTCAGTCGGTTAAGTGTCCAACTTCAATTCAGATCATGATTTCACAGTTTGTGGGTTCGATCTCCCCCCCCATCAGGCTCTTGCTGACAGCTCAGAGCCTGGAGCCTGCTTCAGATTTGGTGCCTCCCTCTCTCTCTCTGCACCCTGCCCCCTGCTCGTGCTCGCGTGCACGCACTCTCTCTGTCTCTGTCTCTCTCTCTCTGTCTCTCAAAATAAATAAAAACATTTAAAGAAAAATTTTAAGACTATCATTTGAGTTTTCAGTAGAAATTTTGCAGCCCATAAGGGAGTGTCATGATATATTCAAAGTACTGAAGGCAAAAAACTTCCAGCCAAGAATACTCAACCCAGCAAAGTTAACATTAAGAATAAAAGGAGAGAAAAAGAGTTTTCAAAACAAGCAAAATCTAAAGGAATTCACCACTAATAAATCATACTTACAAGACTTCTTTTTAAGCCAAAAAGAAAGGGCTCTAATTAGTAACAAGAAACATTATGAAAGCAAAAATTCTCATTGGTAAAGGTAAGTATATAGTAAAGGTAGTGGAGAAATCACTTATAAAGCTAACATGAAGAGTAAAAGACAAAGCAGGAAAACTAACTATAAAAATTAGTTAAGAGATAATACAATAAAAATACGTAAAATGTGACATCAAAACTTAAAATGTAGGAGAGAAGAGTAAAAATGTAATTTTAGAATGCATTTAAATTTAACTTCCTATCAACTTAGAATATTTATACACACACACACACATGCATGTATTCATATACACAGAAGATAATGAGAATGGAGTTGGAAAATAACACTAAAAAAAGGCATCAAGGGAAGAAAACAAGAGGGTAAAAGAACAGAGAGAAACTACAAAACAGCCAGAAAACAATGAACAAAATGGCAATAAGTACATACCTGTTTATAATTACCTTAAATATAAATGGACTAAAATCTCTAATCAAAAGACATAGAGTAGCTGAATGAATAAAAATAAATAAATAAATAAATAAATAAATAACACCCATATGTATACTGCCTAGAAAAGACTCAACTCAGAAATAAAACACATATAGACTGAAAGTGAAGGCATGGAAAAAAAATGTTTTGTGCAAGTGGAAACCAAAACAAACTGGGGTAACTATACTTATATCACAAAATAGGCTTTAAAACGAAGACTGTAATTAAAGAAAAAGACGACCATTTCATAGGATGAAGGGGTTGCTCCAGCAAGAAGAAATAACATTTATAAATACTTAATCACCAACATAGGAGCACCTAAATATATAAAGTAAGTATTAACAGACCTAAAGATAAATCAACAGTAATGTAATAACAGTAGGGGATTTTAGTACCTGCTTAAATCGATGGATAGATCATATAGACATAAAATCAATAAGGAAACATCAGCCTTAAACAACACATTAAAACAGATGGGCTTAATAAATATATACAGAACATTTCACCCAAAGGAACAGAATACACATTCTCCAGTGCACATAGAACTTCTCCAGGATAGATCATGTGTTAGGCCATGAAACAAGTCTCAATAAATTTAAGAAAATTGGAATCATGCCATGCATCCTTTCAGACCACAGTAATATGACACTGGAAATCAATCACAAAAAAGAAAACTGAAAAACAAATCACAATTATGTGGAGATTAAACAATACTGAACAACCAATGGGTCAATGAAAAAAATCAAAGGAGAAATTAAAAAATACCTTGAGACAACTGAAAATGAGAATACAACATTCCATAATCTAAATGCAGCAAAAGCAGTTCTAAGAGGGAGGTTCATAGCAATACACACCTACCTCAAGAAAAAAGAAAAATCTCAAATTAACAATCTAACTTTACATCTTAACGAACTAGAAAAAAGAGGAACCAATGAAGGCCAAAGGTAGTAGAAGGAAGGAAGTAATGAAGATCACAGCAGAAATAAACAAAATAGACACTAAAATGATGATAGAATCAAGAAAAAAGGAGCTAATTATTTGGAAAGATAAGTAAGTTGATAAAACTTTAGCTAGACTCACTAATAAAACTGACAGGGCTCAAATAAATCAGAAATGAAAGAAAGTAATTGATACCACAGAAATATAAAGGGTAATTAAGAGACTGCTATGAATAATTATATGCCAACAAATTAAACAACCTGGAAGGAATAAATTCCTAGAAACATACAATACTTCAAAATCAATTCATGAAGAAAGAAGATCTGAGTAGACTGATTACTAGCAAGGAGACTAAATCAGTAATCAAAAACCTCCCAACAAATAAAAGTTTATGCTTCACTGATAAGTTCTACCATACAAAGATCTTATACCTAAACATCTCAAAGTCTTCCAAAAAAAACTGAAGAGGAGGAGATGCTTTCAAACTCATTTTACAAGGACATCATTATCCTGATACCAAAACCAGAGTAAAAAGCTACCAAAAAAAAAAAAAGGAAAATTACAGGATGTTATCCCCAATGGACGTAGATGCAAAAATCCTCAACAAAATATTGCAAAGCCAAATTTAACAATACATTGACAATATCATAATACCATAATCAAGTAGCGATTTATTCCAAGGATGTAGGGATGGCTAATATTCACAGTTCAATTAATGTGATATACCACATCAACAAAATGAAGGATTAAAAGCATATGATCATCTCAGGAGATGTAGAAAAAGCATTGGAAAAATTCAACATCCACTTATGATAAAAACTCTCCACAAAGCAGTATATAGGGAATGTACCTCAGCATAATAAAGGCTACTTATGACAAGCCCACAGCTAACATCATTCATACTCAATGGGCAAATCTGAAAGCTTTTCTTCTAAGATTGGGAACAAAACAAAGATACCTGTTCTTGTCACTTTCATTCAACATAATATTGGAAGTCCTAGCCAGAGCAGTTAGGAAGGAGAAGAAATAAAAGTCATAGAAAACAGAAAAGAAGAAGTAAAATTTACACTATTTGTGGATGATATGATATCATATATAGAAAATTCTAATATCACCACCAAAAATTGTTAGAACTAATAAATTCAGTAAAATTGCAGGGTACAAAGTCAATATTCAAAAATTTGTTGCATTTTAATACACTAACAATAAACTACCTGAAAGAAACATTAAGAAACTGTCTCATTACTCTTGAATGCCGAGAACAAACTGAGGGCAGATGGGGTGGGGGGAGATGAAGGGGGGGGGTGATGGGCATGGAGGAGGGCATTTGTGGGGATAAGCACTGGGTGTTATATGGAAACCAACTGGACAATAAACTATTATAAAAAAGAAACTGTCTCATTTACAATTGCATTAAAAAAAATACCTAGGTATAAATTTCACCAAGGAGGTGAAAGACGTGTACACTGAAAACTATGACATTCGTGGATGAAATTGTAGAGAGCACAAATAAATGTAAAGATATTTCTTGGCTATGGAGTGGAAGAATTAATATTGTTAAAATGTCAATATCACCCAAAGCAATTTACAGATTCAGTGCAACCCCTATCAAAATCCCACTGGCATTTTTCTCAGAAATAGAACAAACAATCCTAAAATTTGTATGGAACCACAAAATATTCTGAATAGCCAAAGCAATCTTGAGAAAGAATAAAGCTGGAGGCATTCCTGTGCTCCCTGATTTCAATCTATATTACAAAGCTATAGTAATGAAAACTGTATGGTATTGGCATAAACCAGACCCATAGATCAATGGAACAGAATAGAGAGCCCAGAAACCTATTCATATATGGCCAATTAATTTATGACAAGGGAGGCAGGAATATACAATGGGGAAAGGACAGTGTCTTCCATAAATGTTATTGGGATAACTGAACAGCCATATGTAAAAGAGTGAAACTGGACCATTATCTTACACCATACACAAAAAGTAATTCACAGTGGATTAGAGGCATAAGTACATGACCAGATGTCATGAAACTCATAGAAGAAAACATAGGTGGTAAACTTCTTGACATCATTCTTGGAGATATGTTTTTGGATCTGACTCCAAGGGTAATGGCACTGAAAGCAAAAATAAACAAAGAGGACTACATCAAACTAAAAACCTTCTGCTCAGTGAAGGAAACCATCAACAAAATAAAAAAAATAAATAAATAAATGGGAGAAAATATTTCAAATCAATGATCTGATAAGGGGTTAATATCCAAAATATGTTTAAAAAAGGCCTAAAACTCAATAATAAAAAAGTCTGAATAAAAAATGCACAGAGAATCTAAATAGACATTTGTTTTTTTCAAAGAAGACGTACAGATGGCCAACAAGCACATGAAAAGATGTTCAACATCACTAACCACCAGGGGAATGCATATCAAAACCACAATGAGATATCATCTTCTAATGTAAGAATGGCCATTACAATAAAGACAAGAAATAACAAATGTTTGTGAGGATGTGAAGAAAAAAGAACCCTCATGCCTTGTTGGTGGGAATGTAAATTAATGCAGCCACTGTGGAAAACAGTATGGAGGTTCCTGAAAAATATAAAAATAGAACTACCATATGATCTAGCAATTCCACTTCTGGGTATTTATTTGAAAAAAACAGAAAGCACCAACTTGAAAAGATATCTGCAGTCTATGTTCACGGCAGCGTTAGTCACAGTAGCTGAGATATGGAAACCACCAAAGGGTCCACTGATGGATGAATGGAATACTACTCAGCAATTAAAAAAGAGAAGGAAACCTTGCCATTTGGGACAACATGAATGGGCCTCAAGGGCATTATGTTTGCTGAAATAAGTCACAGAAAAATACAGTATGCTCTCCTTTATATGTGGAATGTGAAAAGCAAAACAAAATGAATAAACAAAACCAACCATAGAGATGCAGAAAACAGATTGGTGGTTGCCTAGAGAGGTGGTTGCCTCTCTAGGGGAGAGGAGATTGGGGGATGGGTGAAAAGGGAGAAGGGTGTCAAGAGGTACAGAGTTCCAGTCATAAAATAAATAACCCATGGAGATGTAATGTACAACATGTTGACTATAATCAACAATATGGTACTTCATATTATACAACTTTATGGTGGTGAGGAAGCTAGGCCCACTGTAGTGGTCATTTTGCATTGTATACAAATATCAAATGGTTATGTTGTAAACCTGAAACTATTATAATGCTATATGTCAATTATACTTTAATAAAAAATAATAAATAAGTAAAATCTGTTTTAAGTTAAAGAAAAAAAAAAAAAAAAAGAGGGAGAGGGAGGGAAAATGGAGAAGGTCAAGTAAATTTTACGCTCCTTGCCTGAATGTGGTATGTTGGACCTGAATTTTGGTTCATGGTTTAGAAAAATATTTTAATGTTTTCTTCATGATATTTCTTTCTTCCCATCATTCCTTCTTTAATTCTCACTCTGCTTATGGTGATGAAGCCTGTTTGGAAGTCTGGCCTCATCTTCATTGGTGCTGCCTGTTGTATAGCCAAAAGCTTCCCGTGGTTGGCTAAATGGAGTAGTTAGCTATTAAACTGATGGTTTGGCCTCTCATTGGTGTGTCTAGGTCCCTGGACTAGAATTTCTCATCAGTGAGTCAGCTTTTGATCAAAATATATTTAGAATCTTGCCAACCTTTCTCCTAGTAAAGAAAACATCTTGACTTTTGGAGGTCAAAATGCTCTGGCTAAGGGGGAAAAAAACTACATATCTAAGAGGGTTAAAGGGTAACCAAGGACTAATCCTCTCCATTTCAATTTCATTTAATTTTAGCTGTATGAGATTCTTAGATATATGTGTATCAAAATGCTCAGCTCTAACTTAAGTAATTTTTTTAGGTAGTTTATTGTCAAGTTGGTTTACATATAAAACCCAGTGTTCATCCCAACAAGTTCCCTCCCCCATGCCCACCACCCCCCTTCCCCTCTCCCCCACTCCCATCAGCCCGCAGTTTGTTCTCAGCATTCAAGTGTCTCTTGCGGTTTGGCTCCCTCCCTCTCCCCAACTATTTTTCCCAACTTCAATAATTTTTTTAAAAGTTTTTCATGGAAATCAGTGATAGTGGTATAGAAAGTAGCTATGTTAGATACAGAATGTTAGGTCATCAATTTTATTAATATCATGACCTTAATCATCTTCTTTCTGTGTCTCCACATCTCCTACTCTGCCCTTTCTCTTTCCAAAAGCACATGCACATACACATAATATACCACCCACACATATACAGAAAACCTTCTCTCTATAGAAGAATCCCAGACAGATAAATGAAACTCCCTTCCAGGCTGCTATATCTCAGCACAGATATTATTTCATTTTAGCACAAGGTACTGACTTTTAAATTAGCTCAAATTATTGACCAACATTGTGAAAAGATATGAGGGATCAGAAAGGCAACAGTGGTGGTGGAGGGAAAAGATGCTTTGTCTTCTTGGCTCATAATTGGTGTTTTAGGTGCGTAAAGATGGTAGTGGCAGAGACAGTAAATTATTAGTGTAAATGTTTTCCAGTCTCCAGAGAGAGCTTCTGTCTTCCCTGGAAGAGATGTGCATGGTCAGGCTTCTACCCAAGACCTTCCGGGACTTTCATTTCATTTTACAACACAGAACAGAGCATTGTCAACCACTAGTTCCCATGGGCTCAGCCACTGAACAAAATTATCTTAGGGAATAATTGTTATGGCTTCTATCGCTAATGGTGTTTTCGGCAGACCCTGTTCCCTTGTGCATGGCACTTCCTTTATTTAAATGAGAGTGAAAGATGGGAGATCATTAGGCCTAATGAGGCCAGGAAAGCAGTAGCAGGGGAAGACAGGTTGCCCAGAGAGTACTCTACTCACAAATCGCTCCTCGAGTTGTAGAGTCCTTGACAGGAGGGTGAGAAGATTGGGTAAAATTCGTCAACTCTATCTTTACTAGTTTTTCCACTACCTTCTGTCTCTGCTGCTGATAACCCTAATACAAGCCACCATCCTTTCTTGAGTAGATGACCTCAAAGACTTACTCACTACATCTTCCTGCTTTAACTTCTGTTTCTTCATTATCCAAGTTCCATTCAACTGATGCCAAGTTCGTTTTAAGACAAAAATCAAATCTACTCATTCCACTATTAAGCCTTCCAATGACTTTCTGTTGTTCTAAGAAAAAAACACAAGCTCCTACCTTACAGTCTACCCTCTGTCACTCTTCCTGGTGCCATCCTAGGCCACTCTCCCCACTTCCGCCGTGACAGCCTTACAGGCCTTCTTCCTGGTGCTCCAACTCTCCCATATCTTTGTCAACTGAGGGCCTTGGCCTTGCTATTACTTCTGCCTGGGACATTCTAACTCCAGATGTTGGCCTGGGTAAGTCCTTCTTGAAATTCATATCCTGGCGCAAACATCACTCCCTCAGAGAGCTCTTTTCTGATAGTCCTACCTACAGCATTGTTTCTTCCTTGCTGGTCATTGTACGTAACATGATCCTGCTTTCCTCATGGCACTTACCACTACCTGAAATTCCTTTGCTCAATTATTTGTCTAGTTGTTTGTCTTCTGTTCTTCCATTTCCTATTAGAATGTAAGCTTCTTGAGAATAGGGATTTTGTATTATTACCTAACATTGCATTTAGCACATAGTAGACAATTGATAAATATTCTGTAAATGAGTGAATAAGAGAAAGAACTTAGTCTCTCCAAAATCTATTTTTTCCCCTCAGTGTATAGTCAAAGTCACCTTTTTTTCTGAATCATTGCCCTGAAAAAGCCCCAATCACTATTTAATAGCATATGTGTACATACAGTGCATACATCTACGTGCACACTCAAAAGTGAGGATAAAACTAACACACCAGATTTCCTTCCTCAGTTTCTGAGCTCTACTTTACTTTTTGCAAGAAAAAATGACTTGGGTTTAGAAAACAGAAAGATCCTGCCCTGGAGTTTTGAGAGGGCCTTCATGGGATGAGCCCATCCACACACAGGTGGGGCCATGCAGCGTGCAGGCGAACTGACTTCAAGAGCCAGCAGGTGGATTTCATACTCCCACCAAAGAAAGAGAAACAGCCCATGCGAGATCCTCTGCTAGCAGATGTGAGCCAGTTCCTGAGACCGAGAGCTGGGGAGGGAATGCTATTTTTTGATGCTTATTTCAAAGACCTGGGAATAATACTCTATGATACAATGAAATGAAAAGATAAACTGTGTTTGCTTCATCTCCCGGCATCATTGATTTTTTTTTACTTCTAATGGGCATTGAAAGGGATTCTGTAGCTATTGGGAGCCTCAGCTCAGTAAAGGCTTTACAAAAACGGAAAAAGAAGGCTTGTGGGGAATCAAACAAAAACCAAACCTTAGTCTGAAAAAAAAAAAAAGAATAGATTACACTAATTTACTGAACACTGACCTAAACCTCCAAATTATTCTTCTCTTGATCTGAGATCGAAACCAGAGATTGTTTGAAAGACATCTGGCGAATTAGTCCAAACCTGAAGTGAACCCTATCTTCTAAAACAATTGAACCAGAGCCATAGTGCAACATCAAATTATTAATGTTTTCCAAACTAACCCTCTCTGAGTCTCTGGCTGGTGTTGTATAAAGCTGCAACACTAACCTGCCCTTTATTTATCTTTGCTTACATCCTGCCTCTTGCTCCTATCCACCATTTCTCCCTTCTATGTGGATACTAGCCTTCGGTAATGGGCCCACCCTCCGTGCTGCACTGTGGAACGCAGACTGTCTGTCCTGCTTCCGTGACCGTGAGGGATACTGCTGTTCTGAACAGCTTGGCCCAGTCACCACCTTTGATTCCATGTCATGGGGAAAATTGGAGTATCTTTTCAGTGAGGGCATACTTATTAGATAAATGGGAGAGAAAAGGAATATAGGATGGATAAAGGAAGAAAACCTGGAATCAGGAAGAGAGGGAGGAAGACCAGAAAGTAAACGTGGAGCAGTGGTGGTAAAGATAGAGACTCGGGGGACAAAGGAAACCGAAGAAAGAGAATAGGAATATTTGGGGGGACATTCCTTTCAAGGCAAATGGAACAAGTTTTGATCACACACATGCCTCTTCAATCCGTGCCGAGCTCAGTGTGAGCTCTTGTCTGTACAGTAATCCCACCCCCCAGGAAGTAAGACGCATCATCTTCACAGATTACCAGAGTTGAATGGCACCTTCTGGAACTTCTAGACCAATGCCCCCATTTTACATCTGGAGGACCTGAGGCACGGAGCAGTAGGGAATGCACAAACCCAAGCCCTCAGATTTTTGGTCTGGTGCTGTGGGCATAGCCCAAAGATACATTCTTTACCTTGGCCATGATGATTTTTCATTAAGTGACAAAGAGAAACCAAGGAAGAAGGATCGTTGGCTTATAAGGAATCAAGTATTGATGCTTGAGGGGTCAGACTGGGTAGCAGTTACCTTAACAGAAAAAGGATATTTCTTTGAAAGATGTAATACTGGTAATAGATCTGCTGGAGAAGTAAGGATGAGTGATTCTTACCTATGATAGGATTGTTGGAGATTCTAAGGAAATATTGTGATTGCTTTCTGGTAGTTATGTCATGACATATCTGAGGAAGGAAACTGAAAGGTCAAACCTCACATGAGAGACATTCCAAGAAAAGAAGCACCAAAATAGGTAATCAAAAGGCATGAGTAGAGGCTGACTCCCTAGGACTTCCACCCTGGTGTTGGAAGAATGGCAATCCCAAGAATTGACAATCCCAATAAAGGGAAAGAAGAGAAAGTCTTCTGGAAGCAGGGTGATGAAGACTGCTTCTCAAAGCCTGCAGGCTTCCCAGGGACAACAAGCCTGGTATATTTGAATTTCCACCCCATAGGAATTTCAGGATTCAGAAGCTGAAGTCAGCTTGGTATCAGCCTGAGCAGCATTTTCTTTCCCATCCTACTGAGTTACTTCTCTAAGGACACATTTTTTTATAAGGAGCCTGTGCATTTAGGAAAAAAAGACCCTAGCCTGTTACTTATAACCCAGCAGACACTGAGGAACTCACCAGGTTTTCCTAGTGGGCAGGGGCTCTGCACCCTGCTTACCTGTCGTAAATAACCCATTTACCTGGAGCTAATTAGGCAGACTTCAGTGTGGAGTCCCAAATTGCTATGCAAATGACAGCAGCCCTCCCCTCCCAAGCAGTGCTGATTTCTCAGCTCAGCATGAGGGACTTCAATAATATCTCTTTCCAATGATATAATTTGATTCCTCCATGGGAGGCTGCTCTGGTCCTAGCTCACTTAGCACTAAATCTCTTGCTAGATAGTCTCATTACTTAATCTTTTCAGGCCCCAGACCAGCCCAGGCCTCTTATTTATTTATCTGGGGCCCTGTTTACTTCCCTCTTGTAAATTACTTCTGGCTCCTGGCCGTCTGATCACTGCAGTGATAGACTAATAGCTCGGAGCTACCGCATTTGCCTTGTGTGATGAGGCAAATAATATGCTTAACTTATGGGAGAGAAGTACACCCTCCATTTATTTCAGTGGGGGAAAATATTACTCAGGGGAAAGGGCCAAATCATTTACCTAATGGCTGCTGGTGGAAGTTGGTGTAATTACTGACAGAATTATGTGAAACAAATTGCCATGTGCATAAATCTAAACTTCCAGTTTCTCAAAGGCAGAGAGAGAATTTCAGCAGTTGGCAAGAGTCCTCCCTTTCTGATGGGTGGGTTTCTGAGGGGGTGTTGACAGAAAGAGGATCTTGGCCCTCTGGTTTGCTTGGCAAGGTGATGCTCTTCAACAGCTCCAAACTCTTTAAACATCTAAGGCCCTGGTGGACAATCTAAACCTTCCCTCCTCTCCAGCCCACTGCCACCTGCTATAGTAAATAAAGTTTTATTGGAACACAGCCACACCAACTCATTTATATAATGCCTGTGACCCTATCTGTGCTATAGTGTCAGAGTTGCATAGTTGTGGCAGAGACTGTATGGCCCCCAAAGCCAAAAATAATTACAATATGGCTCTTTATAGAAAGTTTGCTGATGCTTGCTCTACCGGAAGAACCTTCAAATATTTCATGTGGAGATGGAGGGATTAAATTGGATGACTCCCCTTAACATTCCTTCAGATAATCCAATCCCATGGCAAGGAAATTTGAAGGGAACTAGAATGTTATCTCACTTTGTAGGGCTTCTGAAACTATTCATTGGCTTTTCTCAACAATTGTGTGATTTGGTAGGGATTGTGAGCCCAGTTGACAGAAGAGAAAATGGAGACTCTGAAAGGTGAAATGTCCAAGTCCTTCAGTGAGGAGCTTGCAGAACCAGGATTCATGCCTTCACTGTCTGACTCCAATTCTGTGTCCTTTCTGCTAAACCTCACTGCTTCCCAAGGTAAAGAAGGACAGAGGCCTTGGCAGTGGGAGAGGATGTATCTCAGCAGAAGGGCTGCCAAAAGGTATCATGTGAGTAGCCAAGTCACAAGGAACAACAGAGCTAGAGGAGAAGTAAAGGGGTCTTGCTTTCTTCGGTCCACCCTTGTAGTGAGGTAGATGGTAGAGCAGATGTAAGAGTACTTTATCATGAAACACAACCACTGTTTGTCAGGCAGTACGAGAAAACCCAAAAAGAAGAAGGCCTAGGTGATAAAAGTTTATTTTATGGTCCATGTTGCCCATGCAATGCAGATTGCTGAAGAAGGAGCCTGGTCCGTATGGCCTTCGTCTGGGGGAGGTGAATGCCACCAGCTGTGCTGCAGCCAGGGCTGCCAGCTAGCCCTGGCTCTTGCAACCTTTGGAAGCTGTGATCTAGGCTTGGGGGCAGCCTGGAACCAGACTCAGATGCCCTGCACTTCTGCAGTGAGTGTGAGAAAGGTGGGGTATCCACAGGCATCAGAAGTGTGCCCGCTGCAGCTATAAACATCTCTCGTTGAAAACGTGACCTAAAACTCCTCTTGCAAAGTGGTCTTTGGGCTCTGTACCTGGGAAGACAGGAGGTCACAGTGGAAATGATAGTAAATGACACAGCCGTGGAGCAGCAGCTACGATTTGTTGGGTGCTTACAAAGCACCAGACATTGTTCTAAACCCTGTAATCTTCATGATCTCACTTAATCCTCACAATCATCCTGTGAGGTGGGTGTAACTATTGCATTTTATCAAAGAGAAAATGAAACTCAGAGATGATAAAAATTTTGCTCAGGCTTATGTATAAATGGTGGAGCTGAGAACCAAATCTGCCTGACACCTTAACCATTCCACATACCAGGGGTTGGAGGTGGGAAAGCCATGCACATAGAGCCAAATGGCCATAGCGTAGCTCAGCCATGTGGATACGTAATTTTGCTCTTTAGAACCTTGGTGTTCAATGTTTGAATGAATGTAACAGCCAGGGTTGTGGAGATGATCAAAGGTGATGGTAAATTTTCAGCCTAAACCTACTGTCTGACTCATAGTAAGAGCTCAGCAGGCCTTCTCCACTTTCTTTCCTCTTCCTGTGCCTGATAACACACAAATCCAAGCTTTTCTGTCACTACCATTATTATCCATGATATTCTGCTGAGCTCTTCAGGGAGTGGGGTACACAGACCCAGCCTTGCCCTTTAAGGCACTTTCTCCCTAGATGGACATATATTTGCTCATGTATAAATGGATATACATTTATGGACTCTGCTGGTGGGAAGAGAACATCCCGCCAAATGTGAATGCTGATATGTTTATCGCATGCATGTCAAGGGAAGTTGTGTTTTAGAGGAAGACATTTTTATAGTTCATTCATCCTTGCTGAGCTGATGCTCTGGAAGATCAAAAGCAAAGAGAGATTTGGAAATAGGCAGGTGGGATGGGTGAGGCCTCACTGTCACTTGTCTTTTGATCAAGCCACAAAGGCTCTTGGTTCAGTCCTCTCCTTTCCTGGAACTGGCATGGATTGTGAGTACTGATGGGTTGGACTTCAGTAGAAGATCTGGACACACAAGAGAATTAACATTGTTTTGTGTTGTACCACGTGCTAGGCAAGTTCTTTCTCTGGCATTTTCATTTTTTCCTTCTAACCCTGTGAGGTGGGACGTCTTATGTCCATTTGATGTGGAAGGAAGAAGTTTAAAGAACTTAAGTTCTTAGAATTAAGGAGAGTTGGAAACAAGATCAGAACCTTAACTTTCCAACCTGGAGCTCATTATACACCACACATCAGGTCATGTCTTCACTCTGAGAAGGAGAAGTACCCTCCACCTTTCTCATGAAATCCCAACTGTCTCCAAAGAATTTCTAGAAATTATTCCAGGGTCTGAATATAGCTTCTTGGAGTGTGATCACTTCCAGCTTAGAGAAACTGGGCTTTTTAGGACTCTCAGAATTACCACTGAAGCAAAAAAAGAAGCAAAAAAAGAAACCTGAAGCAAAGGAGAATAATGTAAAAACTAACAAGCATCAACAATGATAACACAAAGCCATGAAGTGGTACTAGCGTTAAAGATCACAAGGTCCTAGATTTAGAGCCCCCTGGGTCTTTGTGAGTCTCCAAATGTCATCTCTGCAGCTCTCTGCCTGGCAGTTGTGTTCATTCAGGTGTTCCCCTGTGATGGAGCCCTAGTGTACTGGCACTACATTCTTACAGCTTTGGTCTCTGGACCAGTCACCCTGGCCAGAGCCTGAGCCTATAATCAACCCAGTCTGGTTCATATGCCCACCTTCTGTTGCTAGAAGGAAGCCAGATGGATTCTAGGCAGACAGAGCTGAGAGCAAACGTAGCTCAACCAGGTGGAGTTCTGACTGCGATTCCAAAGGTCACAGTCACCATATATCCAGAACATTAGGCCACTTGAAGTTAACAGCCATGTTGAGAGAGCCTTGTTATTTCATTCCTAGCCTTCCCTGAAATAGGGAAGACACATCTGCAGCTCTTCGCAGGACTTGCCCGAAGGGAGCTAAAGAAGCACACGTAATAGGACTGCGAAGACATCAAGGCTGCTGGAGGAGCAGTGAACATCTGAATTTTTAAGGCTGGGGAAATAATGGGAAGAAGGGAGGCAACTTGGGAAGGCCATGCCCTTGTTTCCAGAGCTAAGAGACAGCATCCTTGAAGCTTGGCAGGACTTTAAGAGAACAGAGGAGGCTTGATAGAAGTCTAGATCTCTCCTCTGCCTCCCTCTCCTCTTTTCATTCCTGCCATGTCCTCTCTTACTTCTTCTAACCATGCCATTTCAAAACTGCCTTTTGTAGTTCAGAAGTTCACCAGGTTTTATTTTCTCTGCATCTCTATGCCTTCTTATTTGTATCTAGAAGGCTCTTCTCACATCCTTTTGTCTAATTACATGCCACTCTTTAAAATTCACCTATCATGTCACCTCCTCCAGGAAGTCCTCTCTGATGTCACTGGTTTTATGTATTAGAAAGACTTCCTCTGGCCCTAGCCTCCTGGGTGAACTATTTATCTGAGGATCGGGCATCCTGAGACTGATGCTTTGCCTGACTTTCTACCCCCACTATAAGCTACTTGTGAGTGGGGAATTGTATTTGTATTTTTTATTAGCCAGGTTTAGGATAGTGCTAAAATATTTTTATTGGAAAAACTGAGTAAGTGATGTCTTAGCTCAGGCTGTTATAACAAAATACCAAAGACTGGGTGGCTTATAAACAACAGATTTTTTATTTCTCACAGTTCTGGAGACTGGAAGTTTGAGATCAAAGTGCCAGCATGGTTGAGTTTGGATGAGAGCTCTTTTCCCGGCCTGCAGATGGCCATCTTCTTTCAGTGTCCTTGCATGGAAGGAGAGAAAGCAAAGGGTGGGGTGGGGAGAGGAAGGGAGAGAGAAAAAGAGAGAGCAAGAACAAGAGAAGAGAGCTCTGGTCTAAGGGCATTAATCCCAACATGATGACCCTACCTTCATGACCTCATCTAATCCTAGTTGCCTCCCAGAGGCCTCACCTCCAAATACCATCACATTAGAGGTGAGGACTTCAACATCTGAATTTTGGTAGGACACAAACATTCAGTTCACAACAAATGGGAAGTAGTGCCATAGAACAGATGTTGATTTTGTAGAAGTGATTACTTCAGAGGTATTTGAAGTGGCGGATATCAGCATCAGTCTTAAATGTCTAGATATGTGTTTTCCACATGTGTTCTGTCTTAATAGATGTTCAGCAAAAGAAAAAGAAAAAAAAAAGTGTCCTGGTCAAACCAGTTTGGGAAATGTTCTAAAGGAAATATGGAAGGCTTCCTGATTGCAGGACTTATTTGAGCCTTTATTTTGTTAATATGCATTGTGAATTTCCAAGAGGTGAAAACAAGCACGCAACTAGTTCCCAAACATTTTTTGACCGTGGAATCTGTGTTTGTGGTGCATTTGGTGGGCCTTGAGATTTATAGGACTGGTACTGAGATGCTATGAAGCTAAAACTTTTTTGTAACTTAGGTTAATCCATAGGTAAAAGAGACTGAACAAAATACTGAGGGCAATTCAGTATTTCCTCTGGGAATGCCATGGTGATCAAAGCAGGTTGGTGATTCTGAGGCACCATTTAATTGCAATCTCTCTTTGCCCCTTGAGAGCCTTCTCATTGTTGGTTCTGATACAGTGCCAAGGTCCCTCTCCAGGTACTTCCTTCCACTGAGGTCCAGAAGCATTTCAGAGGCTTTTCTAACACCCCACCTCTTTCCCAAAGCTTCCCCTAATTTGCTAGAGGAAGAGTGTCCTTTTCCCTCCATGCCATTTGTCTAAACTTGCTGGTCCTCTCTCTGGGGCCCACCACTCTCAACATTTCCCCTTTGACCCCATCTTTGTGGGATTTCTCTAGCCTCAAGGGCAGAGAGTAGCTGAGCCTGCTGAGGATTCTGAGTAGATTGTGGGAACCCAGATTCCTGCCTGAATCCAATATCCTTTCCCCAGCCTGTCCAGTTTTCCTCCAGAGGTGGAGTGAATTCTTCCCAGCTGAATCATTTGAGATGGATGCCTGCAAATACTCAGCACCTTCCCGAAAGCTATGAATATTTATGCATTCACAGGGTGGGCTACATTCCAGCCTAGGGTCCTTTCCTGCTCGGCCACCCTGTCCCTCAGGACTATAGTCTGATCCATGTACGTTCCATGGGGAGAATGGCAATTAAGTGGTGTCTCAGAATCACCAACCTGGACTGATCACCATGAGGAAATACTGAATTGCTCTCAGATACTTTTTCCCTTTCCTGAGGCTTCAGATCAAGGGAGTGCAACACAACCTCGGGGCTGCTTTCACCTCTGGATCTTGGTGTGAGACACTTGCACAAAGCATGTAAGCACAAAGAAACCTGCAACAGACACTTGCACCTCCCCCTCCCCTTCTGCCCAAGCACTGGTTTGACCCATTACTACCCCCTATGCGCTCATGCACATTTCTCCTGCCTGGGATGCCCTGCCTTCTCTTCCAAGATGGTGCCTTGTGGTTCTTAAGAAGGAGGGTTCTAAGATGGAAGATTATTGCAAACATTAAATGAAGTATTCTTTGTAAAGTGTATAGCAGACTGCTTGGTGTTCCGTAAACATCAGTTGCTTTTATTTTGTCCTCAAGCCTCAACACCCCTCCCCACTCAATGAAGACCTTATGGCAATCCCATCCCACATTGGTCCCCCAGATTCCTCACTGGGACCTTCAGAACCACTATGATCACACTTCCGATGATACTGTTTGCATTGTTTTAATGGACTGCTGTTCATCTTTGGTGTCATTAAACAGGGTTCTCCCTCCGTTTCTGTCTTTTTCTACCACATGCATGGTTGACAATTGTGTTGTCTGGTAGAGTAGACCGCACACACAGGCTGGTTAATTTACTCGTCTGTTCCATTCACCCACCTGATTGGCTAACGTCAAAGATTTGGAAAAATCACCTTTGTTCATCTTGCAGCCACCCTTTCATTTAAGGAGCTTGCAAAATGACAGTCCCACAGGTAGAATCCTGCCCACAGATAGATTGTGTTTGGCCTGCATAATTAAAAAACAAACAAACAAACAAAAAGAATTGACTGTATTTAAAAATGGAGAGTTCATATAAAAATCCAGATTGCTTATTCCTCCCCCCAAATCAGGAGCTTGCCAGCAACACAGGGCCCTGATTCCCATGTAACAGCAGTCCTCAGGGCCATGGGAAGCCCTTTTGAGGAGTATGCTTTCTCCAAATTGCTAAAACCCCATACTGTCACTGCCCCACATGGGCCTTGCTCATTTATTTTCATAACTCTCGTAGTCTTTCAAATCTGGGGACAAGGCCACCTTCATTCTGTAGCGGCATTGTACAGAAGAGGCACCTGAGACCCACAGAGCCAGGGCCACTGATCGGGCAGTGATGGTGAAGATCTCTGAAGGGGGATGGCCATCAGGCTGCTTCTTCATGAATGAAGAGCAGGTTCCTAGCAGTGTTTCCTACTCCTTTGCTAGATTTGGAAATTGTGGAAGACCCTGCTAAACATTTCTTTGATGGTTTCCACAGTCCTTTCACTCTTAAGCAGTAGGCAGGGCAGACCTCATGATCTCCATCCCATAGAATAGGGTGCCTAGCAAAGTTGAGGCCTTCAGATGTTCTCTGGGGACTCTGAAGGCCAACCTGAGAGCCTTTCAAACGTGGGGGTCTGAGGAGTCTGCCACCTCCAGTCCAGTAAGACCAGATCCCCTCCCCTGGGTGCAATCAGAAAATCACAGAGAGGATCCCACCTCAGGGCATTCCCCTAGGAAGTCCTCCTCATGTACACAACATTCCCTGTCCCAGGAAAGGTACACCTGAGCTGCCTGCCCCATGTTACAGCCCTGCCACCCGGGAGGAAGGCTGGACTCAGCTTCTGTGGCTGGTCCACGCAGCCACTAGTGTTGTCACATGGTCAGGATCAGGCTTTGTAGGTCCTCTGCCCGGTAAGGCTTTGCAAATAGGGTGTTTGGAGAAACAGGAACGTCTGTTTTTAATTGAAACAATTACTTCACTTCATCTCAGAGTCCCTGGGTCAGGGCCCTGTCTTTGCGGTAACACTGCTTCTCTCTAAAGCTCAGGCCTCTTTGTCTCTAGGTCTTACTTATGTTGTTGCCGGCAAGTGATTTGGGGTACACTAATTACTACCTGAACCAAGCAGCAATTCTCTGTGGTAAGAGAGACTTCCCTTGCCAGGGATCCCCTCTCTAATTTTCTGCACCATGAAACTTCCATTCTCTCTCATTTGACATCTCTAAGTTCCTGGATTCAGGACGTTTTTACATGGAAAGGTTTGGAAGAAGCCAGCTAATTTATTTTCCCAAATTATGTCATCGAAAGCTGATTCCATTATTTATTCCAGAAAAAATGTGTGTTTTCATACACTTTGTGTGCAGACATACCATAAAATGATATATTCATCTGGAAGGGTCCTTCGAGATCTTCTTGTTTAGGCATGGCAAATAGATTACATCTTGAATGCCAACTATGATTAGATAAATGGCGCCCAGGGTAATACGATGAAAAGGATTCTGAGTCCCATCCAGACTCAGGCGGGCTCCCTGAGATCTGTTACACCCAGTTGCCAAGGAGTCAGTACCAGGAGTGGCAGGACATTCCTCTAGGTACAGTTACCCCTGATGAGGATCAGGCTCCCCATTTTACAACTGAGGAACTTGTGCCCAAAAACTAAAGGCATCTGGGTGATATTAGCCCTTAACAACACCCCAGTGTAAGGGACATCTTGGTGTCACAGTCGGTTAAACCTCTGACTCTTGATCTCGTCTCCGGTCATGATGTCACAGTTGTGAGTTCAAGCCCCACATCAGGCTCTGAATTGACAGTATGGAGCCTGCTTGAGATTCTCTGTCTTCTTCTCTCTGCACCTCCTTGGCTTGTGCAGTCTGTTTCATGCACGTGTACTTTCTCTCTCAAAAATAAATAAACTTTAAAAAGAAGCCTCCCAATATGAGTTGAAAAAGGAAACCTCTCCTGGGCTGTCAGTGCTCCAGGGTCACAGATTTGGGATATATCTTAAATAAATAACTCCTAAGAAAAATTCCCACAACCACGATGGAGGGAGGAGAGGCACAGAGCTATCCCAGCAGGGTCCCTGGCCAGTGGCCACATCCCAGGGGTCGAAGGAGCTTCTGCGCAATTTGCCTCCTGTCACCATTTCCTATGGTCTCTCTTGAAGGATACAGGCAGTTCAGACATCAGCCATCAGCCATTGGGAACATTCCTTATAGTTGAGAGCTTGAAGAGGATTCTCTACAACTGAGTGGTTCAGGACTGTGAAATCCAGACAGACCTGGGTTTGCATTCTGATGTTGACACTTTGGGGTCCTTGCCAAGTTACCTTGTTTCCCAGAGATTCAGTTTTGCTTTATTTTGTTTTGAAGTAGTGATACTAACACCTACCTCATTGAGCTGTGTAAAATTTAAATGAGATGATGCATATAAAGCTTCTATTACAGTGCACAGCATTTAATTAACACTGTCCCACTAAATGTATGCTATTTTTATCATCTGATTCCATTGAGCACATTTTCCCCTGTCAAAAGGCTCCAAGGCAGAGAACTTACCTGATTATTGAGCAGTCCCAGGGCTCTGGGAGTCTACAGTGTTAGAACAATAGAAAACAAGATGGCAGAATACTTACTATTTTTCTAAAGTTATTTTTCACCTAATTAAAAGTGATTTGAACGAACAATTTTGGAAATAAGTACTAAATCACAGTTTTGCAAGACATATAGCCTACTCTCTGGAAACTGTTTTTATTACCATGAAGTTGTAGAAAGGGGCTGACCCATGCTCAGAAGGAATGGCCCAGGAGGATGTGTGGGATTTGGGTTCTGTTGACCTAAGGTACAAGAGAAATGCTTGAAAAGGATGAAGAGGAGCTCCCACAGGAAATTCTCTCATTAATGCCCGTCTTCATTGCCAGAAACCTCAACAGAGCATTAAAATCCAAATCCTCTGGAGAGGTTAGAAAGTTCTCCAGTAGTGCCCCAAAAGAGCTGTGTGCTCTTTCCCCAGGTCAAAGCACTTTCCAGAGTTCACATACTCTCTCTCCCTCCTCCCCATCACTCATCTGTAGTTGAGCTGCCAGAGGATCAGTGAGGGGAGGGGGTTATGAGAGGCAGATGGGGTGAGCAGAAGTGCCCAAATTCAGCCTATATGGGCTTCAGTACTGTGGTCCTGATCTCAGGCAGATTATTTCTCCTTTCAGGATCTCAGTTTTGTCATCTGCTAAATGGGTATGATAACAGTACCTAGCTCACAGGATTGCTGTGGGGATGAAACGAGTTAATGTATGTAAGTGCATAGAACAGGACCTGGAACCCAGTAAGCATTCAGTTCATATTGGCTAACATCATTGTTATTAATGTGAGGGTGGGGGAAGAGAGGTGGAAAGTCACTTTGGAGAATGTCCCAGATTCTCATGGACCTTTTTGAGATGGGAAGGATCATTCTCCCGATTTCTATGTTTCCTGAGTTTCTCCTACCTGTACTTTCAGTGTTATTGCTGACATAAACCAGAAACTGGAACAGATGAGACCTAGCATTAGGGAAGGTGATATTGGTGGGGAGGTACCCACCAATTCCCCAGCCCTCTGGTAATTGCTTACCGAATTAGCCTAACCAAAATGCAGGAGGGTGCTTCTCTATCAGTGAGGAGATGGGTGCCAGGCGAGGTGAACTGACTTGACCGTGAGCTCACAGCTCTGTTATAACAGGGTCTCACTAGGAATCAGACTGACATGTGTGGCTGTGGGACCCAGCCTGTTTTCCACCACCTCTCCTGCTGCCCCGTTGCTCAGGAAGATCCCCATCTCCCTGCCAACAATAACACTGCTATCGTGTACCTTGATGTGTCCGCTGCTAAATGAAGCATCTGACCATGAACACACTGAGTGAATCATTTACCGGGCAGCAGTTTTCTCATTAAGAACACGTGTTAGCAAATGAGTCTGTATCTGGGGATGAATGAGTCCTTTGGTGGGAGGAGGGGGAGGTCATTGGTCTCCATGCTAAAGAAAGCCAGAAACAAAAGCAGTGATCCCATAAGAGGAGAAGGAGGAGGAAGAATAAAAAATAAGGAACAGACACTGAATTTAGACAGAAAAGTGAAAGAATATAGTGTGTGGTTTCCGAATTTGAATCCTGGCTTTGATCTTTAATATGTGACCTTGGATGAGTTATTTAACCTTCCTAAGCCTCAGTGTCTTTATCTGCCAGATAGGTATAATGGTGCTAATATTACGGACACCATAGGTTCCATTCATTCATCAAATGACGTCTGTTGAATGCCCACTCCAAGCTAGATACTCAAATACCATTCTATTTCAGGTGCTGGGGACGCAGCTGGGAATGAAATAGAGCAAAATGCCTGTCTCCAGGGGACTTATGTTCTAGTGGGAAATGCATATCATAAACAAGGTTAATAAGTAAAACAACTAGTGTGTTGGATCATGGTACATGCTAAGAACAGTTACACAGAGATGATTGCAGGTGGCTAGGTGAATTTTAGATGAGGTAGCTACAGAATCCCACAATATAAGGTGACATTTGAGCAGTGACCTGAAGAAGGTAAGACAAAGAACTATGTGGATATCTGGGGAAGAGCACTATTGAATGAATCCATGTATACATGCATGCATGCATTCATAGTGTTGTGTGGATTAAATATAACTGTCATAAATGTAAAGCACTTAAAACAGTGTCTGATGTATAGTAAGTGCTCAATAAATGTTAGGTATTCTTATAATTTATCAGATTAATCACTGCTACTGCACGTTTTGTTTCTGGCTTTCTGAAAAGTCGTTTTCAAGACAGACAGAAAGGAAGGCTGCAGAAACTGCTTCTGATTTGTTGGCAGCGTACAACACGACCTCTCTTCAGGTTGGCCTGGGCACAAGTTAAGACTCCTCACACATTCAGAGATGGTGCTCACATTTCCTTATGCATGGAGCCCTTTGGAGAGTTTTCATACCTTCGCATAGTCTGCATTACTTGTTCCTTCCCACTGTCACCTGGGGTAGGTAAGGCAGGTGCTTTCCGGCAAAGGAGACCTAGCATTTCCTGAGCAGCTACTCTCAGAGCCAGGTGCCCTGTAGTTCCTTCACACTCTTGTGTCTGTCACTTCTCTTAATCCTTCCCTGAGTCTAGTAGGACATGAGTTATCACTGCTTTCTGAGAGGTGAGAAAACCAAGGGGGGCTAGGGCCGTGGCTGCCTCAGAGAGGCATAGCCGTGAGTGGCCTAGGGGAGCCCCTGGCATCCTGCAGCACCACACCCTAGGGTAGCTCGCATAACGTGCC
This sequence comes from Hyaena hyaena, assembly GCF_003009895.1. Lineage (NCBI taxonomy): Eukaryota > Metazoa > Chordata > Mammalia > Carnivora > Hyaenidae > Hyaena > Hyaena hyaena. The sequence goes on along the minus strand of NW_024080933.1, from coordinate 1,986,250 downwards.
TGCCCCGGTCTTTCTCCCTGGCGCCACCTCAGGATGGCCAGCCAGGCATGGGAATCCAGGGAACAGGGCCTGTGCTAGGCTTGCAGTTGAAGCAAAGTGGAAAGCAGCCCAGTGACTCAGGCACACATCTGCTAATCCTGATCGTAAGAATGTCAGAGTTCAAAGCAACCGTGGGCCCAGAGAACAATAGCTCCACATACCAGCAGAAAGGGGCATGGGTCACTGCCCCCCCCCCCAACCCAAACAACTGTTCTTTATCCAGCAGAGCCAGGGCCTGGAGGGTTTGGCTGGGTCCAACCCAGGAAAAGGCTGACTCACAAGAGATGAGAGAACAGTCCGGAGAGAATGGGAAAACGCAGAAGCCAAGTTTGTCCCCAGTGACATATACTTTGGGGCTGAGTAATGTGGCAGATAAATCACTCCCTTTACCATCCCACCCAGAATGGAAGCACACCCTGAAGCTGCAGAGATAATTTTTACTACAACAATAAAGCAAAATGGAACCACAGAGTCTGGTTCTTCAGGAAAAGATGTGGTCCTGAGCCATCCCACCGCCCCCCCCCCCCCAACTGCTTTCTAGAGTGGGACATTTGGAAGCAAACATTCCTCTAAGGGAATTGAATTAGCCAGAAATATTTCAGATCACATCTTCCCTCCCATTGACTTACAGTAACCGGTCTTGGTGGGGAGTCTGAGGGTGATATTTAGAGGGCTTTCAAGGGAAATTCTAAAACAATAGGCTAGACTTTCAAATATGTGGTCATGTTGAGATGTCTTGGGTTGTTTTACCCTGGCTTGGAAAAGGAGCAGCCAAAACATCTTGACTTGCTAAAATCTTTCCAGAACATAAATCACTGGGTGCTCTTAGAGCTCATCTTGTGATGGGCCCAGTGCCCATCTCCCATGATCTTCCAGTTACACTCTGTCTTCCGCCTCAGAGCAGCTCTCCGCAGGGCCTGCGAGCACCATTTCTCCCCAGGCCCCAAAGGAACTAACAGGACAAAACTCTGAGAAGTGTGTCTTGATAAGTTTTACAGGAAAACTAGCCTGAAAGTCATAAGATTGGAAGAGGACATGAGTGATCGTGTCACATCCTTCTGTTGTCCTGGAGATTGTTCCTGGACATCGTTAGTATTTCCTGATATGCCCTGGACAAAAAGGCAAACCAAAGTTTCCAGGTCTTTTGCCCTTGCCCTGGGCTAATGGCTTGTGCTGTTGAGGTTTTAGGTCTCCAGAACAAGGAGGAAATAAATGGGAGAGAATCAAAACTTAATTTTTTTCAAATATTTTTCCCAGTACATGAGTTATATTTTGAATGTTTCTCCAGAGAATATCCAGAGAAAGAGGAATAGCTATAGGAATAGCCATATACTTCTTCCTAAACACCTGGTGAATTAACAGAGAGTGGCTTAGAGAGCCTTTATCCAGCCGTGTCTGATATACTTGAGGTCTTGATTCTATATTCTCAAGGTGAAAGTCATGTAGACCAGACTGCTTTGGCCTACTAACTGTTAGCCTGGCATGCTTTTTAATTTCTCTCTTTAATAATCAGTGGTACCAGGGGTGCCTGGGTGGCTTAGCCAGTTAAGCATCCGACTTCGGCTCAGGTCATGATCTCGCAATCCATGAGTTCCACCCCTGCATCGGGCTCTGTGATGACAACCCGGAGCCTGGAACTTGCTTCAGATACTGTGTCTCCCGCTCTCTCTGCCCCTTCTCCTCTCTCTCTCTCTCTCTCAAAAATAAACATTTTTAAAAAATTTAAAAAACCTTTAAATAACCAATGGTACCATTTTCTACTTTTCCCTTATGTCCATTTGCTGAGATTTTCACCCTACGTTAAAATCAAATTCAAGTTCCTTTCTCTGTAAGCCATCTTCTTTCAGCAGCCATCTCCTCACTTCCACCTTACCTTTCTGCCATGATTTGGTGATGAAATCTGTATCATCTGGTGACAAATCTTAATGATGACCCCAGTCATTTCATAATCAAGCCCTGTACCATGTGCCAGCCACCATGTAAAGTGGTTTCCCTAATTTCATTTCATCCTTGGAGCAGCCCCAGGAGTCAGAGAGAAGGCAGCCCTGTGAGGTCACATAACTTCATTAAAGTCCCAGCTTGTGAGAATGGAGGCCAGAATTGGCATCAGCTCTGTTTGACCTCTCAACCTCTCAACACGGGTGCTTTTGACTCCTAGTGTGGGCTGCGCTGTTGGATTACTCTATGCACATTCTTGTATGGACTTGACAATCAGGGAATACTCTCCACAGGCAGGAAGCTCACATTTTTCTTGTTTCCCCATGGCATTCAGCACAGCACTTTGCACCCATAAGACCTGTTTTCTGTGTATTGTTTGAAAGGTGTGTGTTCTGTTCACTTTGTACAAATTACTAGGAGACAGGAAGAAAGGGAGCTCCTTTTCTTGCTGTGTGGGGAAGGTGGTGATAGTACATCTCAACCTTTGGGCCTCACACCCTCCTGAAGAGCTGATTAAAACATCACTGAACCCACTCCAGAATTCCTGAGTCAGTAAGTCTGGATGGGGCTGAGGAATTTGCATTTCTACCAAGTTCCTAGGTGGTCTGGGAACTCACTTTGAGAACCACTGTCATAATGGGAAGTTTAACCCAAGTTCAAATCCCAGGTCTTCCACTTACTGTCTGACCACAGGCAAGTTTCTACAACTTAGGGATGCAGTAGAGTTTTCTCTAAAGAGTTCTATAATAACCTCATCAAGCTGTTATGAAAATGAACTGAACACACACACACACACACATTTCTTTACCAAACATGGACATAGCTATCCTTTATAAATATGAACTCATATAATACCTATAATGAGTGTAGGAAGTGATCCTCTTATTTTCTTAGTTGTTCAGAGAGATTACTAAGGCTGAGAGAAGTTCTGTGACTTGCCTAAACTCCCCTACCTAAGTCTGTGGAGCTGGGTTACAACCCAGACAAACTAGCTCCAGAGTCCATATGCTTAGTGCTATACAATGCATAATACCTGGTCCGTCATTGGCACATATTCTTTCCCATCCCCAGCTAAGCTAAAAGCAGCCTCTCCAAAAGAGCAGAGAGACTGTTTTTCTAGTTCATAGTCATATTAACCAGAAATGACAAAGAAAAGACAACTGTTTTATGACCACAGCTTGAAAATCACACGCTTGACCTCCCTTCTGATACCAATATGGTTGGTAGGGAGTGGCTGTTTCTCTTTAAACTTCTCTGGCACCAAAGTTTATCATTGCTCAGAAGGAGGGTGCTTGAAAGAAGCCTTGTGGGCTGAAGGAGTGTAGGAGGTGGGTTGCGGGTCAGTAATAAAAGCAGAGAGAGGTTTGCAGCTCCCCCGCTGAGGGCCTTAGGATTCTGGCCAGCAGGCGGGTGCAGAGGCTCAGCCTAAGGAAGGGGCAGTGATGGACAGGGTGGGAGGGGAGCAAATAGTTTCAGCCTGGCCGGGTAGCTGACGCCGAGAGGGCAGGCAGTGGGAGAATTCCAGCTATGTCATGGGAAATGGCTATGGCCAGGGCTCTGATTAGCAGCCGACCACAAATCCTCTGGGACCCAGCCAGGGGTCAGGAGACTGGGGCACATTGAGATGCCAAATGGTTGCTGTATTTTATTGTCAGAGAAGAAGGAGGAGATTTTGACTGTTATCCCTGGATGTAAATGCTGGCACTGCCAGGAGCTGAGCGCTGGGTGGGGACGTGGGAGTGAGAGGGAAGCTAGAAAAATCCACTTTTCATTCCAGGGAACATAGAGGAAAGACCAAGCCATGCTGCTGGGGTTTGGCATAATCTCAAAGCTTTTTGACCACCCTCTCTGAAGCATTTCTGCCCTTTCTTCTTCTCTTAGCAAGGTGAAACATCAAAGTCTCCCATTGCCATGTTGGAAACATTAAAGGGGAAACTTGACCTAGATGCCTCAAAGTGTAGGGAGTTGGGACAGCAGGGCTTCTGGGAAAATGCATGGCACCAGTGAACCCCCATAGTCTTCTTGTTTGACATGTTGGGCTTGGAGCTGAACAATGAGATGTGGAAAAATCCAGTTTCAGAGTAAACAAGCTCAGTGCCTAGGCTATAAATGGGGACACCTATGGGAACAAGAACAGTCACCTAATTCATTCTTCTAGCTTATCTCAAGGCCCAGTACCATGAAGCCTTTATAAATGCTTGTTGAATGAATGAGGAGGGGCTGATTCATTAATTGATTGATTATTTCCAAAAGGATAATAGATTCAGCAAAAATATTAGCTAACTCTTTAGAAATGTCTGACAAATAAAAGCTCTCTGGGCTCAACACAGTCCCCTGTGACTGTGGAAGAAAACCTTTCAGCCACAGGGAATGATACACGCCTTTTTTAAAAGGGATTTTACTTGGTTTTACAACATTGTTTAGATGAACAGCCTAGACCCTACAGTTAGACTTCTTATATTTGTACTGGGCAGATGAGATGTGTGACGCTGGGCAAGTCACTTAACTTATCTTTATCATTATCAAATGTGGAAAATAGTAGTTCTTTCCTCTTCATTTCATTAAAATAATCTCTCTGAAGGACTTGGTACAATGATAGACCCATAGTAGCTCTCAGTAAGAATAACTGTTTGGTATCAGTGAGCATTAGGTTTAACTGCAAGAAATAAAAAAATCCAACAGTAACAGGGTTCAAAGAAAATAGATAGAGATTTATTTTCCTCTGAACTAGGAATCCATGGAGAAGTCCAGAGTTGGTGTAGCAGCTCTGCTCTTACAAGTATTCAAAGGGCAAGACTGCTCTTTTACCTACATTATACCTATGTTGTGGCCTTACCCTGACAGTCTAAGTTAGAATGGCAGCTATCATCTACATCTTCTAAGACACAGAATGGAGAAAAATTCAAGAAGAAAAAAGGACATGTGCCAGTTGCCTTTTTTTTTTTTTTTTTATCGCTTATTTATTTTTAAGAGAGAGACAGAGCACATGCAGGGAAAGGGCAGTGAGAGAAGGAGACACAGAACCCGAAGCAGGCTCCAGACTCTGAGCTGTCATGACCTAAGCCAAATTTGGATGCTTAACTGACTGAGCCACCCAGGCACCCAGTTCTGGTTGCCTTTTAAGGAAACTAGTTAAATAACAAGTTTGCTTACATTGTATTTGCATATACTTGGGTCATGCTTCTTTTATTTTAACCCATTGATCTCTGTCTTTAAATTGGTGTGTTTAGGTCATTTATATTTAATAAAATTTATTGTAATTATTGACATGTTAAGGCTGCCATTTTATTTTCTGTTTTCTGTTTGTTCTTTTTTTTTTTTTTCTTTTTCTTCTGTTTTCTTTTTCCTGCCTTATGGTGAGTTACATGAAGATTTTTTTAGAATTCCATTTTGATTCATCTGTAGTGTTCTTGAATGTCTCTTTTTTGTGTAGTATTTTTAGTTGTTCCTCTAGGTATTACATTATATATACTTAATTTATCACATTCTGCTGGTGTTGACAATTTACCAGTTTGAGTGAAGTGTAGAATTCTCCATAACCTCCATTTGTATCCTTTTATCATCCCCAATTTATAATAATTGTCTTAAATATTTCCTCCAAATACACCGAGAAGCACAACAGGCTGTGTTAAACTTTTTGCTTCAACCACCAAACATAATTTAGAAAACTTTAAGGGAAAGGAAATAAAATTACCCATTTTTTTTACTCTTCTGATTATTCTCTTTTTTTATGTCTATTTCCTTCCTGTTTAGAGAATATCCTTTAACTATTCTTTTTTTTGTAGGCTGTATCTGCTACTGACAAATTTTTAGTTTTATTTCATCTGAAAATTCATTCTGAAGTGTGTTTTCAGTGTATAGAATTCTGGGTTGACAGTTTTTTGTTGTTGTTGTTGTTTTGCTTTGTTTTGGTTTTAGCCCTTGAAAATAATTTGTGTCATTTCTTTCTGGACTTCATAGTTTCTGATGAGAAATTTGCTGTTATTTGCATTATTTTTCCCCAGTAGGTAAAGGGGTATTTCTCTCTCACTGCCTTCAAGATTTTTTATTTTGTCTTTATTTTTCAGAAGTTTGACATATGTCTTGGCACAGATTTTTGTTTTGTATACCCTGTTTGTGTCTGCTCACATTTTGAATCTGTAGATTTATGTCTTTTTCCATTTGGGAAGTTTTCAGCCATTATTTCCTGAAGAACTTTTTTTAGCTCTGCCATCTTTCTTTTCTAATGGGTTTCTAATGATGTGTTAGGTCTTTAGGACTACCTCCATTTCTTTTCATTCTTATTTTCTCTCTCTTGTTGAGATTGAATCATTTCCATTGTTTTATCCTCAGGCCTATCAATTCTTTCCTCTGTCCCCTCCATTGTGCTATGGAGTCCCTCCACTGAATTTTTCATTTTGATCAGCTTATTTTTCAGTTCTGAAATTTTCATTTGGCTCTTCTTTTATCTTCAGTTTCTTTGCTGAGAACTTCTAGTTTTTCATTTGTACCAGGTATCTTCTTTGTTGCTAATGGAAGCATTTTTATTGTGGCCGCTTTAAAATTCATGCTAGTGTTGGCATTTTTTATTGTTTTTCTTCTCATTTAAGTTGTGAGTTTTCTTGTTCATGGTGTGACAGGTGATTTTCAATTAAAATTGAATACTTAGGATATTATGTAATGAGACTGTAGATCTTATTTAAATCTTGTGCTTCAGCTGGCTCCTGACATGCTCTGGTGGGAGAGGGATTGGCATTGCCTTATTACTGCCAGGTGGGGGTAGGGATGCTGATTTACCACTTAGACTCCTGTGATACCTGGAAGAGAGGGCCCCCTTGTTACAGCTGGGTGGGCATGGGAATTTCAGCTCCCCACTAAACTGTTGATACTATGTAGCTGGGATAGTGAGAATACCCTATTACTACTTCCTACATGGGCTCACCAACACGACAAGGGTAGACGGTGTGGAAGTGGCCTCATTACCACTGGGCAGTGGTAAAAGTACTGACTTTTGTGAGACTCCTCTGACACCACTCCAATGGTTAGGTCATTGGGGAGAGCCACCATGTTATCTACCACTAGGTAAATCTAGAACACCAAACTCCCCCGCAATGGTCTCCACTGATATTATGGGGAAGAATTTCATTACTACTCAACAAGGATAACATGCCCTTATCTGATACTACCCAACAAGGGCTTGGGGTAGTAATGAGGCTAATGAGGGTAGAGGTCTAGCTTCCCAACTCAACCACTGCTAGAGGTGGTGGGGCTACAGATTTTTCTGTGGTGTTTGGTTGGAGTAAAGTCATTATCGTCTGGAAGTTTCCTATTTGCTAGGCTGCCTCTTTTCTGCTCCTTAGACTAGAAAAGCATTATTTGTCTAGAGCCTTATTTGTCTGAGCCCTTTGGCATATTGGGGATGCTAGCTTCACTAGCACTAGGTATAGGATACACGAGGCAGAAAGAAAACCCAGACAACTCACCGGAATACTGTTCCTAGGTTCCAAGTCCCTAGCCAGATTACCTTCTTTTATCCATCTTTTAGAGTCTTCTGATACATGTTTTATATCATGTCCAGGCCTTTTAATTAAACTCAGTGGAAAGAATAAGGAAAAATATCTCTATCTATTCCATCTTCCCAGAAGGAGAAGTCCTATAAAATGGGCTTTTTAACCATTTTATCAGGGACCTCAGTGGTTCTGACAGAGTAGACCTTTGATGATTTAGGCCATGTTTTTTTCATATATAAATCTACCTTTAAATCCCCTATGTTTTTTTTAATGTTTATTTTTAAGAGAGAGAGAGGTACAGACAGAGAAGTTGACACAGAATTGGAAGGAGGCTCCAGGCTCTGAGCTGTCAGCACAGAGCCTGACATGGGGTGCGAACTCATGGATCGTGAGATCATGACCTGAACCAAAGTCGGCTGCTTAACCAACTGAGCCACCCAGGCACCCCTCCCCTATGATTTGTTTTTAAAGATTCTGCTTGGTGCCCATCAGAAGTGAGATGAAAGATGCTTTCTATTGACTTTTTGATAAAATGCTGCTCTCAGTGAGAGAAAACAGGCCAAGACAGGGCAAAGAAGAGGCAGAGATGTGCCTTCAAACCTCCACAGCCTGGGAATGCTTCCCCTCCTGCTGATCCCAGGACCAGCGTGCTGGAGCAAGAAGACTTGACCAGCTGAGCAGAACATTTGTTATAGTAGCCACTAGGGGTGAGAATCCATCAGGACATCCTCAATTTGGGTAATAAGGGCCATTAAATGGGAGGTTGCTTGGCCTCGTGGTGTGTATGTGTGTGTGTTTGTGTGTGTGTGTTATAGCTTTCTGAAAATCATTTGTCTTAGAGGAAACCGTGTTTTTAGAGCTTTCCCTTTACCATTATATTGATTTCTTACTCCCATCAGGGTGGAATGATCCAGGCTGAGAATTGTTGGTTTTCCCTTTAGCAGTCAGATGAATGAACAAGGTAGCTTATAATAAGCTTGACATTTCTTAAAGCTTCTATGAGGTAATAAATTACAAAGTTCTATGGTCTTGGATTTCTCCAAGGTTAAAATAAGTTAAATACCTTTCTTTATTGTGGGACTTCTAAGAACCTTAAATGTGCTTACATGCATTGCAAAATCTGCAGTATTTCCCAAATTTACCCAGTCATGGATCCATTTTGTTTTAGGGCATTGAAAGAGGCTGGTCTCCTAGGGAAACATCTTGTAGGAAATGCTGCCATAGCCAAGGTTGAGGGTTTCACGGTTTTGAAGAGAAGGAGTCATGATGGCCCTTCTGATAACCAAGGTGTACAGCCAAACTCTCTCCCCCCTATGCCTACCCCTATACCTCCAAGCATTCTGTAACTCTCCCCACCGCATGCCTACCCCTATACCTCCAGAAAGGACAACACCAATTTGCATCTGTCACTTGAAGAATTTGATGTCCTAGTCAGATCCAGGTCTTCTGCAAACCCTTATTTTAAAGGAAAGGAAAAGTTTCAAGATTCTGCTATGGGTTTCCCACAAAGAATTAAGCCCCTTGAATTGCACAGGATACAGGCCCATACCACTGATGGTAAGACTGAACTTCATATCTTCTCTCAGTTGTAGCTCAGTATCCACATTCGATTTGAAAATTCTGCTCATTTAGGGGCCATTTTGCTTCAATGATTTGATTTTAACCTAAGACAAAAGGTTTCTGCCTTAGCAGCTTCTGGGGCATTGGGGTTTTCAATAAGTTAATTTCACATCCAAATTGTTCATGATGTTGCGTTATGTAAACGTGACTTGGGCCAGGAGAAAGGCTCTGATTGCTATCAGTTGCAGACACGGAGGTGTTGACAGCTGTTGGAACAGTCTTGCTTTGTCTGAGTAGGAATGCAATCTCCGAAAGCTGACCGCACAGATAGGGAGGACCTGAGTGAATTGTCCTTTTGTGGAGGCAAAGCTGTGGATGTGCTTTGTAAATTAGTTCTTATCTGACTCACAGACACAGGGTTCAAAGGCTCAAACATCAGCCACGGACACTGGGTTACCAAAAATTGCCACCAAGTGTGTATATTGTCGTTCCTTTAACCAGGTTGTAGTTGAAGCTTAGTAGGACATGGTTAAATGGCCAGATCTTTTTAATTTTTTTTATGTCTTTATTTTTTATTTTGAAAGACAAAGACAGAGAGTGAGCAGGGGAGGGGCAGAGAGAGAGGGAGACACAGAGTCTGAGGCAGGCTCCAGGCTCTGAGGTGTCAACACAGAGCCTGATACGGGGCTTGAACCCACAGACTGCAAGATCATGATCTGAGCCAAAGTCGGACGCTTAACCGACTGAGCTACCCAGGTCCCCCAATGGCCAGATATTTAATTTTTTCATCCTATCTTATCCTTAGAGCTGAGTTTTAGATGATTTACTCTGTTAATGTTCCTAATTAAAGCATTCTTCTTGCCATGAGATATGCCCCCAAATGGCTTGGTCTGAGATTGCTTTGAGGGTGAATTTGGAAAAGCCTTGGTAGGCTTAATACTTTGAAAATAATGTCCTAACCAGTCATGTTCATTTTCTCTGATTCTCATTCTCAGTTTGCTTCAGACTTCATAATAAATTTTAGAATTCCCAAGTGTCGACACCATATAATTAGTAAAATACCTAATATTTAGTGTGTACTTAAAAGGTACCAAATATCATACTATCCTCTCTATTGATTATCAGATTTAATTCCCACAACAACTCCATGAGGCTATCTTGACTTTACAGTGAGGAAACTGAAGCACAGAATGATTGAGGAATCTGTTCGTGGTTACACAGCAAATGAAGCTCTGGAGCTGGGATTTGAAGTCAATAGTCTAACCCCAGAGACTATGCATCCTCTTTCAGATCAGGCCTGGGCATGGTCCAGTTCCTGGCATTGAGTGAGACAGGCAGGCGGAGGCTGGACCTGGAACCCGAGGAATAAGCAGAAAGGGCATAGTGTAGGTGATGACAACAGGAAGAACCCAGGAAGTGGAAGGTATGGCTCAGCTAATGCCAAGGAGCTGTCAGCATGCGTAGGTGCAATTAGGAGTATTGCGAACAGAACAAAGGATGAAGTCAGGAGTCTGTGTTACCCAGAGATCTGGAAGGACTGGCAGCATCAGGGGACTTTTTTAAGGTCTCAGCTGGGTGGGTAGGGTTCAGCGGCAGGATCCACAAGTAAAGAGACTCAGGTGCCACATAGTTCATTTCAATGGACATCAGGCCAGAGGAAAATATCTGGAACTAATAACCGGAACCAGAGTCCAAAGTGGAGGCTGAAGGCAAGATCTGATCTGAAAGCTCATGGTTAGAACCAGAGTCAAAGCCATATTGATGATGGAGAATCCCAGCATGTGAGACAGAGATCCCAAGGTCCTCTCTGTCCAAGTGATAATTAACTCCTAGTATTGATTCAGGGCAAACCCCCCAGGCAGAATTCAAGCGAGCTCTGCCTGACACACAGCCTATCCTGGAGCCAAAGAGAAAACCCAGGCCTGGACGTTTCCAAAAAAAAAAAAAAAAAAAAAAAGCCAAGTATCTGAATATTCTCTGACAGTCTGTTAGTGGAGTTAGGAAAACGGCAGACTTAGATGTTGCAATACCACCTAGCCGCTCACTCAAATAAAACACTGTCTGCTGCCACAGTTGACAGCATATAATATTTGTTGAGAGAATGGGAATTCTACAAAGGGACCTGTAAACTGCCCAATACACTCTCTTTCCGTCGCTTTGTAAAGTCTGGAAGTTGGAAATGAAGTTTTTGGACTTTGGGGGTTGTTCAGTGAGATAAAAATCATTGTCCATTTGCCCAATACTGGAAATTCACTCTGGTCCTTCTCCTCTCCTGATGGGCCCAAATGGAGTGAGGGGTGGGCCATGTAACTTGCTTTGAGGCAGCTTGTCAGTACTCAGCTGTGAATTCTGAAACCTGGACCACATCAGCGAAAGTGATGTCTTATGCAGACACACGCCATAGGAGATATGAACTGGATTGAAATCAGAGCAGAGAAGGCTGTGGGGACCTCAGTGCCTTCTGAAGGTATTTTTAGAATGCTTTTAACCTGAAAAAGGGAAAGTGCTACCCTTCTGGAGATCACGAAGCTGAGAATGCCTCATAGCTAAACCAGGGTAATACTTAATTTGGGGGGGGGCGGGCTGCTCCCCTGGGGTTGGGGTAGGCGTGTCTGTTGTAATGCTCTGGGAATGTGACAGGCAGAGGTTGGCTGTCATCAGAGCCGCACCTCCCCCTCTCTTTAGCCTGAGACTGGGACACCAACAGTGTCAGGGAAGGAAATAATTATTCCCTGTATTTGTGAATGTGGTTTACAGAACACATGGGCAGATTTTATCCCCGTGACAGCACTGGATACACAGGCCTACTGTCCCCACTTTTCGGATGAGGATCTCAAGGATCATACCACTTGTCCACACAGTTCTACAGGAGACCCTGCCTGGAGACTCTCAGTCCCTACATTCAGTACATAAAGCAAAAAATTATGTACAAAGTTACCCTGAAATATCACACAAATTGCCCTCCGAAAGCGGTGCCTGGCCAGGTTTGCCCTCCATAGTTGGATGAGAACAGTCCCTTCCATGGACTTCCAGTGCTGTAGTTGCCTGGCGTTTAGAAGTCCTGCTTAAAAAAAAAAAGAAAAAAGAAAAAAGAAAAAGATTTCTTTGTGCTCAGCCTGCTGAGATACACACACAGGGGAAGCATGTAGAAGCTGAGATTGTGAGCGAGGGCCAGGTTTGAGTCTTGTCCACTCTCAGTGGGGACATTTGCCTTCTGAGCAGTGCAGTGGCTAAGAGTTTCAGTAAATGGCTTTCTCTCTCTTCTTCTCCACAACAAACGCATGAAGTTGAATTTGCCCAATTTAAATGTGTGTGTGCTGGGATTGTACTGTAAATTATGGAGCAGGCGTTCTGTAACAGAGCAGCCAAAGGGCCTGACCTCAGACCTGGAGCTCTTTGTGCCACTTTCCTTGGCCTCCCTTGGTCCAGTGTTGCCTGGCTATGAGAACTGTTGTCTGCCAACCTTTCAGTAATAATAATGATAATAACAACAATAATAATAATGGCAACAAGCATTGAGATCTCATCTTGCTGTAAGTGTTGTACATGCTTTATATTCTTTGCTCTCCAAACAATACCTTGGGATAGGTTCTGTGATGATCCCCATTTTATAGATAGAGAAACTAAGGCACAAAACTATTGAACCAAGTCACTCAGCTTATAAGAGCCTGGAGCAGGATTTGAACCCAGACTTAGGCATCTCCTAAGTCCATGCTGTTCATCACTTGGCTCTTCTGCCTCTGTCTTACCTTTTTCCTGACCACTGAGCCCTGAACCCCTGTACGCCGTTAGGAAGGCAGTCCCTCTTGAGGCTGGAAGGAACAGGCCTGAACACCTTACCTTGGGCTTTCTGGCTTGCTCTTGATCGTGGATCTGGAAGTTAGTAGCAAATGACCCTGTCATCTGACTAAATAAAGTCCCCAGGAAGGGTGACACTGATGCCAAGTGGAATCGCAGCCAGCCCCTCTTCTGCCCATACTGATGAAGTTCCTCAGAAACTATACACTAGACTCTCCAGAGGGAGCTCATCTGGGTCCCTGACAGAGGGGTTATCCCAGCATTGGTTTTTCTCCTGCCAAAGATGTTATTCCAGACTAACTCGTAAAGTTATTTAGCTCTTTAGAGTTCCACACCTTCCAGTAGAACCCCATCCATCTGACGGCACTGGCTGGAGCTGAGAGAAGTCTCAGAAGTGAGGGCAGGAGTGTTGATCCCAATAAAGACGGAAGCAGGGTCACGTAGGGCAGAGGGAAGTACATTCTCAGTCTGCGGATAGTGCACTTAATAAATGGCCACCCGCTGTGCTGAGAGAGAGGGCCCCAGGCAGGCCAGGAGCCTGGGCTCGGTGGAAACTGGGGTGATAGCTGCTTTCGTGCACATTGATCTCAGTGTCCCTTTCACTGACCTCTTCCTCCCATCCCATTCCTGCTCTGCCACCAGCTTCCAAGTCCCGAGTTAATGTTCCTAGTGTTTCTCCTCTTATCCAGAAGTTCAGGTGCAAAATGGTTAGGGGCTCTCTTTTCTAGGGGAAGGGAAGTTTAAGTTTTCCTTTTCCCAAATTGCTGGGGACTAATTTTCAGTAGATGTTTCCAGCACCCCTGTCATGAGTTTAAACTGCCTCTTCCTAATGCTACATTCTCCTGATTCCCTGGCCACCCCTCTCGCCCTCTACATTCTGGTGTCTTCATAAGGCAAGGAAGCACCAGAGTGGCTACTCCACCTGAAATTCTTACATCCCTATGTGAGATAGGGGTGTGTGTGTGTGTGTGTGTGTGTGTGTGTGTGTGTGTGTGTGTGTGTCTGCGCATGCACACGCACACACATGCACGCAAAGTAGGATGGGAAATTATTCCTTGATCCCGCCCTCGGATGGAGACCGTTTTCCCTTCCTTTGTTTAGACCCAAGTGTCATTTGCTTGTCCCTGAGAACCTGCATAGCCTCATGGCTTTATCTTTATCTTACTTTATATTTAACCTCATTAGCCATTTGTGGGCCTTGCCTGGGCCAGATCATAATGTCAGACACACAGGATAAGGGGCTCTGATGTTTATCTCTGCTGCAGAGTGTCTGTTATAGTAATTAACTTTAAGGTCTTGAATACAACAGGATATGGAAGGAAAAATCAGAAAAGCCCTTGCTAATTTGCAGAAGGCTTTAGAAAACAGAAACCAATTATTTATTTGTTGCCTATATAAGGAATGTTGACCATATCCAATTGCACATCAAAGTACAAGGAGAAGAACCTGGTTTGGGCCTGTAGCCACCAGAGTTGGAATCCTACCCACTGGCTGCATGATCCTGGGTGAGTTACTTTATCTCTCAGAGCTCAGTCTCTTCAGGTGTGAAGCAGCAGTGATAAAATGCGGATTAAGTGGAATATATAGTTTAAGCACTTGGCATTGTCCCCAGCATGCAGCAAGGTCAACAAAAGTAGGAACTCCCAGCCAGCCTGCTGTAGCCATCCAGTGCCCAGTTGTACCCATCATGCCTGCAGCTCCAATTCCTGCTGATGTAGGGCCACCTACCAGTGATCATTCCCACATCACATTCAAAAGTGGGTTTAATTTAACTATTAAGGGAGTACCCCTAGACCTTCCTAGTTTGGGACACCATTGCAAAATCAGATTTAAAAAATCATTTTAAGTTATTCATGTGCTTGATCCCTCAGTTGTACAGTATCTGGTAATTTGACCCTCTTTTGCTTTCACAGGCACACAGAATAAAGATGCTGAATGGACCCTTGGTTTGTGGAAACTCCGTTTCTTGATTCTGTGGATGTGTGCTGACAGCCACTAGAGGGTGCCCCAGGGGTCTCTGGGGTCTGGGTCTCCTACAGATAGGCTGAGGAGTCTTGTCAGTAATTAACAGAACCCTCCTAGGGAAGAGTCAGACTACAGTTCGGTTGACGGGAACAGAATTTAGGAGCTGAAATTAATAAAGGATTCTTGCTACATGATGAGGGGAAAAAAGCCCTTGTTGTATTCCTTTGTGAGGTTAGGTTATATCTTTTTCTAACAAGACCATTTACAATGATTTTACCCCTAAACAATCATTGAGTACAAAATGCCTGACTATAAGCAATCAAATAAAGCCTGTTGGTATCATTTCCTCTTATTTAGTCATGGAATTAGCGTGTGATTAGAATTTCCCAGGTTGCCTTTCTTGTGTTTTAGGAGGCTAGGTGGCTGATGGCCATAGATTCCAGAGTTAGAGAGATTTGGCTTCAAATTCCAGCTTCCTCCATTATAAGCTGTGTAGCTTTTGAGGTCATGTAACCATTTTGAGCCTCAGTTTTCTCCTCTATAAAATGGGACTGATGAGCCACATCTAGCAGGCTCAGTCAGTAGCGACTTTGGATCTCGGTGTTGCAAGTTTGTGCCCCATGTCAGGTGTAGAGATTAGTTTAAAAAGTAAAAAAAAATGGGACTGATGATATTCCTTTAAAGGACTTCTGTGCCTGGGTGGCTCAGTTGGTTAAACGTCGACTTCGGCTCAGGTCATGATCTCATGGTTTGTGGGTTCAAGCCCCACATCGGGCTCTGTGCTGACAGCTTGGAGCCTGGAGCCTGCTTCAGATTCTGTGTCTCTCTTGCTCTCTGTTCCTCCCCTGCTGTCTCTGTCTCTGTCTCTGTCTCTCTCTCTCTCTCTCAAAAATAAATAAACATTAAAAAAATTTTTTAAAAAAGGACTTCTATGGACAGATGTATAGTGAGTACCATGTTGGGCTGGGATATAGTAGTTTTGTAATACATGGCAGATATTATGCTCATTTTGATCTTTTTAAATGATGCTGTTAGTCACAAACATCACTGGTCTGCCTTGGAGAGCAACTTCATGATATAATGACATGTGTAAGCTCTTCGGCCGTCACAGTTTAAATTTGATCCATCCTTTTTCCTTGTTATGCATTTATTCGACTATTTAAGAAATAAGCATTTTATATAGCACCAATGCCAAATCACAATTAGTGACAATTTTTATATAACCCATAACAGAGACTGGGAACTATTTATGCAAGACAACAACAGCCACTGAACAATGTGCAAAGAAAATATTGTGCCTTCCTGGCCATTCCTAACATTTCAAGTCAAGGTGTTGCATTTAATTAATCTCCAGAAGGTTTAATCTTAGACTTATTAAGAGCATTATTTTGTGCAGGCAAACAAACAGCCCTGCTGGCGGCACCAAACATGTTTATTCCAAATAGTTAATTACATTGTGTCAGTTCCTGCCCTGGAGCCTTCAGGCTATTCTGTTTTTCTACCCATGTGGACATTCTGTCATCATTCATTTTTATTTCCTCTCTGGCCTTTTAAAAAGCAAAGTGGAGAGGCAGCACAGGCATGGGTGTAGCTGGAGTATCTTGCAAAGTGATTGGTAAAATACAGGCCCAGAACCAGCTGTTGGGGACTGTCTTCAGTGTCCAAAACTCAGGATTTTCCAGTCAAAAAATTCCTGAATGATTCTGACCCTGAACCCTTAGCCACAGTGACCAAGGCTGGGAAGTCTCTGGAATTCCCTGGAGCTTGAAGCTGTGTGGAAGGAGGAGCATAAACTGGAATTTGTGTGCAAGAAGATACGGTGGTTGGCTTCCAAAGCTGCTAACCCACATCTCTTTCTCTTTCTCTCTGACTTGCAAACACAGGATGTATCAGCTTAGGATCTTTCTCTGAGAAGTATGGGGGCCTCCTTGGAGCACCTGGGTGGCTCAGTCAGTTAGGCATCCAGCTTCGGCTCAGGTCATGATCTCTCAGTTCATGAGTTCAAGCCCTGTGTCAAGCCCTGTGCTGACAGCTTGGAGCCTGGAGCCTGCTTCAGATTCTGTGTCTCCCTCTCTTTCTGCCCCTTCCCTGCTTGCACTCTGTCTCTCTCTCTTTCAAAATAAAATAAAAACATTAACATTAAAAAAAAAATAAATATGGGGTCTTCCTTTGGCTTTAGGAAGGCCGAGTGCCAGCCCTCGGCAGGGCCAGGGGGACATGGAGGCAGGGAGAAAGGCACACAGCTGTTTGCCTGGGCTGGAGTATATGGTGAGTCAGCAACAAGGAGACTGGCTCTTAGACATCAAGGCCCAGGGACTCTTGATTTGGGGCAGGCTGGACCGATCGCTAAGGCCTAGGAGGCTGCAGGTCTCTCCACACTCCCAGTCTGGCACCCAAAACAATGAGAAAGGAAGGTGTAGAGAGCTAAGTACTCACAAAACAGTCCACAAGTAGATACGTACTTGCCAGTCATACTTGCGCAGGAGCATCAGACATGGTTCCCTCCTCAAGGAGCTGTAATTCTATGTGGTAGGGAGTAACAACGGACATTTATTGGGCACTGAACTGTGAGCCAGGCACTGGGCTAAGTAGTTTCCCTGCATTAACTTCAAACACCTCTATGAGGCAGGCACACTCATTATCTCCATTTAACAACCTAGGAAACTAAGGCTCAAAGAAACGAAGCACCTTGCCTGAAGTCATACAGCTTGTAAGTGGCAGCTCGAGAATTTTATTGCATGAAAAGATAATATAATGGTGTCATCAGTTAAAATACGTGTATAAACTAGCTTGGCAAACTTATTGTGCCAAGTAAGGCCTGAGAAACTCAGGGTCAAGAAGTGTGAAGGAGGAAGGGGTCTCTACGAACTGGGTTTGGCAGAGATGTCATAAGACATGGCAGGGTGCACCAGTTAGGTTTGGAAGGACCTACAAATGTGGAGAGAAGCAGGAAAGCCACCCCCGTGGGAGAAAGTTTTGCAGATAGTGGTGGAGACAGGAGGAGCTGGGGATGATCCGAGCGGGTGGCAGAGGAGGGTGTGTGAAGGGCAGGAGGATAGCAGGGGACAGCTGGCTCATAGAAGGCCGTGAACCTGAAGCCATTGTCATCAAACCAGAGAAAATGAAGTGATTAAAATCCTTGCAGCTGGCAGAGGCCTGGTGGGGGCGGGGGATGGCACTGGGCTCCATGAGACCAGTCAGTCTCTGTGCCAGAAAGATAGGAACTGCCCTCAGTTAGCGGGATCGTGGACCAGCCACCACGTCACTGCTATTTTACAGCACCAGCCTCTTCTTTTTTTTTTTATTTTTTTTAATGTTTTTTTTTTTTTTTTTTATTTCTAGGAGAGAGAGAGAGACAGCGTGAGCAGGGGAGGGTCAGAGAGAGAGGGAGACACAGACTCTGAAACAGGCTCCAGGCTCTGAGCTGGCAGTCAGCACAGAGCCCGACGCGGGGCTCGAACCCACGAACCGCGAGATCATGACCTAAGCGAAAGTCGGACGCTTAACCGACTAAGCCACCCAGGCGCCCCAGCACCAGCCTCTTCTTGAGAGGGAATATGTTTTGCAGTTAGGAGCAAATGCCTGGGTTTGTGTTCTGGTCCCGCCGTTTAGCTCTGTGTCTGTGAAAGAGCAACTCGGTTTCTCTGTGCTTGCCTCAGTTTTCTCTGCACTATAAAATGGGAGTGACTCATTCCTGGTGGGATTGTTGTCATTGAATTCAAGCGCTTGACACATAGTAGGCCCTCAATTTGTGTTAGCTACTACAGTTTTTGTAGGTGGTGGTGCTGGTGGTGTGGTGGTGGTGTCATTGTCACCTCCAGCTTTGAGACATGAGCATCAGCCCCAAACCTAGAAGATGACAGGGGCAGACTAAGAGTATGCAGGTTTACCCATCTCACTGTTTCTCAGCCATGAGAGGTCGTTAGCTCTGCTAAGGGTGACAGGGCACCCAACACATGTGGCCTGGTCACTTGGCTATGACAGACTTCATTTTGGCTGTCTCACTACAAGGCTAATAGCATAGGTATGCTTCTTTTAACACAGAGAGCCTCAGCAGGCAGAGGTCCATGGGCTCTGCATGCAGATTCGGGCTTCTCTAACGTTTGCACGTTTGTACCTTATGAGCAGCGTTGGTGGGGGAGACGCTGACATGCAGTGCCCTGGCTTTCCTAGGAAAGCCTCTTGTCCTCGGTGGACCTTATGGGCATCGAGCAATAATAATTGTATTTCCTCTCTAGTCCAGGATGCAGGAAGCTCCAAATGGGCCTCTAATTAACTCTGAAGGAACAACAGATTTCTCCAGAGCCTGGCAGTTCTGATTGGGTCTGAGAAGGTGTCACGCAGCCTTGGGAAATATTTACAACCGTAATGACAATGCCTCAAAAGTCAGGCTCCCAACAACACACCTCAAACAAATGTGTGTTTCTCCCTCCTCACAAGGTTCGCTGCCCTTAATTGCTACCCTGCTTCATTAAGGGGCAATTAATTTTGCGACTGGGTTTTAAAAGGCGGTAATTATAAGGTGAGGACAAAAAGCCCGTGGTTAAACACAATCAGCTGGATGTAAAAGGTGTTCCCTGGCAGGTTATAGAAGGAGAGAGAGAAGGATCTTACGTCCTAGGCAGGTGACAGTTTTCTTTTTGGCTTTTCTTTTCTTATTTCACAACTGCCTCTGCTGTTACAGGGTCAGGTATAGGGCAAGCCCATCATTTTGAGGGTATGAGACTTATTATCTTATAGATCTTTGATTTTGAGATATTGGTCAGTGGGCCTTCTTCTGCCATAAAAGTCCACTAGAATGCCTGGGCCAGGGTCAATGGCCTGAGGTGTTGAGTGGTGGGCATGACTTCCCAAAGAGACCAAACCCCTTTTTAGGATCTTTACATGTTAGGAGTACTTTTTATTTCATGGCCATTCTGGACACACATCCGTGTCTTCATTCATCATCCATCAAACATTTGCTGAGAGCATTGTAGACACCATGCTAGACTCTTGGGATGAAATGGTGAGCGCAACAAACGTGTTCCATGCCTTCTGGAGTTTATAGTCAGGAAGGCCAGCTGGATGTTAATGACATGATAACCCAGATACATCATTAGAAGGAGGATATTTTATATGCTTAAATCCCAGTTATTGAACATACAGTGTAGTACTGGTTTCCGGAGTAGAACCCAGTGATTCATCACTTCCATATGACACCCAGTGCCCATCCCAGCAAGTGTCCTCCTTAGTACCCGTCACCCATTTAGCCCATCCCCCACGAACCCTCCCTCCAGCAGCCCTCAGTTTCTTCTCCTGCCATGCAAGAAAAGGGGGCTATGGGAGCAGAAACTGGAGGTATCAAAGTGGTCACAGAAGATGACCCCAAGAAAAAGTCTGCTGCACTGAGATCAGGAGTGGAACTCATTAGCTAGGTCATGTGGGAGTGAGGGAGTATTCCAGGCCCAGGGAAGAGCAGCTACAAGAGCTCCAAGACAAGAGTGAGTGTAACACTTTTAAAGAAGAGCAAATACAGGTCAGTGGACTGTGGCATAGAGGTAAAGGGGGATGGGCGTCACAGAAAAAGGGAAGAAGCTGGGTAGCTTAATGGACCTCAGTTTTCCTATCCATAAAATAAAAATGGTATTGCCTTGTCTTGTCTAAACCGGAGAGGATAAAGTGAGAGGAGAGCTATGTGACTGTATTACCTGTGCAACAGTATTTATTAAGCTCCTGCCAGGCACCAGCCTATTCCTTTGAAGTGGATGGAGAGTCAAGACCTCAGCTTCATGACACTATGTAATGTGAGCCATGTGACATAATAGGACCTTCTGCTTTGGTATTTCTGTACCGTTGCCTCATTTTTTACCATGGACCCATGTGATCCTGCCTGTCATGAGCCTTTCCCCTTTCTACCTATCTCTCTCCCTCTCTCTCTCTCTCTCTCTCCCTCTCTCCCTCTCACGCACATACACACTTACACACCCACACACACATTGTTTATGCAAACAAAATTGCAGTCACACTGCAGAAAAATAGTATGGGGGTTAGGATAGGGGCATGGGTTTTGGTGTCATTTGAGTTTATTTATATCCTGGCTATACTAATCAGTAGCCATATAACCTTGGAAAAGTACTTAACTTTAAGCCTCTGTTTCTACTTTCACAAAATGAAGGTGAGAGCATCTACTACTTCACTGGTGGTATTTGGATTAGATGCGACAGTCCTGGAAACCCCTTAACAAACTTCAAGCCCTCAGTAAAAGAAACAAAAGTCTTAACATTATTAGCAGTGAATGGCTTATTGCAATGTTTGATACCTGGTGAGTGATTAATAAAATGAAACAGTTACTGAAAGTAGGGTTAATGAGGACTCTTTAGGATAACAAGGAGGGACAAGACTTACATGAAAATGAGGACCCCCTGGTCATTAAGACCCATCCTGTTTTCCTCTCTGCTTCTTTCTACATCTCAGTTTCATTCTGCCTAGGGCAAGTATGCTTTCTTTTTGTTTTAAAGACATTTTTTAAGAGCAGTTTTAGTTTTAAAGCAGAATTGAGAGGCAGGTACAGAAGTTTCCCACAGGCCCCTGCCCCTATACCTGCATAGCCTCCCCCAGGATCAGCATCCTTCACCAGACTGGGACATGTATTACAACCGATGCACTGATACTGACACATCACATTCACCCAAAGCCCATAGGTTATGTTAGAGTTCACGTTTGTACATTCTGTGGATTTGGACAAACATACAGTGATATGCATTCGTTCCTTTCCCTCCTTCCTGGTTTTTGTGGTTGCTACAGCCCTGAATGGAGGTGGACCTCTGTGTGAAAGTTTACTCTTGGAAGGAAGGCAGGCAGGCAGGAAAGGAGGAAAGAAAGGAGGAAGAGACTGCAGGGTCTCTATGGTATCATAGAGTATTTTCACTGTGGCTTTCCTCATGTAGCAAGAAATGTGGTCTCTAAAGACCACAAATGTAGTTCTAAAGACATATTCTTGCATCAAGTAAGCAACCTGGAAAGGGATGCAGCCCCAGTATGAACAACCCCAATGTGGGCTCTCATTGGGTCTCCTTCGATACGTACCTCACACTGAAAGCAATTACTGTGGCCCCCTGATCCGAGCTGGGTGATTGGCAGCCCCTAATCTTATGGTTGGGTTGAGGGGTAGGTGTTGGAGGATGGGAACAAAGTGTCCCAGAGAAGGTAGGGGAGGTTAGTAGAGACAGCCCCTGGTGAGGACCCATGTCCAGAGTGTAGCACACGCTCAACCTGCTGACACTCCGGCCCCTGACCCGTCTTGCCTCATCTGAGAGGATGAAGCTGTTGAGACCTAGACATTTCATGAGTCCCAGTTTATACTCTGTCTTAGAGCTAATGAACTGCTTTGCCATTTCTCTCTGTTTCTGGGCTGAATCTAGTGGGCAGTGACCCAACACCCGAGTGATTTGTGGGCCTGAAGGAGGAGGGGAGAAGCTGGTTATGGAGTCAGCAATTACTCTGCCCAAGCCCATGCCTGGCAGGGCCTTATCTTTATTTATAGCTGGCTGAGCCTCCCAGAGCCCAGTTTTTGCCCTTGAGTGACTAGTGCACTGCAGTTTTAGTTCATAAAACACTGTTTGTTTATAATCCTTAACGGATTCTGTTTTATTAAAAGAGAAGGCTCCATCCTGAGTATAAATAAAGTTAACTGGTTAAGTTTTAGTTTATATCCACAATGAATAGCAATGGATGGGCATTCACCACAGAATTATGCACACTCATGACCTAACTTTATTAATTTTTTTAAAGGTCTCTGTGGCCTGGACAAAACCTTTTCCAAAGCAGGGAGGGTTAGGGTGGAGGAATTTAAGATCCGAAAATCAGCTTTGAGGCAGTGGGATTTTTTTTTAGTTGTTTTTTGTTTTTTTTGTTTGTGTATTTGACAGTATAGCAGGCAGCATGTCTTCATGTCCAATTCTGTGATTTGAGGGATGAAATTGGGGTAGACTTAGATCTGTTTCTTTTGAAGTTTGTGTGTGAGTGTAAGTGTGTGTGTGTGTGTGAGAGAGAGAGAGAGAGAAATAGAGGGAGAGAGAAAGAGAGGAAAAGAAAGAGCACAACCCAGAGAATAGTGAAGGCTTTTTGGAGCATGTGGCATGAAGCTGAATCTTGAAGGATGGATCAGATTCTGACCAAAAAGCAAAAAGGAAGGAAAAAAACAAGAGTCAAATTCATGCTAAAGAGGAAGTTGAGGTTGTTTAGGGTTTTGCATGAGGATTAAACTGTCAGGGGCATGAAGATGACACAAGGAAGATGGGATTCAAGAATAAGGTCGCCTGCTGGAAAGAGGTGGTCAGATCAGAGGTTTTTATACTCGACTTAGAAGGCAGTGGAGAAGGGGGCGCCTGGGTGGCTCAGTTGGTTGAGTGTCTGACAGTCAGCTCAGGTCATGGTCTCACAGTTCGTGGGTTCAAGCCCCATGTCTGGCTCTGTGCTGACAGCTCAGAGCCTGGAGCCTGCTTCTGATTCTGTGCCTCCCTCTCTTTTACTCTCTCTGCCTCTCCCCTGCTTGCATTCTCTCTGTCTGTCTTTTTCTCTCAAAAATAAATAAACACTTAAAAAAATAAGAAAAAAAAAAAAAGGCAATGGGAACTGCTGCTTTTCTGAGGCAGGGGGAGGGGCATGGTTGGACTTACCCTTTGGCTTGTGTGATTCTTCAGCTGGCACCATTCCTCAGAAATGGCTCTTCCCTCTTGTAACCAGTATCCTCCCTGAACCCTGGAAAAACAGCCCCACATTGCTCTCCTGACTGCCCTCAGCCCAGCCTTCCTTCCCTTTCACCTGTCTTTGTGGTTGCTGCAGCCCCAGATGCAGGTGGGCCTCTGTGTGAAGGTTTGCTCTTGGAAGGAAAGAAGGGGCAACTTCAAGGTCTCTGCGAAGTGAACGGCTCTGAATTTCTACCTCCCAGGGCTTCAGGAGCTTCTGAGTAAGTCTCGCGGCTGGCAGGCAGATCAGTGCTGCAGATGTTCCTGTGGCAAACAAGCCCAGGTGCAAAGACAGAGGTTTTCAAGGTAGTGAAGGTCCCGGGGATGTGAGGGATGTCTTGCCTGAGTCCTTCCTTTTTCCCTTCCTTGCTTTCTTCCAAAAATATAGATATTTATTAAGTGCCTATTATATACTTGCCATTCTGCATAGCGTGCTCCATTTTCTGCCCTTGAAAGGACCTAGAAGTTTTCTTGAGAAAGAAAACAGCCACAAGCATCATCACTACCCTTATACATTTAGGAAGGCATGGCAAATAATTGGTGTATTATTTGTTGAGACTCTCCCCCTGTGTCCATGGAGGACATCACAAATAGATCACAAGATACCATCTCATAGAGCCTGGAAGGTGCCCCAGAACCACTCTTGACAATGCTCCAGGCAGCAACTTGCCAGTAGTATGACTGGACTTCTAGGATTGCACCTGCATAGCTGACGTCCTCACTGTATGCCAGCTGGGCATAGCCTACTTCCTTCACACAGGACTTCCTGGCATGCCTGGTGGTCCATGGAATGCCCCCACCCCACTTGCCCCCTGCGTTCCCCATCTTTCCACCCACTCAACCATGTCTTTAAACAAAGTGGCCTCCCCTAGAAACTGGCATTGATATTTGAGCATAGAGAGCTAAGTGTTGTATGCAGGGGTTTATGCTCAGAAGTCACAAGCCTGGGCCCTATTCTGGGCTTGGCTTCACTGCTTGGGACCTTGAGCAAATCAGTTCACCTCCCTGGGTCTTGGTTTCCTCATCATTAACATGAGAGCGTGGGTGAAGTGGTGTCTTATGTTCCATCCAGCTCTGGCATTGTCTGATCTAATTAATGAAGATATTTCCCTTTTAAATCTAAGAAACTAAGTTCCAGTCTTTTCTTCAGTGACAGAAGAAATAACACAGGAAAAAAGCAAAATGGGTTTCTGGTTTTTATTACTATCTATAAGCCATATATATAAATACAACTAAGATCTCTGTCATCCATAGCTGAGCAGAGCTCAGTGCCGGGTCTCCATTTAGACTGTTGGCATCATTACCACATCTCTTGAGCTCCTTGTTCCCCAGGTCCCTGTTCCTGGCCTAATTTACATATCTCTGAAGCCTGCAGAAGAAAGTGATGGGAGTCGTTGGAACTCTTTATGCATAGACACGGCTCCACCCCCAGCCTGCCTGTCCACTAGTCCATCATGAGGGTGGCAGGTCTTAGCATCCCCTGGACACTTGCCCCCGATCCAGCCTTGGCTCAAGAGCCTTGCAGAGCCCTCCACTAGGAAGGAGAGCCCATTTCTGGCTCTGACGAGGTCCACGGGGGAGGTGGCAGGGGGCCAGCATCCCCTCCCTGCTGAGGCATGCTTGCTGCATTTGTAGTGTTTGAGCTGTGGTTAATCTATCAATATTTGCTTGGGAGGGTATTTGGCACAGAGCAGGTCCCTGGGACGCTGGCAGATAGATTGCCTTCTCTCGTAGCATTCTTTGTTTTCTGGCAGGGATGGAGGGGTCCCCAGCTGCCGACGAGAGGCATGGAAAAGGAGCCCCTACTTTTCTCATGAATGCTTCCATCTCACAACTTGGCCCTGTATGATGTTGTCAGTGCCTTGTGTTGTCCCCATCACTCACTGCTTCCCCGTGTATCTCACTCACTCCACCCCTGCTAGAATTCTATTCCTTAAACCCAGTTATTTCAGCCACTGGACTGAAAGCCCCTGGGGGTCAGGCTAGTGCTCGGAGGGGTGGAGCTTAGTAAGGGTGAGCATGGGCCAGAAGCAGTCTGCCTCGGATGACTCCTGGTCTCTCTGTCTAGACCTACACCCTGGACAAGCTCCATGCTCTCTCACGGTCTCCTGTACCCCTCTGGGAAGTGACAGGGAGGATTATAGAAGATCTATGAGGATTAACTAATATTACCTATGCAAAGTAGTTAGTAAAACACCCCCTGCATAGTAAGTGCTCAGGAAAGGCTGGATCTTGTTAATCATTGTTTTTCAGTAAATGTCTGATGATTGTGTCCTTCTGCCTGCCCTAAGTTTCTGGAGGACAAGGACTGAAACCTTGATTTCTTCTCTAGTTCTTCTGTCTCTCCTGGAGCAGGAAAGGCTCCTTACAACCTTGGGGTTTTAATCTAAATGTCCCTTATCAAAGGCTTATGTCCTCACAGCCCTGAGAAGTGGCATCCGCAGAGAAACCGAGTAGAAAACCTGTCCCCGGACTTGGGACAGGGCCTGCCGGTGGAAGATGAGAGGAGGAACCTTCTGTCTGTGATCTCTTTAGGAAACCAATTGAAAGAGGACCCAGGCCTCCTGGAAGGGCTGGGACATTGGGGCCTAGATGTAGGCAGCCATTCTCAACTGTGCCCAACATAAGAAACCTGCTACTTCTCCCACCGCGGGGGCTTGCAGAGGGTTACTTCAAAAATCAGAGCAATATCCCCTATAATGATGTCATAGTGACATCTCCATTCTAAAATAGAAGTTGCAAGTCAAGGGTTACATAACAGCTGGGTTACCCGGCATTTGACACACCCTTGGATATGCCCATGCACCCGTGTCATGCATGAGGGCATTAGCAACCAAGGTGTCACAGGGAGGCAGGGGAAGATGACTTGCAGTACCATGGGACAAGACTAAGTCACACAGGCCAGGACAGAGCAGCTACAGTGTGTGAACTTACTGTGTGCAGGCTCTGATAAGCATTTGACCACAGCATCTTCTTTAGTCTTTCCAGCAGTTCTGTGAAGCAGGTGTCTCAGCTCATGCTCTCTAGGAGGAGAGCCTGAGCCAGGGATTCTTGGACAAGTGATTTGCTGAGAAAGTGAGGGAAGCAGGATAGGACTGGGGAGTAAGCCAAGCAAAGATGTGGCTGCAGGAAAAATCCAGCCTCTGCCTGACCCCACAGGGAATGCTGGCGTGTGAATGGCACCACAGATCTGTTCTTACTTGAAGCAAGACAGCTGGGCTTCTGTTCTCCGCTGTCAATCAGTCACTGGCTATAGGTCCCACCTCCCGGAAGGGTCTGTGGCATAGCTTCCTATGCATTTCTGGAGTGACTCCTGTATTCCAAGGACAGCTTTGTGCTATTAGCAGTCGAACCCCAGCTGGAGGATGAGAGTACCAACCAGGAAAAGGGGAACTGGGTGGGGAACCAACAGCTGTGGTCAACCATCTACTGTGGTCAGTACAGTTAATAGCGCCATTTTCCATATCAGTAAACTGAGGCCTAGAGTGTTCCTGTAATTGGTTCATAGCTACACATGTAGAGCCAGAAGTCAAACCCAGGCATCTGTCTCCAAGCCTTGTGTGACTTGTATGCCCTCTCCTGTTAACTCCAGTGTGCCAGCTGAGGGCCAGGTAGAAATTAGTAAACCAGAGATAGATAAGACACATGCTCAAGAGACCAGGAGATAAGGGAAAGGTCATGAGAGGAGCCCAAGGGGCAAGACCAGACTTTAGGGTTCTGGAGTATGACCAAATAATCCTTTTTGCCCAGGATTTTCCCAGTTTTGACACTGAAAACTCCGCATCCTGGGAACCCTCTTTTTCATGGGCAAATCGGGCAAGTGGGTCAGCCTAGCTTTCCAGGTAGGAGAAAGGTAAGAATGTCAGGCTCTGTATAGTGCTGGGTGGTGTCAGATGAGGCAGGGTTAAAGGTAATTAGGGCTAAAGTCACAGCCACCTCAGACAGAGGCTGTTTGGGGAATATGGGTGAGGGGGAGTAAGCCAGGAGAAGCCCCTGGCAGGGGGGTATCCTGGCCAGAAGCTGAGCAGAGAGGGTGGTCTGAGATCCAGGGTGGGATTATGAGAGAAGAGACTTGGATGGCTCAAAGAAGGGGAGGGGAGAGAGGTATCAGCCCCCTGGGGCCTCCTCAGGGAGCTTGCCAGAAATAGATACCCTTCTTCTGCCTCCCTCTTTGGAGCAGGCTGTTTGCTCTGTGTGTATGTGTGTGTGTGTGTGTGTGTGTGTGTGTGTGTGTGTGTGTGTGAGAGAGAGAGAGAGAGAGAGAGAGATTGAGAGAGAGAAAGGGTTATGTACCTTCAAATTAATCCAATGAATAAATGTCCTATTAAGTTCCTACTCCATGGGGTAAAATAGCCCCATTTTCAAAATGAGCTTTTGAAAAACCCCATCACCTGAATTTGAGTAATATTCTGCAGACCTAACAAGAAAAGCTATCAAGAAGCCAGGAGTTAGGAAACTCATGAATAATTGTGTCCTTTGGTGAAGCTTCCCGGGAAAGAGTTAATGAGGGTGGTTAGGACCTGAGGTCCAAAAGTCTAAAGCCAAAAAGTGGGTCCTGGATCCCCAGGATGGAGCCCTGGGCTATAGTGGCTCAGCAATCATACATATATACATTATGCACACACACACAAACACACACACACATTCACGTATGTGTATACACACATACCTATATGTGTACGCACATATGGATTCATGTATGTGTATATACACACCTGTATGTGCACACACATATGTGCACATATGTGTTATATACACACCTATATGTGTACACACATGTATCCATGCATGTGTATATGCAGACATACATGTACACGCATATGTATTCATGTATGTGTATACACACACCTATACCTGTACACACACACACACACACACACACACACAATCTCCTTGTATCCAGAAAAACATGCTAGCCCATTCTCCAGATGGGAAAGCTGAGCCCAGGCCCATACCTATAGGTTAGGCTTGTTTTTAGGAGTTGAAAGGAAGTTCCAGAGGTCACCAGGCTTAACCTCCAAGGTAGTCAGATTGC
The DNA here is from genome assembly GCF_003009895.1 of Hyaena hyaena. NCBI lineage: Eukaryota > Metazoa > Chordata > Mammalia > Carnivora > Hyaenidae > Hyaena > Hyaena hyaena. The sequence goes on along the minus strand of NW_024080933.1, from coordinate 1,957,700 downwards.
ATTGTTGACATATGGTCCAGTCTGACCCCATGATTGGACTGATATTTCCTGCCCCCCCCCCCCCAGGAATGAAGGTGCTCACTTGATTTTCCAGCAGCCTAGGAGTAGGAGCAGCCCTGCCCCGGTGACAGGAAGCCCCACCTCAGTGGCAGGAAGCTTTGCCTTGGTGGCAGGTGGTGGAAGGAAGTGTAAGGCGAGGCCAGGACATGGCAGCATAGGTTTGGAGGGATGTTGGGAAAGTAGCAAGTCAGTACAAGAGGCAGTGCCCACTGGATATCTTTTATTTGTAGTCTTTGGGTTTACCACGGGTATTTCCATCTCAAGATGCTTCTTCTAATGGTCCCTAATCAGCATTTCCTCCTGAGCAGTCTGCCACTTTGGTGGAAGACTCTGGGGAAGGCCTCCCTGTCCCCCAGCCTTGGCCTTGGGCTGTGGTTTCCAGCCTGGCTCCTCTCCACACAGTAGCAAAATGGAGAGAGATTATTCCTCGTTCTGTCTGTCTGGCATTCTGGCCCAGTGTTTAGGAGACTGCCCCAAGAGGGAGTGGGGTTGGGAAAGTGACATTTGTCTCTCCCTGCTTCGGGCACAGAAGACTGCTCTGTTAAGTGAAGGTGATAAGGGTGTTCCTGGGGACAAGTCTGGAGTCTCTTCTTGGTCTCTGGGGTCAAAGAATAGTTCTGCCTCATTTAGACAGATCTTCCCAGCCTGCCCTAGTGGCGAAGGGAGAGTGGGGAGAAAGATCCCAGAAAGCCAAGGCTGAGAGCCAGTTTAAAGGTTTTGGAGCTTCTATAATCCAGACATTTCCCAGCGTCCCAGTTTGTAAAACTTGTTGATGTTTTTTTTATCTGTGGCCCACAGGAAAACACACATATGCTTGACATCACAACCCAGTGAATAAATGCATGCAAATATATAGACGTCCAAAGAAGAGTGTCATGAACCGGTACCTACCCTCTGGTTTTACTGGTGGTGAGAGTAAGCATTGTTTCCCTGTTTGTGGCCGTTTCTGGGCAACTTCATGTTTCATGAGTGTTAGCCTTGGACAACCACTGAATTGGTCTCATGAATTCAGAAGTAGATAACCACCCACAGGTGGAGAGAGCAACGATCCAGCCTACACTCTTAGTTTGTAAAAAGGAAAACAGATGCACAGTGAGGGTAATGACACCCAGAGCTGCATATAAAACACCTAGATTTATTGAGCAGATACTATATGCCAGGAACTGCCTTGGGTGGATACATAGTAGTGAGCCAAACATGTGTGATCTCTACCCTCCAGATGCTTAGAGTCTTGTGGGGGTGGTAGACATTGAACAAATAAAAGAACAAATTGGCATATAAAATTACAGTATGAAATGTGATCAGCTATGGAGAAGCAAGCCAGGAGCTTTAGTAGAGACCAGCTGGGGTCAGTGAGGGACAAGGACTTCTTTTAATAGGGTGGTCAGAAAGCTCTCCCTGTGGCTATGAGAGCTAGGTCCAATCCTGTGGAAGAGAGACGGACAGTTATGGAGGGGTGAGGGTGGGGGAGAATAGGAGCCAAAGGAGTGGCGGAGGAGTGTTTTGAGCAAGGGGAGTGGCATGTGTGAAGACCTTGGGTGGAAGAAGAATTGAACCTGAACTGAAGGAAAGCCAGTGTGGCTGGAGTACAGTGACTCTAGGCGGTCGGGATGAGGCATAGGAACACTTTTAGCTTTTGGACCTTGTTCTAACGTCAGTGGGAGCATTGAAAGATCTTAAATCACGGATGTGGCATGATCTGACTTATGGCTTTAAAATATTCCCTTGGCTGCTATGTGTAGAAAAGACTGGATGGGGCAAGTGTGGAAAGGAGAGACCAGTCGATTTTTGTCTGCATCATCTCTAGAGGGAGGCCAGTGGATCAGCCTTTGTAGTGGCCCAGATCTCAGCTCACTTAGGAAGACTGCACTATTAATGAAACATTTGCATCTTAGGAAATGATAAAACAGGCTGCTACATGTAAAAATTAAGTAACTCAATTTGTTTTAACAGCTTGTGCTCTAGTACAGCAATTTGTTTGGCATATACACAGACTCCATCTGAACAGTAATTATGCCATGCTAATTATTTTACTGCATTGTGTACATCTGACATTTAATTACGGGCAAGTATGTGAGAGGAGATTTTCTTCCTCCCTCCACCTGCCTGACAGGTAGTTTTGTTTCCCATACCTCTTTCCCACCTACATTGTCTTTATGCCAACTTGTCATCTGCAACGAAATTCTGTTTCCATGACAGCTTTGCTCAGCCATGTTGCCTGCAACTTGCAGACAATCACCAAAATAAACAGTTGACACAGATGTCATTCTCATCCTCCCATTCTGCCTCTCCCTCCCCCTTGATCTAGCTCCTACTATAAAGATTTTAATTTTTTTCCTTCCACTTTGAGAAAGAAAAGTGATCCCTGTCAACCTTGAGCATCCTCTGATTCATCGGCATGGCTCTCAGTGGCTTCTTTTGTGACCTCTGCCCTTCTCCATGGAGACTGCTGGCAACCCGACTCCTGTAGCCCTGTGCATAGATGACGCAGTCCGGCATCTGTGGGTGGTAGACCAGGCTCCAGTCATTGTATCCATGGGGTGGGGGTGGGGGTAACAATGGCGGGGTCATCGCTCAAGAAGCTGGACCAAGGCTGCAGCGTGCCCTTCAGACAGTGGCATTTATGAACACCAAAAAGTCATGTCAAGTTTGGTACTGACTCTGCCTGCAGAGATGGGCCTGAGGGCTGGGGGCGCTGGGGAATGGCGTGAGAAAGGACAGGCAGCTCCTGCCTATGGGCAACATCTCTGCTGGGATAAGAGCAGGAAAAGGAGGGAGAGACTGATCAGCACCTCCTGCTGGTCTGTCCTCTCGGCTGGTGTCTCTGTAATGGCCTCTCCACAAAGAGGAAACGCTGTCTGTGCCTCTCTGCTGGAGGGAGGTAGTTGAAAAGAGGGTGGGGGGAAAGTTGTGAGACCAAAACAAGAAAGAAGAGAATGCCTTGCAAGTGAAAGCTACCAGAACACCAGAAGGCATTTTATAAAAAATGCCTTGCTATAAGACTCTAAATCTCAACCTATAGCAAATGCACATTAAAATGTACACGCAATCTTGTTAAGGGTAAAAGTAAGTGTCCTAGGGGTTTAGAGATCATAGTGCCTTCCCAGGGCAAAAGCAGGGGCCACTCTTCCCACTTCGTGTTCATTATACTTCCTTACATACTTGGGGTTAGCTGAGACATGCGGTGTGCCTTAGGGAAATGGAGAGAATAGACATAAAGACCTTCCACTTGGTACAGAATGTACTCTCTGAGAAGTACTGCTTCCTGCTAAGTTCATGCAATCTTAGATTTGGATCTTTCCAGCTTATATTTTGCTATTTTAGACCTAAAGCTGCAAACCCTATGGCCATGAATTTGCATAATCCGGCACTCCCTGTGAGTGCCATGTAACCTTCTGTTGGTTCACCAGATGATTTTTGGTGGCACATGAGCCTATATATATTTTTTAATTTTAATAGTATGTATTCATTTTAATGTGCATTAAAATATGTATAACCCGCCCATCAAACCCATGTTTTAATGGATATAATAAAGTTTCTTGTACAAATACAGGTTTGGCATGCCTTCTTTTTCCTCTCTGCGAGGCTTGTTCTCACTTTACATACTTGCTCAAAACGTATTCCTTTTAGTCATCCTGTCCTCAGTAATTCCCCCTGGCTCACTGTAGCCCTCGGTTCTCTCTCTCTCTACTTCTTCCCGTCCTTGGCTTCCTTTTCCTCTCTCTCCCTCTCTGCTATCCTGAGAGTCTAACGTGTGCCGGGCATAGAGCGGGGGACATCAAACAAGGATGTATTCAACTGCAGGAGCAGAGATGTCATGCAGTGGCTTAAAGAGATTGTGGCTTTTGAGCCTTACAGAAGGCAGAGCACAGCCGCTGTACTTGTCCCAGAATGACATCAAAGTCTTCCTGGTCCTCCATCCTTCCCGTGTGACCTTCATGTTTGCAAGGAGGCTGCTACACAGGAGTGATGCCTGTATAAGGCCTCCTTCCCTACAAGACTGTGTTTTGTATTTAGAAAGCTCAACCCTTTTGCTCACATATCCTAAGGGGAGCTGTTTCACATAGGTGTACTTACCACAAGGGAAGTGGAGAGTGTGTTTCAGCTTTACAGTCTCAATAGTAAAGGCAGGCAAGGGAGAATTAGGGAATGGTTGGATTAGGGGTGGCTAAGCCACAGTCAACCCATGGAGAAAATAGTAAGAAGTACAGATAATGGTCTCTGGCCTTATATTCTCCAAGTTGAAAAAGTCTGATGAAAAATTAACCTTAAAATCTTTTAAGTTGGTGTATGGTCATAAACTTGAAGAATTGAAACGGAATTGGGAGATCATTTGGACCTGATCAGAATTTTGAGAGATGAAGAAATAAGTCAGAGATAAAAGGGCTTAGTTTTGGATGAGCAGGTCAGGAACCCTTCTCAGCCCACCTTGGTAATCCAGTGCTTCTCATCTGGTGCAAGCCTCAGAATCACCAGCATGGCTTATTAAAATACCTATTGCTGGGCGCCACCCCCAGAGTTCAGAAGGTCTAGGGTGGAACCTGAGAATTTGCATTTTTAAAAAACTTTTTTTTAATGTTTATTTATTTTTGAGAGACAGAGAGACAGAGAGAGCACAAGTTGGGGAGGAACAGAGAGAGAGAGACAGAATCTGAAGCAGGCTCTAGGCTCTGAGCTGTCAGCACAGAGCAGGGCTCAAACCCACGAACCGTGAAATCATTACCTGAGCCAAAGTCGGACGATCAACTGACTGAGCCACCCAGACACCCCAAATTTACATTTTTTTAAAGTTTATTTAATTATCTTGAGAGAGAGAGAGAGAGAAAGAGAGAATGAAAGAGCAGGTGAGCACACGGGGGAGGGACAAAGAGAGAGGGAGAGAGAGAATCCCAGGCAAGGCTCTGTGGGTACAGAGCCCAGCCTGGGGCTCGATCTCAGGAACTCAATCTGAGTGGAGATCAAGAGTCGTACACTTAACTGACTAAGCCACCCATGTGCCCCAAATTGGCATTTTTATAAAGTTTCCAGGTAATGTTGATGCTGCTGGTCAGGGAACCCTACCTTGAGAACCCTTGTGCCAACCAATTGTAAGCATGCAGTTAAACCAGTACTCCCACAACAGGTTTTCCTGAATTATGCTCTTTTAATTTGTGCTTCTTTGTGTGCTCGTTAGCAACTAAGTAATGTAGTAGCAGATAATCAGTGTGGTTAACAGACTGCTAATTTCAGGCATGGAATTGTCAGTGGTCATACAGTTTGAAAGCTGGAGTCTCTGCTTGTAGGACCCAGTCATACCTCAAAAGGGATGAAAAGTGGTCCATCTTAGTCACTCTGCTCTTGCCCTGAGATGACCACTACCACACATGTAAGGAACCTTTCTGGTCCACGTTTCTTGATACTTTTCACCATGCAAATAAGTATCTAGAAACTGTATATGGCAATCCCTATATGTATTCTTGGACATTTTGCATAAATGGTATCATATGCACTGTTCCCTGACTACTTAACATATTTTATTCAATGTTTTGTCCAGCTCTGGTTGTGATACATCTCAACCTACTTTATTTTAACTGCTTTGCAGTGTTTCATTTGCATATACCCAAGTGTATTTACCTTCCCTTATGTTTTGAATTATTTTCAATACAATTGGTAAGGTTTTAACATTGCTATTAATAGAACAATAAATTGAAGTGAGGTTGCCATTTTGAACTTTTTTTCACATATTCGCTCACATAGCGATTATTTGTCAGGTAGCTAATTTGTGCCAGGCACTGTTGTAGGATGGGAACTACAGCAGGTAATGAACTAAATCCCGCCCTCCTGATGCATACTTCATAGGATACTTGAAGCAAGCCTGCCCCACACGTGTTACTATTCACATTTCACAGATGAGGAAACTAAAATTCTCTGACATTGAGTGACTCACTCAAATTCTCATTGAAAAGATCAGGGACTTTTGAATCAAATCTTTTTTTTTCTCTCTTTCTCTCTCTCTAATTCCAACACTCTTTCTAACATTTCACCCAGATTTCTGGTGAACCTATAACTACCATTCCTCATCATCATTCTCTTTGGAGGCCGTGGTTCCTTAACAGCAAACTGTTAATTTGGAAGTAATTTTAGATTTACTGAAAAGTCTCAAAGACAGTACAGAGAATGCCCACATACCCCTCACCCAGTTTCCCTCATTATTAACGTACTATATTACCGTGGTATGTTTGCCAAAACTATGAAACTGACATTTGGTTATGACTATTAAACTCTAGACTTTGTTTGGATGCCACCAATTTTTTCCATTAATGTCTTCCTATTCCAGGATTCTGTCCAGGGCACCCCATTGCATTTAGTTCTCATTGTCTCCCTGGTACCCTTTGGTCTCCGACAGCTTTGCAGTCTTTCCTTGTTTTTCATGACCTTTCAATCAGTGTACAAGGCGTTTGGTTGAGTTTATTACAAGATCCAAATAACGCAGTATCAAGAGTTTAGAGGGCTGTAACCAACTCACATGAGAATTAGTTTGGCGGGCCCTGGCAGTAAGGGAAGTTGCCACATCAGCACATCAGAAAGAGGCATCATTTCGACACTGATATCTCATGCTCTCCTGGTGAGGGGATGTGGGGAGACAATGGAGTGACACAGTATCTAGAAGGGAGAGGGGCCAGATGCCTGCTATCTGTGGCTGGCGGTAGGGTTCAATGGCTTACCAAGGAACTTTAACCTCCTGCCCCTCAATGCCCGGTTCCGTTTCCAAGTATCATGTAACCACAGTGTGACACGATTGCATCTCCCTCAGCTCTGCCTTTTTTTTTTTTTTTTTTTTTTTATTATTTTTTTTTTTTTTAAGCCTGTCCTTACGTCTGATGAACCCAAATAAAAGACCTTCTTCAGTCACAAAGGGATGAGAATGAGATTCCACTGCCTGGGTTCTGTGATAGTGTCACCAGAAGGAATTTAATAATTACATTTTCCAAACCCACTGTCCATGTTGGCAGCAACAGGGAGGGATCAGAACTCTTAGAAACAATATGCAAATTGTTAGTTAAAATTATTATTAGGCTCAGGATGGGAGAGCCCAGAAAGGGTCAATTTTTAGAGCCTACTAAATAACCATCTGCTTTCTTAGAAGGGCAGTGTTTGTGACAGTGTCCATCTTAAATTTATATATGTGAGTATGTATATTTGTTTAAAGTTTATTTTATCTTAAATTTATTTTACATTTATATATGTATATGTGTGTATACATGTATATGTGTGCGTATGTGTGCGTGCATATGTGTGTGTGTGTGTGTGTGTGTGTGTGTGTGTGTCTATCTGTGATCCACTTCCTGGAAGACAATTACTGTTGATATTTTGCTTGTTTCCTTCCATATGTTTGGTTCTCAGAATATATTATATAACCTACTTTAAAAATATTTTTCTTATGATATGATCATAAGCAATTTACTTGTTTCTAGTAACTATAAATAAAAACATAATAGTTTCATATTTAAATAACCTTTAATTCACTTAATCATTCTATGATACATTTGGTTAATATTCAATGCTGAGAGAAATGTCTTTGAAATTAGAGCTCTCCTTCCTTATATATTCCTTATTTCCATAAAATAGAGTCCCAGAGTGGGACTCCTGGGTCAAAGATTATAAACGTTTTTAAAACTTCTGACACATTTTGAAGTAGAGGAGCATATCAGTTTATTAGAGCTCTATGGAAGCCAAGTAATGGTGCTACATTATTCTAACTTTGTCCTTTGTCACTGCTTGCTCTCTAGACTTCAAAAAACTTTGACTTGATCATAATAACTAAAGTTCTGATTCATTCATTCTGTCGTCAGCCAGTGTCAGGGTCAGGCTTTCAGATGCTGAGGATAAGCCTACCAAAACCAGAGCCCCTGCTCTCATGTCCAAAGCAGCATCTGGCTCAGGAAGACCCTGATTTGGTTGAGAAGAGAGTTAGATAAACCCTTCTGAAAGCATCTCTCTTTACCAGAGGCTTGATGCCCACTATCTACTTCCTGAACCTGAATTGTTCTGATTTTAGAGAAAGGTGGCCATTCCATGTTCAATTTGAGGGGCATTTGATTTGAGCCCAGGAGACAAAACTATTTTGTCTATGGTGGGTAAACCATTTTGACTGAAAGGCTGATGCTGGGGCCTTGCTGTTGCTGCCTCCTTCTGACAGATTTCTCATAACAATGGAAAGTGCAGTTTGGAGGGTTTCTTTAATGGTTTTGTAGGCAGTACCTATTTCACTGTTCTCTGTACTGGTGAGTAAAGTCCCTGGCTTTATGGCTCTACCCTTTAGATCTTCCTCATTGGTCATCTTAACCTCACAAAAAGGGTTTTCATTTGACTTTTTCCTTTTTGACTGGTTGTGAGATGTGCCATCTTGAAATGGCTTCCAAAAAGGATTAGAGGAACGAATGTCTGCCTCTTGGCAACCAGTAACTGAAGTCTACAGGAGTAACTCTCAGGCCAGCTCTCTGATGATGAAGCCATGGTCAGTTGTCTAGGGAACATTTTGTCTAAGTCACTTGAATCATTGAGGTCAGTGCAGACTTTTCATTGTAATTATGTGGATCATGAAGTCCTGATGACTCCCAGTGAATGTCAGTAAAGAGTGACTAATGGATCATGGGGTCATTTGGTTATGTTGGGGGAGAAAATCTGGGCAACCAAGGACAGTGCTTGAGGCGGTCCTTATTTGTGAGAAGCCTCTGGCAAATGCTGTCTCCTATCACTTAGGAACTCTGAGTCATCAGGGTCTGCCTCCCCAGCTTCATTACAGGAAAGCCCGAGACACATGGGCAGGTCGGTGCCTCTCCAGCTTTGCCCCATGCTCCCTGGTGCCTCAATAGTTGATATCACTGTGTCAAGAGAGCAGAGCCTGTGTCTGTGAGCAAAGCTGCCATGGAGTGCTTGTGAATGGCAGTGCCCAGTGTCAACCATGATGTCATCTGAGAGTCCAGCCCAGGCCGTGCTCTTCAATGATGTCACCACTGAAGTCCCTTGGCTATGAATTATAGTTATTTCTCTTATGCTAGCTTTTTGTGTTAATTGTTAGTAAAAGAGGCAAGAGTCTCTGCAGATTTTTACCTTTACCTCTAAATACCTCTTACCATTAGCAACATCCTTGTGTTCCCTGAGTGAGGTCTCACATCCGTCTCTCTCTTTCCCCCATTTCTCTTTCACTCTCTCCTTCTTTCTCTTCTCGGTCTATATACATTTGATTTTTAATTGGTCAGGGTACCTGTCACTTTAGAACATAAATAGAATATCTAAAGTGGATGAGTTTTAAGATAAAAGTTTTTAAATAAAAATTTATCGCAGGACCTTGCATGGGAAGATATTCCTACAGAGTCTTTTGAGGTCAAACGGTATGCCATCAGAGAGCTGGAATCAGGCTCTATCAGTCTTCCTATGGTATATGGGGCCACGGGGCCCCTTCTTTCTGTGAGTTCCGATGCAAACGTGTTGTCATGAGATGAACTAAAAATCAAGTTGGCCAAAATGAAGTCCCTGAGGAGTGTGAACTCTGGGACGGCAGTCGATGCTCTTCTAACAGCCAGGCTAGAACCATATTTTATCTCTTGGCAAGCTGATTTCATCTCTACCTGAGGAAAGATAAAGAATTCTGCCCAGGAAATGTAAGCCCCTGTTCCCAGGCCTTGTTCCTCTCAAGCTGATGGACAGGTATGGAAGGAATGCATTTGTTGGCAGGAATTAGTTGATGCCCAGTCACAAATGAAGTCATTTTCTCATCCGTCCTTTCTGGGCTTTGAGGGAAAAATTGTGGTGGGGGAGATACTGTGCAGGGAGAGGGGTGCAGAACAAGCTGTCTTAGTTTCAGCCAGCTGTCACTTTTCAGTGGATTCCAGCAATGGCATCTGGCTCAGCAAACATGGAAGCCAGGAATGTGCCTAATGATGGAAGCAGAGTGACCAGTGGGAGGCAAGGTAAACCTCCACTGCAAGTCAAGAGCAGGCTGAAAGGACTTTGCTTGCCCTGGATATATTCTCCCAAAGAAGGGTTTTTCCCTACCCTGTGCTGTTAATCAGTCATGGCTCCATCCCAACTGGGAGGCTTGGTATTCTCTTTGCTTCTGTTTCCAGACAGATGGCTTTTCATGGCTAGCAGGTGGCTAAGACAGGAATTTAGAGACCTACTTAACCTGAAGTTCTAACCACAGGCATGGCCAAATGCATTACAGTTCAAGAGGATGCTGCATTGCTGTTGCAAGTGATGCTGGAGATGGACCTTAGCTCCTATGGAAAGATGCACAGGATGTAACAGGCAAAAAGCAAAGGCCATAAAACAGTTGGTGCAGAATATTACCATATTGGTATTCCCTGTTCTCTCCTTTTTCACTATGTCTTTGAAAAAGAAGAATGGGAAGCAAACATGCTAAAGACTTAAATAGTCATAATTTCTCAATGTGGTATTTTTTTTTTCTGGTGGTTATTTATTCTTTGAGGTTTTTCTGTTTTCCAAACTTCTTTTTTTTATTTCCCTTGGTGACATATGATCACTAAGTCTGGCAACCTCTATATATATCCATAGTCTATATCCATCTATAGTTTTCTCCAGGGTTGCTGTACAGTGGGATATGTTGAGCACTGTACCAGCACTGATTTAGAAGGGGTTAGTAGGGTCTGAAATCTGTCGCTTGATTTAGTTGCCAAACTGTCCCTGGACTATGTCTTCCCAGAGAAAAGGGAGCCTTTTTCTAATTTATCTGTGCAAAGGGATGCCTTTTTCTGATTCATACAGGGACCTCGGATTTCTTGCAATAGCCCTGCATGTGTGTGTCTGTGTGTGTGTTTCTGTTAGTCATTTTGGCCATTCCATTTAATCACCATATTGTTTTATAAGGGGTAATTATTCCTCACTCTAAATTTGTCAGGAGTCTTAACACACAAGTTGAGAGTTTGGAAATGGCTTTTTGGAGGGGTAAATAAAGTTCAAGAGTTCTTCAGAAGGACCAGTTTTCTTTAGGCCTTAAAACTATACTTTTATGTGCTTAAATCCATATTTAAGCACATAGGTCAGAATGGGTTGAGCAAGGAGCAAGAATATGTAACTTTGAAATTTCAGTAACAGACATTGACCAAAAAAAGCCCAGGTAAACCCCCCGTGTCAGTAGGATGCAGGCAGCATTCATTGTTCCAAGAGATAGTGATGGTGTCACCAGCCGTATAAAATAAAGGGACCATGACCATGTGGCACTGCTGGGGAGTGGAAGATGCAAACTCTTTCATCATCTTTCTAATGTATATCTCTTCATGTAGCCTTGCCTTTGTTATGTTGAGGAAACTGAGCTGGCATAACAAAGAGAGCATATAGTTAGCATGAGATATCCAGAAAGCATGAAATAATGGAACCAAATGGCTCCCAGGGTTCTTTCCTCAAGTCAGGGAAAAGTATAATGAGCCATGAGGACACTGGGTACCAGAGCACAGGGCTTTGATACACATGCTCAAGGCAGGCTCATTCCAGAAATAGTAACCCTGACCCCAGAGACTGGGGAGACCTTGTTTTAATTTCAGGGTTGGAATAATGACAGTTTTATGAACAACTAAATAGTTATTCCGGGTTCTTCTCTTGAGAGTGTGGTCTGAGACCTTGGCTTGTGTAGTCTAAGTGTGTAATAACATCTGATTGTGCTCCCAATGATCATGTGACAGCCCTCACTTTGAGTTCTATTTCAGAATGCCCCCCCCCTAATGGGGAGTACCTACACATAGGCCCTAGTGGTGCAGAATTTAGAAGCAGTATTATCTCAGGGAAGTCTGGGGCCAAAGTGGTCAACACCCCACTCTCAGCTCAGTGAAAAGAAATAGAAAGTCACCCCCAACATTTTGGGGATGATGAAAAGGGCTACCATTTGGTAAACAGAGGGATTGCTCTAAGGCAGCTTATGAGTAGCTCTAGAATTCTCTGAGAAATTTTTAGAATTGGGATGATGGGTAATGTAGGGTAGAGGAAAATGCACAGAACTGGAATTACAGCAGCTCCTGAGTAACTCAGGTGCATCATTGTCCTTGATGTTATCTCCAGTTTGTAACTAGAGGAAAAGCTTTCAAACCAGAATAGAATGTTGATTGGTTTTCCCTCTCTTTGCAGAATAAATGTGTCCAATTTTTTACTGACAGTGGGGTCTTCAAAAAATGTTAATGATGAGATTGTGTTCACTTCATAAATGGCCTCCAAAAGTAAACACAGAGTAGCAAGGAATATTAAAATGCGTGATCCCTTGATTAGTGGTTGACTGTGGAAACCAAGCCCCTTCATTCTGAACACTGAACATCAACAGGATAGGACAGCCTTGGTGTCAGTCAGTGGTTGGGGTAAATAGGCCATCAGAGGTCACAGGAAAGTCTCTTTGTGGAAAAATCAGGTGTTTGAGGCCCAGACACAATAGACACAAGCCCATGGGGGGCATTTTTTTGCATCACTGTAGTTGATGAATCTAAAGCTATACAAAGTATGCCACTCTAGACCTTAGATTTAGTCTTGTTCTCTCTCGAATGCAATTAGGTAGAGATTAAGTCAGTTTCAGCACTCACCAGAAAGGTGTAGGTATTGAAACTCCTAAAGTTAATTCTGAGCCATTGGGGTTCAGAGGTAAGGTCCTGGGCCACAGCTCCTGAGGTTTCCCATAGGGATGGTTCAGGAATGAACATGCTGGAGAGTCCTTAGGAACACAGATGTGGAGTTTGGCATCTGGATTGCAACCCTGGCCTTACCAGTTAGTAGCTGTGTTAATGGTTCTCTAACTTTAGCCTCCTTGTTGTTAAATGGGGGGAAATACAGTATTTCTATATATAACAAATACTTATGAGAAGTAAGAGATCTCATGGCAAATTCCCAAGGAATCAAAGCTAGGATTACAAGAGAGGATCCTATATCAATCTTGAGACACAAACACTAGGATCATGGCTTACTTATTTTATAACTGGAGTTTGTACCTCATCATTCCTCTCACCTGTATCTAAAATAATTAGGCCTTGAGGTTGTAATGTACAGCATAGGGAATATAGTCAATAATATTGTAATAACTTTGTATGGTAACTAGACTCATTGTGAGGATCACTTTGTGATATATGAAAATATCAAATTATTATGATGAACTCCTATAACTAATAGGATATTGAATGCCAATTATCCTTCAATTAAAACACACACACACACACACACACACACACACACACACACTATAAGCAGACCAGTCAGCACTAAAACAGGGAGAAAGGAGGTATCTGGCTTCTGGGATGTGGGTGTTGGGTCAGAAGCAGGGAAACTACGACTGTGGTAAATAAGAAACCAGTGAGAAGTTATGGGCAGATAGATGCAACAGTGAGGGTGGACACAGCAGGTATGTGTGCAAGGTAGCAGAAGTCTTAGATCACAAGCTGTATTAGTTTCTTACTGCTGCTATAACAAATTACTACAGATTTAGTGGCATACAGTGGCACAAATTTGTTATCTTACAGTTCTGGAGGTCAGAAGTCTGAAATGGATTTCACTGGACTGAAATCAAGATGTTGACAGGGTCATGCTCCCTCTGGAGGCTGTAGGGGAGAATCTACTTCCTTGCCTTTTGCAGGTTCTAGAGGCTACCTGCATACCTTAGCTCATAGTACCCCCTCTCAATTTTCAAAATATCAGTACAACATTTAAGTCTCACTCTGTTTCTATTATCACATCACCTTCTCTCTTCCTCCTGAGCTGGGAGTGAATTCTGAAGGATGGCACTAGACAGAAATCACTTCCCTTGCAAAGGATTTCTCCAAAGCATGTGTTCACAGAGCAACTCTCAGTGGAAGATGGGGAAGGCTAGAAAGTTAGGTTCCTCTTGTTTCTCCATATTATTTATGTCTTATGCCATCACCCCCAAGCCAAGCACTCTGATATATCTATGATCAAATGTGTTTCTTGAAAGATCAGGTTAAGTCCTATTTTACATGGGAAGAAAGGTAGGACTCTTTTTACATTCCTACGTAAGAAGATATTCTTCTTGGTTCTGTTCTGCCCATGGAGTAGAGTTTGAATAGCCAGAATCAAGACTGGTTTTGGAAGTTGATGAGCAACAAAAAGCTTTATGATAAAAGGGCTTTTACTGGCCTCCCATCAGTTAGTTGTTTTTTTCCTTTCTTTAAATAATATGACAAATTAGTGTTCTGATAAGGCTGTCTTTGATGTGGTTTCATGAGTTGACATAATTAAGAGCCATTTCCACTTGGCAGTGCTGCAAGAAAACCATCCAAGTCAGGTGAACAAGGAAATTACTTAATTAGCAGCTCAGGTTAACACTGGCTCTTGAGAAGGTGGATGTTAAGATTGGAGGGAAGACGGGAGACCCACAGAGGGCAGCTTACCATGGTTGGGTGGTCAGCCTAAGACAAACTCCTCCATCCCTTCCCTGCTGCCCCTGTTGGAGTACTTGCTGACTGTGTACCCGAAATGGGATATAAATGAGTTCTGGCTGTACCGCTGCTCACCTGTCAACCTCAAGGAAGAATGACTGCAATTTTGGTTCCCTCCACTTCTCATGAAAGAAACTTCACCTGGCAATTCCTTTGAGATTGATTAGTCACTCTTTCATTCCCCTGGGTCCCCCTTTCTGAGTTTATCATGGTTCTAGACAATGGCAGCATTAATCAGAATGAAAACAGTTTTTAGTCATTAACAGCATAACCAGCTTTTGTGCCTGTTGGAGGTCCCTTTATCAAACTAGCATGAAAATCGGAAACTCATTGTACAGTGGGCACTATTTCCTGGGAGAGCCATATGTGCCCATGTCGGAATGTGTCTGTGGGAGATTTAGTTTTGGATAGTTTCCAGGGGTCAACTGCAAAGCAAGGCTGAAGAAGTCTGCTTTGGTGGGACTCCAAGACCTTTGCTGTGGGTGAGCCAGAGTCTTTGACTTCCATATGTATCAACTTTAGTGCTTTTAATAGCTGCAGAGGCAGTCCAAATAGTTCAGTAGACGGGTTTGGGATCTAGAAAGATTTAGGTTCAAATATGAGCTTCAGCCCTAACCAGTCATTGGACCTTGGGAAGATTTTAACACAAGGCTAAATATATTCATCTATGGGGAGCACTTTTACATGGTGCCTGGTACATAGTAAGTGCTCATAAATGGCAATTTAAATACTGAGACCACTGAAATTGTTTAAAAAGCTCATGAGACTCTGTTTTCTGGAACTTTAGAATCATGGAGTATATATCCTGAGGGGCAGAAACAAACCAAAGAATGTCATAAGTGCCATTCAGGTGAAGAGATGGCTAAAGTGTTCCCTACTCTCAAAGTGAGTAACCATCAGAGTAGCAGACTTGTGTATAAATAGGTTCCTGCCAAATGACACAATTACGCCTTTTAACAAAAGTTCAGTTTTATCTCCTAGTGACAGCCAAGATCCTAAATCCCTCAGAACTATATACCATACAAATTCCTGGGTCATTGTTTCTCTAATAATATGGAGCTGAGCACTTGGGAGACTAATCTTGCACCTTAAGCTTAAAGTGCAGGCTGACCTTGTTATTCTGGGTTAAAAGCCTGGCCTTGGGCACCTGGGTGGCTCAGTTGGTTAAGGGCCCAACTCTTGATTTTGGCCCAGGTCATGATCTCACAATTAGTGAGATTGAGCCTTATGTCGGACTCTGGGCTGATAGTGTGGAGCCTGCTTGGGATTCTCTCTCTCTCTCTCTCTCTCTCTCTCTTTCTCCCTCTGTCTGTCTCTCTCTGTCTCTCTCTCTCAGAATAAAAAAATACACTTTAAAAAAAAAAAAGTTTGGCCTTGGCTTGGCTCTGCCTAGGGTTTCAAGAAGAGCAGTTAGTGAAACAACTAACTCCCAAATCTTCTTTCCACTTCTTGATCATAGCTGCCCTTTCAAAGGTGGGGCACTCAAAGACTGGAGGAAGCTTCCAGGCCAGAAACAGCTCCCAGGCACTGTCACTAGGGAGGCAAACTGAGAGAAGGCTAGTGCGTGGTCTTAGCGCCACCTGCCAAAGACTTTTCCACCAGTATAGGCAAGTCTTCCATTTAAGACCTCATTGAATGTGACACACAACCTATCTAACGCGAATTCCTGGGAAAATAAAGATGCTGTTATACATACACATTAGAAAGGTACATGTTTCACAAATATTCACAAATTCACCAAAAATTAAACAGTTTCAGTGGTCTTGGTTTCTAAATTACCATTTATGAACATTTAGCATGTATCAGGCACCATGTAAAAGTGCTCCACATAGATGATTATATTTATTCTTGTGTTAAAATTTTCCCAAGATCTAAGTGGAAAGCATGTATCATAGAATCAAAGAGCTACAACACTGTTCTGGGCCCATGTCAGAGCGCCATTTCCTTGTCATGCTAACTCATGCTTAAGAAACACTCTGGAGGGTTCTCAAGTGCTATTTAAATGTCTGAAAGAGAAATCCCCGAGTTTTCAAGTCTATTACATCTACTTCTGACTTCTCTAGCAATGTTCAGAGCTCACCTTGGATAGGCAGACAAGAGAGTTTGTCTCTTGAGAATAGGGACTTCCAGGTTGCATGGAATAGTATTTGTTGTATATTTCCAGGGAATGGGAACCCTTGGCTGTGGGTTGCATAAGATGTTTTAAATAAACAGAATTCTGGCTAATACTGCCCACGAGTGCCTAGAAATCCTGCCTTCCTCTTCCGTACATCAAACTTGAGGTGAAGTTCTGGTTGGCAGCAGCTTGGCTCTGCCATCATGTTCAAATTCCACTATTGCTGGCCTGAATTTGCTTTTTCTGGCAGACTTGAGCCGAATCCCAATGAAACATATCCATGGCTTGCAAAATTACTGGCAAAATTGGGCTGGCAAGAGGTGTGGGGGCAGAGGAGGGAGGGGGAGGGGAGAGTTTCCAGGGTAATTGCCATGAACAGCCGGTGACGGTGACGAGGATCTACATCCAGGAAGTAATTTCCTGAGATCTCTGTTCACTCACTTCTGGTTTGGCTCTCCCAGCTCCCTCATGCTGGGTACAGAGCAGTACTTTTTATAGATTGTAAGTCCAATGTGAGCTTACATATCCTGGCAGTTTGTAAAGTGGTGTTTTCTTCATTTTAATGGTGGAACACAATAGACACACATTTTAATGGTACCTTCCCATTCCACACTGTCCCCAAATAACTGAGAAAGATTGCCCCCCCCCCCCAAGCTGTTCCTAGGAAGCCATGTTTCTTCTGGGCCCAGGGAAGCTTCTGATTTGCTGTATGTCCCTGGTTAAGGGTTCCCCAGCCCATTCCAATGTTGTCGGAATGAAGGAAGCATAAGGCTGCAGCCCTTCCTGAAGGGTTGTATAAATCTGAAAGATTTACTTTGAGCCTGGCCATGGGAAACCTCAGCAATTCAGTGATCCCTTGTTTTTTATTAGATTCCCCATAAACAACTAGGCCCACAATTGTGTAGGAATCAGAGGACAGTAGGTGTTTGATGCCTGAGGCCTTTCCTTCAGTGCTGGTGCCAAGCAGTTGGAGCTTCTTCTCATAATGCAGGCTTGATTAGCTGGTTCTCCCCCTGACCTCAACCTTTCGTGGAAGCATTTATGGCCAAATGAAATATAGTTAACAGAACGATCCTGTACACAAACTGTCATCTTATCAGTGATGATAATAGCAGGCCTGGTTGCCTATATTTTTCCAGTTAGCCACCGTGTTCTTCTAGTATGGCATTCATAATTCCCCCCTTCATTACATTATCGATGTCTTTGGGCTTCTTGTCTTGCCCTCTCACATCTATCCCAAATCCCATAACCATGCCATTCATCCCAGAGAGATGTCTTGACACCTTGCCCCCAAATATTCAATAGTTCCCTATTTCCCAAAGGTAAAATCCAAACTTTGTATATGACATCCAAATCCCTGCACAGTGTGGTCTCAACCTGTATTTATGGCATCATGCCCTGTGCTGCCTCTATGAATGCCAGTCCAGAGAGCTCATGGTCCCTCAAACACCTGCCTTACCACATCTTTGCTCAGAACGGCCTCCCTTGTCTGGACTTTCTGGAGTAATGCTCCATTCAAATCCTCATTCCTCAAGAGCATCTGTGGCAGCTCTAACCCCAGGATCTCTTTCCCCTCTCTCTCCCTCCCCTTCTCCCTCTCCCCCTCCCCAAGCTCCTTTAACACTTGTAAACTGGGAACTTATTTTTCACCACTTTATAGGCTACCTGCCCCAAGTGCAGGGACTACTCTCCACCTCTCTGCAGAGCCCACTGAGCCTGCTCTGCTAGATGGGCCTTGTCCAAAGCAGAGGTGGACTGACATGGAGATCTGGAGCACCAGCCTGAGTCAGGAGCATTGAGCCTTGAATCCCACCATAATGCACGGCCCTGGCCAAGTCCCTTCATCACTCTGGTCCAGAGTGTCTGTGATTGCAAAATAAAGGGTGATGACTCGTTTGACAGAACTAGTTGTAAAGATTAAAATAGATATTCTGGGTTAGGCACTTAGCATGGTGCTCAAGGCACTATTAGTGTCATTCTCATTGTCATTAAGTAGATGTGTGTTGATGAATAGACTTCTGAGCATAGGACTCAGGACCTTTCTGAAGAGTTGTATACATGGCTTGGTCTGCATGTGGAACCCCTTGTCTAGTTCTGTAAGTTTGACTAAATCTCAGTTTGCTTGTGTGTAAATCGGGAAGAAGAGGAGTCCCCGTGTCCCAGGTTGTTGTGAGAACTGAATGTGATAATGAGTATATGATGCATATGCTTAGGAAAGGCTTGGTTAGTGAAGAAGCTATGGAATCCTGAGAATGGCTGAAGTAAGCAGCCAGGAATTGTGACTTGTGTCATCTCTCTCGGCTTCCCTTGCTGGGGGTGGGGCAGTGCTTAGTTTCCCTAGTCCCTACATCCAGTCTTGTTGGGGTGGGTAAAGGAAGCCTCATCAGACTCTGACTTCACATAATTCTTCTCTTCTGCCACCCTTTGCCCACCCTGTCTGACCAGAGCTGGCAGAGTTGGGGGATTTTAGAAAGATGAGGACCTTCAAGTGTCCAAGGCAGACAAGTGACCTGTGTGCCCCCCAGGCAGCTCATCATACCCCACAGATGCTTCTCTATGAACACTGAGCATCCCTGAGACTTTGTGCTCTGGGCTGTGGGGACCAGTGCAGACATATTAGCACCCTCTCCTCGTCCCTACCCCCCTCAATTTCATCAGCTTTATCCTGATGGTGGATAATGTTTCTCTAACTGCCTAATTGGGAGAACTTAGCTGGAAGATTGCCATCATGCTCTCTTTAAAAGGGTGCCAGCAGCCGGAGGCTGCCAGCTGTAATGTCAGTGGGTAATCCTGGCTTTGCTGCCATGGAGCCAGGGGTACCCGTCTTTCTTCAGTCTACTTTCCTAGTGGTTAGAGCATGCCACCAGTTCTAAGAGAAAAAAAATTAAAAAGAACATGGAAGAGCAGGACAGAGGTAGCCCAGGCAGCTGCTGCAAGCACTGATCGATGCTCCTTCCGCCCCTCATGGCCCTCTGCAGCCTGTACCAGTGGGGAATGAAATGCCATCAACTGACAGCCAGGACACCTTGGTCCTGCACCTTGGTGCACTGGTTAGATCCATAGACTACTGCTGCAGCAACCCTGAGTTTTGACTGTGTCTGAGGGCTGTCCCAGAAAAGGAAAATCTAATTGTGAAAACTTGTTCCTGAGTTTGAGAGAGAGTATACAGCAGTGTTGAGGAGTGTGGCGCCTGGAGCCATACTGCTTGCTTTAGTTCACATCTAGGCTCTGCTACCTGCTCGGCAAGTTACCAAAGCACCTAATTTTATAATCAATGAAATGTGGGTGATAATTCTAGCACCTACCTCTGTTCCACACATCAAGAGATCCTGGCTGATGGCGCCACTGCCACCCTTAACACATGGCATCCAGGGTCTTCCTGCAAGGTGGATGGATGTCTAGCCCACACAGAGGGAAAGCATAAAGGATTGGATGTCAGAGGTTTTGATGGGTCTGGCTTGGGGGGGTGGAGGTAGGGCACCTCACTCCAGCCACATTCCACTCTCAAGAAAGAATGTAGTCATATGGTCCCAGCCTAACTCAGCTAGAGAAGAGAGTTTACTGGTGCTCAAAATGAAGAGGCACGGCAGTCTAGCCTCTGCCACCCAGAAACCTTCCCTGTAACAAACAGCAGGCATTAATTGAGCACTCGCGTTAAGTGCTTTACATGTATTAACTCAATTACTCAACATGACATGATGAAACTACGCACAGATACTATATATCAGTGAGGGTCTTGCTAGAAACTCAGTGGAACCCTTAAAGGACCAATTAGAGAGGGTTTAAGGATATCTGTGTGCCATGTTCATAGCAGCATTATTCTCATTAGCCAAAAGGCAGAAGCAACCTAAGTGTTCACTGACAGATGAATGGATAAGCAGAATGCAGTATGTATGTAAACAGATTATTCAGCCTTTTTAAGGAAGGAAATTCTAGTACGTCCTATATAATACAACATGGAGAAGACAGAAAGTAGAATGGTTGTTACCAGGAGCCGTAGGGAGGGGGAAGGAGGACTTATTGTAGATAGAGTTTCTGTTCTATAGGAGGAAAAGAGTTCTGGAGAAGGGTGGTGGTAATGGTAGCCAAACAAGGTGAAGATATCTCATGCTTCTAATCTATAGGGTTAAAATTGTTTAAATGGTAAGTTTTATGTTACATGTATTTTACCACAATGAAGAATCATTTTAAAAGAGGCTTAGAGGCTTCTGGGTGGCTCAGTCAGTTAAACATCCGACTTCAGCTCAGGTCACGAGGTATCGGTCTGTGAGTTTGAGCCTCGCATTGAGCTCTATGCTGACAGCTCAGAGCCTGGAACCTGATTCAGATTCTGTGTCTCCCTCTCTCTGTGCCTCTCCCCTGCTTGTGCACACTAGCACACATTCTCTCTCTCTCACTCTCTCAAAAGTAAATAAACATTAAAAAATTTAAAAGAGGACTTAAGGAAGGGGATATTTGCAATGTTATAAATGAGTCATAGGTGCCAATGGTGATGGTTAAGCACAGAGGGTATAGCAACCATGTGAAGCTGCATCCACCCAGAAACCTGAGAGCTTAAGGAGGGAATGGTTACCAGAGTGAGGTGGAGACAGTAGCCATGGGAGAAGGGCCACTGAACAGGAGATGAGGCTTTAGGTATGGGAACTCAGTACTTGCAAACCACAGTCCAGCAAAGAAGAACCAGTGGATAAATACCGAGACCCTTGTCGTCCTGCCCATGACTCCTCTGGCTATACCCTGCTAGAATCAGAGGGCACGCATTGGAAGTTGGTGATATCATCCAGGAATTCTGCCTCCCCAGGGCTCAGAGATGGGTGGAAGGTAGTTCTTGGGGGCAACTAAAAAGATTGGGTGTAGCCAACCATATTCCCATTCTATAGATGGGGATACTGAAGTAAAGTAACTCACCCCAAGGTCACACATTAGTGAATGCAGAGCAGCTTTCAACCCTGCTGGTCTCAGAGCCTCCTACAGGGAAGGGCAGAAGCTAAAATGTCATGAAAGTCTATGAAATACCCAGCACTGAGCTTTCTCCTCAAATGAGTGAGAAAAGAGAGACTCGGAGAGCTTAATTTAGTAATTTTTACAGGTCAGACAGCTAATAAACAGCAGATCCAGGATTTCTGACTCCAGAGCTGAGCACTTCCCACCCACTCCAGGAACCTTCAGGCAGGCAGTCACTCACTGTCACCACCATTATCACTGCCATCAGGACGCGGTCACTGAGCAAGGGTTGCAGTGTGCCTTGTGTCCGGACAAAGGAAGCTACTGTGTATAGACCCTATGCCTCTACCACCCCAACTAAGCCTTTAGGCCGGGGCATCTACTTGGTTAACAAGCCACACTAAACAGGAACCCAAAACACAGTCCCTTCTCTGTCAGCAGACACCAGAATGTTGAGCTAAAAGATACGTTTGAAACCATCTATCAAACCCCCTCATTTTGCCTGGGCTGAAATGACTTGTTTGTTCAGTGTAAGTTCAGGTCACAAGTTCAACGTTTACTGAGCACCTGGCTAGTGTCCAGCATGAGCTAGATGTGAGGGTGCCCCAAGATGTAGACCTGGCTATCTCACATACCATTTACTTCTTTTAATCTGCACCACCATCACCTAGACCCAGAATCCAAAAGCTATGGCCCATGGGCCAGATCTACCTGCTTGCCGTTTTAGGGCATCAAGTGCTATTGGCACAGTCGCACCCTTTGATTACCTACTGTCTATGGCTGTTTTCACATTATGACAGCTCAGTTGAGTAATGGTGACAGGGATGTTATGATCCCTACAGCCAAAAATATTTATATCTAGCCCTTTAAAGAAGTTTGCTGACTCCTGACCTAAACCAAGTACGTTAGTTTGCTATGGCTGCCCTAACAAAGTTCCACAAATTGGGTGGCTTAAAATAACTGGCATTTAACTCTCCACAATAGCTAAAACATGGAAAGAGCCTAAGTGTCCATCAACAGATGAATGGATCAAGAAGATGTGGTTTCTCTATACCATGGAATACTACATGGCAATGAGAAAGAATGAAATCTGGCCATGTGTAGCAACATGGATGGACCTTGAGGGTGTTATGCTGAGCGAAATAAGTCAGGCAGAGAAGGACAAATATCATATGTTTGCACGTATAGGAGGATTAGGAGGAACTTGACTGAGGAACAAGGGGGAGAAGAAGGGCGGAAATGGTGGGGGAAAGGGAGAGAGGCAAACCATGAGAGACTCTTGAATGCTGACAAAAACTGAGGACTGATGGATGTGGGGGGGAGGGGGGATGGGCATGGAGGAGGGCACTTTGGGGATGAGCACTGAGTGTTATGTGGAAACTAATTTGACAATAAACTATTTGTAAAAAAAAAAAAAAAATAACTGGCATTTATTGTTTCACGGCTGGAAGCTAGATGTCCAGGATCACTGTATCAGCAGGGTTAGTTTCTTCTGAGGGCTGCGAAGGAAGTCTATTCATGCCTCTTCTAGCTTCTGGTAGCCTCAGGCATCCTTGGCTTGCAGATGGCATTCTTCTGTGTCTTCACATCCCCCGCCCCCCCCCCCCCCCATGCGTGTCTGTCTCTATGTCCAAATTTTCTCTTTTGGACAGTCATTTTGGATTTGGACCCATCCTAATGACCTCATCCTTATATGAAAAAATAAGGCCATTTCCAAACAAGGCTATTTCCAAGTAAGGCTACTTTCACAGGCACTGGGGATTAGAATAGCAACTTTTCAGGGGACATGATTCAACCCATAACTCCAAGCTACATTATTTCTTCCTCGACTATGGCAATAGCTTCCTAACTTGTTTCCCCCAGCCGTTTTTGCACTGTACCTCATCCCATTCTCAAACCCTTACTCTACAACCCACTGCTCATGTCTCAGATTAATCATTTCTCAGTGTCATTGGAACATGTCATTCGCATGTTTGAAGCCCCCCAATGCACACATGTGGGTAAAAGCTAAACTTTACTATGATCTGTGGTATGCTGCGTAGTCAGCTTTGGGGGACCTTGCCACTTGCTCATACCCCACACGCCTGCACTCTCTCTTGTTGCTGCCTCGCTGGCTTTCTTTCTGGTATTCAAACTTGCCATGCATCCTTCCTAGACAGGGCCTGTGTGTAAACCATCCCTCCGCCCAAACCTCCATTCACCTCGCCTCTTCTGGTTCCACTCTTAGTCATCCTTCATAGATCATCCTAACCATCTCGTTCTCACTCACTAGGTCACATTACCCATTAGTGGCTTATAGCATTTCTCTGACATTTATCCACAGCCATAATGCTCCAAGAGATGAGTTCTTTGTCATTAGGTCCATGAGATGAGAACAGGATCTTTATGCGGCTGCTGTTGTTTGTCTTTGTATCCTAGCAACTAGCACACTGCCCAGCCCACTGTGAGCACCCCAAAACCATCTGTCAAAGGTAAGGAGAATGGAAGAAAGAAAATGGAAAGACAGTCAGGACCCTTGCCCCTGAAGAGCTCGGGGCCTAGTGAGTGCAATCAATGTGCAAGCAAAAAATGACAATATAGTGTCAAAAGTTATAAAGCAAACAGAGTTAGCAATGGGGGAGCACAAATGCGGGGCTTCTAAAGTAGGAACAGGGTAAGAATAGGGAAGGTTTTCTTGGAAGGAGTGATGTTTAAACTTAGTTTCATGAGTGCTCTTAGTCCCACCTTTGCAGGTGGAGGAAGGCCATGTTTAAAGGCCTGGAGGCTTTGTTGCTTTCCCATTGTTGTGTAACAATTTATGACAAACGTAGAGATTTACAAACCACATACATTTACTGTCTCACAGTTCATGTGGTCAGGAGTCTGGACACAGTTTAACTAGAGGCTCAGTTAGGGTCCCACAACACTGTAGTCAGCTTCTGGCTAGACTTCATTTTCATCTAGAGGCCGGATTGGGGAAGAATCATTTCCAAGGTCCTTTAGGTTGTTGGCAGAATGTACTTCTTTGTAGCTGTATGAGTGGGTTCCTGCTTTTTGCTGGCCATTGGCTAGAGGCTGCCCTCATGTTCTAGAGGCCTCCCACACTTCTTTGTCATGGGGGCCTCCCCAACATGCCTTCTTTATCACACCAGCAAGAGGTCCACTAAAGACAGCGTCTAGTGTAGCTGAATGGAATCACAAGAGTGACAACCCATCACTTTTGCCATATAATATAAAGCAGTCATGAGAGGGACATCCTACCTCCTTTGCTATGTAACTTCACTGAGTCAAGGAGTGACATTCTATTACCTTTCCCATATTCCGTTGGTTAGAAGCCAAGTCACAAGTCCTGCCCTCATTCAAGGGGAGGGATCACACAGAGGCATGAACACCAGTTGGTAGAGAATCATCAGGGGTCACTTTAGGGTCTGTCCACCACAGAAGACTGAGCGGGAATTGTGTGAGAACACCAGCTATTCCCTCTTTTACTCACGTAGGCTTGATGGGGACCCACTCTGTAGCAGACACCATGCTTGGTGCTGGGAACACAGTGGAGAACCAGACAGACCAACCATACGCCCTCCTGGAGCTTCTCCATTCAGAGTAGCCACAGCATGCAGGGAAGGGAGGTTACTTTCATCGGGGTGGTCTTGGGGCATCTTCCCTCCAACAGCCTGATGAGTAGAGGATCTTCCTTATCAAGAGCTGCTCCACCCTCTAAAAGCATTAGGCAGGGTCCTTGGCCCAGTCATTGGTTTAGCCATCCTGGAGACCTCAGTAGTTATTATACCCCCAATCATTACTAGCAGTTGAAGCTATCATTGCTCACTCTTACAGTAATTGAGCCAACCCTCTGTGGCCTTATGCTCTTTTTCTGCCCCTACCATTTTTCCAGCCCAGCTGCTTCCCTAGCCTCAAAGAACATCTCTTTGAAAAATCCCTCTGGGTTTCAGACCAGTGGTAGCATGCTTCCCCTTGGTCTGTTTTGCTGTTGGTCCCTAGAGCATACTGTGCCAGCTGTCTCTGAGTCTGCAAAAAACCTGTTCTTAAATGTGGAAATACCAGCATCCAAGTATCAGGGACTAGACTTGAACCCAGGTCACCTGGACTTGAAGACCCTTCTCTTACACTGCATCTTGCTATCTGAGGCTGAGAGCACCTGACCCTTGCCCTCCATCTGGAGAATTTTTGATCTCCTGCTTATCCCATGGGTGTTCATTGAATGCCTCCTCAGTATCCCATGCTGAAAACAGGCAGAGTGCCCACCCT
The DNA here is from genome assembly GCF_003009895.1 of Hyaena hyaena. Lineage (NCBI taxonomy): Eukaryota > Metazoa > Chordata > Mammalia > Carnivora > Hyaenidae > Hyaena > Hyaena hyaena. The sequence continues at coordinate 1,931,909 of NW_024080933.1, read as the reverse complement.
TAGCAAGCTTACAGCCTAATGGGGGAGACATGTATGGACTGAAGTGTCACACACATAAGTGGAAATGGCATGTGATTCCATCTGTCATAAATGTTAAGAGTGACCAGAACATGGTGATAAGACAGCCCATGTGGCAGCGTTAGAGCTGGTCAGCGAGGATGGGAAAGGCACCCCTGCCTCAGAGGTTCTTGACCCGAAATTGGGAAGAAGAAAAGTCATCTAAGCCAACGACACAAAGAGAGGCAGTTAGAACAGTAATCCAAGCAGAGGATATAATGTGGGCAAAGGCCCTAAAGTGGGAGAAAGTTTAGTTGGGCTGGAGGGAAGAGGGCCAGGTGGTTGTTCTTGCTCAATCTGAAGTCAGACAGCCAGACCCAAACAGAGAGAGTGCAAAGGCCCTAAGCCTGTCTCATTCCCAGGCTCCCTGTGATCCCGACATGCCAGGGTCTCCCATTTATCATTCTGAAGAGCCCTGCCATGCCTCCTCCCTGGAGCTGTCACCCCTTGGGAGAGGTTATCACCACATAGAAAGCCAACCAATCCTCTTACCATATTTAAGGCACACAGCTTAGAATAATAGCCATTTTTTTTCAAGCCTTCAGAAATATCCAACCCACATCCACTTGGAATGAAAGACCAATGCTACAACTCTTAGCACCAGGGAAGTATGCAGGCAGCAGCTCTTAGGAAGCTGAATGAAGCCAGTAAGTGCACTGGCATCTTTAAAAGGGGAGAGAAAGGCTTGACTTTCTACACCTTTGGATTTGGGAGCGCAAGCTTGAGCTGGGCAGAGAGCGAACTGCAAAGACTGATCTATGGAAAAGGGAAAGGGAGACAGACAAACCCACTCGTCTTGTCTGTGAGCAGCAAGGAGCAGGGTCCAGCCATATGGGCAGTCATGAGGAGGCAGGACTGTGTGCCCTGCTCAGCACTAATTAGAAGCAAACTAAGGCCTGGCTAAAGTGGCTGCAAGGACACCCAGCGGGGACCATTTCCTGCACAGGGCGGGCAGCCCTGGACGAGGGGGCTGACAGGTGCTGCCTCCTCTGACACTTTTGGCAGCATCTCCCCTGCTCCTGCAGCTCATCTCAAGAAGCGCATGACCTTGGAATGCCCAGAGAAGCTGGGTTTGGCTAAACCAGAGACCGCTTTCTGCAGGGAATTATTGTCTGTCCAGTTCTCTCTTTTGAGGGTTTATTTACAAACACTGAAGGACTTTTGCTTCTTCTGAAGTTCAACACAGGGATGGGTTGTAGTTGGACCTGACCCTCTTGACACAGGATCATTTTGACATGACGTAGAAATCAAGCCAGTAAATTGTCAGTGTGTATCATGATGCCTTGGCATGCTGCAGGGAGACAGGGAGGGATGACAGGGCATGTGCAGTAGTGTCAGGGTTGGGGGAGCTCAGGACTGAGATAGAAATTGAGAGGGTCAGAAATAGTAAAGGGTCCGGGATATGATGGCAGCACTCAATACTGGTAACTTTTAAAACAGTATTTTGCATGGTGAAGTGACACTTGTGACATTGGAATGATTTTGTCAAAATGATCATATCAACGTGACCCACTTTGCATTGGCCGTACAGAGGAAGTGTCTATGTGACAGAATCTCCAGGAGCTCTTCTGTCTTGCCTTTTCTTTCACACCCTCAGCCTTGACTTTCATCATCACTCACTCCTACTATTGCAGCAGCCCCAACACCTATCATTCTGTGATCTACCCTCCATGCAGCAGCCAGAGAGATTTTTTTCTAAAACGCATCTGATTGAAAAGGATGCTTGGCCTCTGCTTCCTGATACAAACCCAAGGCTGCTGACCCTGGCCTCTGAATACTGTTCCTTCTATTTCCCTCTGCTCTGGAACATGTTGATTTATCCAAGGATGACCTTGAGGGGCATTAACTGGTAGACAAAGTCTTATCTTCACAGGCCTGATGCCTCCCGAGGCTGCCCTCTACCCAGAAAGTGTCCTCAAACCTTGGTAACACTCAGCATGCCTTTGGGGGGCCAGGGGAGAGTGTTCGCAACACAGTGGAATATGGCCCTCATCCATTCCTTAGCCCATAAGCTGCTTCTCCGTGAGGATGAGGATGGAGCAAGAAGTTGTACCTTGGGTATTTCCCTGGTTTGAATGGAAAAAGAAAAGCCTTGTCAGTCTGTGAGCATGTATGTATATGTGCATTAGAATTGTTAATGTTTCTTTGAAGAGAGGTAAAATTTATGTGTGGTTTAACCAAACGATGGGTCTCCAGTGGGGGAGAAAACCGCCCCTGACCTCATTAAACACTATTTGTGATGCATGGGGGAAAAAAAAGAAACCTTGAACTCTATGAGCGTGAGAAAACAAAGGGGAAATCGAAATTGTGGATCTGCCAGAAACCTGCCATTCATAGAGCCCACAAATCACAGGGAAACAAAGAGAAATGGAAAGATTTGGTATTAAAAACCCATTCTTCCCTGAACCTGTGCCAGCATCTATAAAACAATTACATGTGATCATACTTGAGGCTTTTCTGAGACACTAATTCTTCTCTTGACATTAAAATGTTGTACATGGTGCTTTCAAAATGTCGCACCCAGTCAAGAAGGGCACACATCAGAAGGGCAGACACAGCGTGCAGGCCAGGTTAGCCCCGCTCCTGAAAACTGGGAATCCTCTGTCGTTTTCTTCCTTTTCTCCCCCGGGAAGTTTCCTTGGAGCTGCTAATTTGTGACCCCCAGGGTGTGATATCCTTCCCTTGCTCCCAGATGGCTCCCTTGTTGCCAAGAGACCAGACAAGGGGGTGGATGGTTCCCTGAGCTCCCCCACCCCCATGCTCCCTCCTCCAAAATCTAAGAAAACTCACCAAAGCTCATGACCAGGAGAAGGTGAGGAGGCTCCAGCATGGCCCAAGGTGGAATGAATGCGTGTGCTCAGTTACTGCGGAGAAAGCTGACCCCCAGATGCATTTGTGGATGCAGAGTTCCTCATCGTGTTCAATGGGCCTTTGATATAAGATTAAATAGGGCCCCTGTGTGAAATCGGCTGTTAGTTTTAAAAGCCTTTTCATTTTGACAGGTGAAAACTTCATTAGAATTACCCTATGCAAAGATGTCAGGAAAAATATACAAAGGGAAATTGGAAAATGTGATTGAGTCGAGCGTGCGCTTCCTCTGTCCTGGTGTTTCTGCACAGGCATATTTATTTCTCATGCACTTGCCGTTTGGTATGTCCTCTAATTGAGGCTTCGATATAAAAATTCACAAAAGGCAGGTGATTCCATGGCTTTCGACTCTTGGCTGGCATGGCTTCACGGGCTTATTTTTTGGCAGGGGAACCATCTTTGGATCAAATGCAGGGGTATTTCCAAATTGAGCTTTGAGAGGAGGAGCCCGGAGAAGGAGAGGCAAGAAGAAAAATAGGTGAATTAAGTGAAAAGCATGTTGTGGGCCAATTTAATTAGGGCTAATATATCAGGCCTCGTATTGTTTTTGGAACTGGATTCGGGAGTAACAGGATCCCTGACAAGTTGTAGCCAGCCCTGCTAACGAGTGACTCTGGAGTTCACAGACCGGTCTTGAGGAAACCCCAACACAGAGCAGAAAGTGGCAAGTCCTCTCTGGTGGCAGGGGTGGGACATGGGGCCAACCACGGCTCATTCTTCCCTTGGTCTCACCGCCCTTCCTGCTGAGGAGAGATGAGAGTTGGGAGCAAGGGCTTCTGGGCAGCGTGGCTGGTCCTGGGCCGTGCACGCCTGCCCCGGCCAGAGGTGTGGGCCTGCTTTCAGTAGGCTCCTGCATGGAGAGCTCCGAGTATTCCATCTGGGCCTAGAAAAGGGGCAGACCCTTCCCTCTCCCAGTCACAGCATGGGGATCATGGGGCAGGGGCTCCGAGGTGTGTAATTTAATCCCTGCACTTTGTGAATAGAAAATGAACGGCCCAGAGTAGGAAACGGTCTCACTCTCCATGTACGCTGTTGGCTTCAGCCCAAGGGACGACTCAGGAGACTGGCAGCCAGGCAGAATTGGCCTTTCTTTTGCTAGGGACTACAGGCTCACATATCCTCTGCTTGGTTTCCCTCACAAACTCTGAGGATCGCCTGACCCATGGCTTCTCAGACCCTTCCTCACAAGCTACAATCCAGAGGCACTGCTAGGAGGAAGGAGCCACATGTCCAAAACAGGCTTGATTTGTCACATGCTGGGGAGAAACCCTACTCCTTGGGGTCAGATATGGTCCTCACTATTTGTAAGCTGTGTGACTGGATATCTCATCTTACCTCCTCTTTGTCCCCAATTTCTACCTCTGAGAAATGGGAGTGGAATAATAGTACCCATTTAATAGGATTGCTATGGTGATTCAGTGAGTCAGTGTATATCAAATACTATGAACAGGGCCTGGATGTAATAATCACTCAAAAATGTTACTACTACTAATAGTAGTGTTTTTTTGTATTACCATGGTCATTATCATATTAAGGTTGTAGGCAAGATTCAGTTCGAAGAAGAAAGGGGGTTTCCTGAAGGATAAAACAAGTTTGAAATCTATTGATTTGGAACAGAAGTAACCTGTGATAGTAAATTCAGTATGTCAACTTGACAGGGCCATGGGATGCCCAGATATAATATGTCAAACATTATCCTGCGTGTTTCTGGAAGGGTGTTTCTGGATGAAATTAACCAATCGTTAGACCAAATAAAGCACTCTGTAATGTCGGTGGGCCTCATCCAATCACTTGAAGGCATGAATAGAACAAAAAGGCTGATCCTCTCCCGGATAAGAAACCATTCTCCTACCCGACAGCCTTCGATCTAGGACATCAGCTCTTCCTGGTTCTATAGCAGCCTACTGACCTTTGAACTCTAACTGGGACATCAGCTCTACAGATCTGGACTTGTCAGTCTCCGTATAATAAATCTTTCTATATATATGTATCTGTGTGTATATAACCACACATTATTGTATATAGAGTATATAATATATTCTATATGTAACATGTATATGTAACAGGATAGATATACACACACATGTATGTGTATGTATATACACACACACACATGCACATAATATATATCTCCTGTTGGTTCTGCTTCTCTGAGAACCCTCTCTGATACATGACCTAACGACCACATTTGGCCCTCAGTAATCTGTGTGTGGGGGGGGTGTATGCACATGCGTGCAAATATATGCATGATTGTCTACATGTTTTCATGTTAAAAATAGTCCAGATCTCCAGGTTCTTTGAAAAATCATAAGGTATAGCAGCAATAGTCTCAAAGTGGCTGGAATTGAGTTCAGCTATCCCCATCAGGACATGTGATCCCTAGTTCTCACACAGACCCAGACACACATACTCCTTTTTATAGCCAGCTCCACATAGGGAATAGAGAAAAATTTTGAGGGATACGGAGAAAGTTGGTTGCCCTCTAGGATACAAGATTCATTCATATACTCAATATTCACTGGTAGGTGGCATGGTGAATTAGACATCACCTGAAGAGCTCATTGTCATCTGTGTTCACAGATATTAAAGTGGAAAACTGAAGTGCTGATCGGTAAGTGCTAGATCAGATGGAAGGCCAGGTTCTCTGGGGTTATGCAGTCTGGGATACAGGAGATGTTGAGGAAGGCCACCGGAAAGTGAGGAATCCTTGAGTTGAATCTTAAAGGTTGCATAGACATTTAGATAACTGAAGAAGAAGATAAAAAATAACTCTAAGAAGAGGGAAGAGCATGTGTAAAGACACTGTGGTAAGAGAAGCAGAATAGATTTAAAGAACATTTTGCCATAGCTGGAGCATATGGTGGCACTTAGGTGTTGAGGCCAGAGAGATAGGGAGAATCAGAATCATTAGGATCATTTTTTCTTGAAAATGATTCAAGACAATTAAGGATTTTTAGTAGAGAAATAACCGACATATTTCCATTTTAGGAAGATCTCTCTAGCTGCATCGTGGAGAATGAGTTCAGAGGGAAAGATGTGGATAAGATGACCAAGGAGCCTCCATGGAAGATGTTTGGAAGTCTAAGATTTCCATTCTAGTAGTTAAAGTTTGGATCCCTGTCATATTATATCTGGGATAAGAACTCAATCTCTATCAGACTTTATTGTGAATAAGTTCAGGGACCTTCTCCAAGAGTAAGTTTCCATAGTAGGAGGTGTAGAGAGGGTAGTAGGACATTAAAAACAAATGTCACTTACTCATGATTTTGCCCAGGTCCTATCCTATGAAGAGGGACCATTCAAGAGCTCAGTAATGACCTTATGTGGGATGTTTATAGGCTGTTCTTTGGGACAAAGAGACAAAGGTCTCTTTACCCCCTGATCCTCACATTTATGGCTTTTTTTCTTGGAGGATGACAACCAGTTTTCCTTTATTTCCTAAGACCATCAAAATGAAAACACTATTTTCAGACATCCATGGGACTCAGGGTGAGACTGAATGTTTGACATTAACTTTTCCTTTATAAAAACAAACAGAACTCAAAACCAGTTAGCCAGGGTGAGTCCCTCAGGATTAGCACTCTGATTGTCAACTTTTACTTAGGCTCCCACACTGGGCTGCTTGTTTAAAAATCAGGAGGACATTTGGAGAGGCAGCATTTTCTTGCCAGCAGATATTGTTGATAAATGGTATTTCCCTGTGTCAGCTTATCATCAGTGACCATGGAGAGAATCCTAATTAGGCATCCTGATCCTAAACCTTGAAGCACCCCTGGCCCTTTGGTAGAGATGGCGACACCTGGAATTAGCTACTAGTGCACTCAAAGATGGAATGAGTCAGTGTCTGCTCCAGCCTCTCCCTCCCATCACAGGCTTATGATGGAAGTTCTGGTACAGTTCATCGTGATGAAGGTTGTAGATCATATTTTTGGTGTCTTTGTATCCCTGTTTTCCCTCAGTGTCTAAAGGAATGACCCAGCATTGAGAGGGGTCTCACACATCATGTGTTGAGTGACCAATTTCTGCCTTCTGCCTAGGCAAGGGCATGGACTCTCTTGCATTTTAGAAAATCTTACCTGCTTTCATTTACAGAACAGTTTCTTGGCACTCTTCCCTTTGTGGCTGAAACAACTCTGTGAAGGCACAGTTCATAAATCCCTATTTAACTAATAGGTAAACTGAAGCTTGTCTACTTTGAAGGACTTGACCCAACTTCACAAAGCTCCCATGACTGCACCAGAACTGAACCCAGCTGTTAAATCTAGAGCATCTTGCTGTCCCATCTTCCCCATCTGTCTGGTGGCTTTAATATGGTCTCCTTGGGCCCAAGGCGATCCTGTAGTGTCATTATTCCTTGGCTTTCCTTGTTTTGAACTAGATTCTACACTCAGCTGGCTCTGCTCCTGGCCTGCATCTCTCTACTTCTACTCTGTTATCACTGAATCCCAAGCATTCAAGGAACCAGAGGAGGGCTTGACAGGGTGATTAGATAAGTTAGAGGTGAGACAGAGCAAGGCCCTCCAATCTCAAGGCCAGTTGCCTCTTTGACATCTACTACCTGGGGAAGAAGCTGCTTTCTGGCTCATGGTCAGTTGGCCTTTGTTTAAATAAACCCAGCAAGTGGGCCTGGACCTCTCTCTCCCAGTTGGCAAAAGTTCCACTTGCCTTTAGGACTCATCTTAGATGTCACTTCCTTATAACAGTCCCTGTCTTCCTTCCCTTTGGGCAGGACTAGATGCCCCTGCAGCAGTACTAGTCACACAGTGTTGTGATCTGAGTATTACTGGCCACCTTGTCCACTGTATTGTGAGCCACTGAGGCTGAGATCAGGGTTCTGTGGCAGCCCACTGTTATAGTTAGGATTAGGATGGGCTGTGAAGTCATATTGCCTGGATTTAATCTCCAGTTCCAGCACTCTGTAGCCAAGTGTCCCACTTAGAGGATGTTTTCATATCTGTGAAATAGAGCCAGTAATCATACCTGATCAAAAAGTTATTATGAGGATAAAATGGCATGATGTCTAGAAAGTATTCAGCACTATGAAGGGAACACAGTAGGTGGCCACCATGTCAGTTGTTGTTGCTATTTTCATTATTATTATTATTATTATTATTATTATAGTATCACTAGTGTCTAGCAAGTACATATGAATGGGAGAGAGGAGGAGGAGGCAACCTGGAAGGAAGGAAGAATTGATTGAATTAGGAAATGATGAATGATTGAATGGCTGATGAACAAGTCATGTGTGTGTATTAGTCAGGGCTTTCCAGAGAAAAACAACCAAAAGGAGATGATAGATAGATGGATGGATGGATGGATGGATGGATGGATGGATGGATGGATGGATGGATGGATAGGTAGGTAGGTAGGTAGGTAGGTAGATAGATAGATAGATAGATAGATAGATAGATAGATAGATAGGTGGAGAGTTATTATAAGGAATTAGCTTTTACAACTATGGAGGCTGAGAAGCCCGATGATCTGCCATTTGTAAACTGGAGACCCAAGAAAGCCAATGATAATTCAGTTTAACACCAAAGGTCTCAGAACCAGGGAGCCAATGGTATAAATGCCAGTTCAAGAGCAGGGGAAGATGAGCTGAGATGTTCCAGCTCAATCAGTGAGGCAGGATAAAAGGGGTAAATCCCTTCTTCCTCTGCCTTTTGTTCTCTCCTGGCCCTTAACAGATTGGATGAAACCCACCCACACTAGCAAGGGAGGGTCATATTCTTCCCTGAGTCCATAGATCTAAATGCTAATCTTACTTGGAAACACCCCTAAATGTGATGTTTAATTTGGGCACCCATGGCACAAAATTAACTGTCACATACAAGCATGAGGATAAAAACTAGGCCCAACAGTACCCAGAGTCCTTCCCACCACCCTGATATGTCAGGGCCACAGTCTTTGGGGGCTGCTGTGCCTGTAAATCACCTGTTTTGTGCAAACACAAACCATAACCTGAGAGGCATATTCCACACTGATCAGAGAATCCAAAAAAATCAGGAAGGGCAGTCCAAAGAGATGGCAGAAGTCTAGGGAGAAGGAGTGGGCCAGGGAAGACACTCCCTTCGTGTTCCAGCCATCTCTGGAGAAGGTCAAGCAGAAGGAGTGGGTTTCTGAAACCTTCAACAGGCCACAGAGAACAGGCTTGAGCTCCTGAGCTTTTGTGCTGCTGGGGGGTTGGGGTAGGCAGACACCCGAGATCTGACCTCCCAGCTCAGTACTCTGGCCCCCTCCTGCCTGCCCAGGTGTGTGACCCTCCTACCCCCTGGAATGCGGCTGTGCTGGAGATGTAATCAGCAGAATTCCTCTGACTTCTCAAGAAATGCCCCTTTGGGAGGGAAAAGTACAAACAGGCTGGGAAAATGTGAATCCTGTTTCTGTGGCTGAACAATTGCTCCATTGTAATGACTGTGTGCCGCAAGGTAGAAGTCTAAGATTTCAAATGACATCTTTGTCAGAAGCCATCCACACGTAACTTACATCGTTTGATGCATTTGTAGGGAGGCACATCAGCTTCATCCACCTTTGCTGTTGTGTTCGTTTGCTGAGTTATTTCATGTCTACTGATTATATGCAACATCTCTCGTTCTGGAATTATCAAAGCTGTAAAGATCCAGAACTAAATTCTTGTAATGTGTGGAATAGTAGATGGTGAATCTGTCAATAGATGGGATCCTCTGTGCCTACCAGCATTTGTTCAGATTCTGGCTTAATGTCATCTGCATAGTCTCCCCTGAATCTCTGGGCTCAGTAAAGAAAACTTCTGCATCTGCTCGGAATGGATTCACACCCAGGCCAAAAAGTACCTAAGTTTGTGCTTAGTTATTGGTTGCATGTGGAGCGATGTATGTGCATGGGCATGGTGTGGGCAGGGGGTGCCCTCATTAAAAAAGATGTTCTTTTTTTGAAGACACTTGGTTATTCTGCTCCTTGGAAAGGAGAGTTCTTCTTGGAGTAATCTGTTACTGAATGATGGTCCCCAAGCCATGAAACCCCAAGTGTGAAAAGAAGTCAGCTCTCCAAAAGAAATAAAACCAAGCTGGGCCCAATGATAACCATCAGGAAGGCATGGGCAGCTTGCCCAGAGTCAGAGTTTTCCTTTGCTCTGGGCATCCCTTCTGACAGGTTTTCCCAAACTGGGAATGAGCTCTTGTCAAGTATATTAAAACATTAAAAAGGAGGAGAACATTTAGTATCGTCCCTGGTTCAGGCCTCTTGGGGGTTCCCCACTTATATTTTTAAAACTCGGGCCTCAGCAGGTCTTGGCTTTCCAGTTGGCATGAGATGGAGTGGAAAATACACTTGATCCTCCCAGTTGTGCCTCGGGAGCTGGGTTTTAACCTAACAAAGGGCAGATGAGGGGCAGTACGTGGGGAGCTTTGGGGGCTCTAGAGCAAGCTGCAGAACACCAATGTCAACTTGACAGCATTCCTGGTACTGCCACTTCACCTGGCTATTGCCCCCAACCACCTGTGGCTGGAACTGCCCATGGCTGCTAAGCTCATATTATCCACAACTGTCTTTCTTGCAGAGTAAACATCTCCCTGGAAGTCTGCCCTTGATAGTCCCCAAACTGCCCCTAAGAGGTCACAGCCCATGGGTAAACACAATTGTAAAAGATCATATACCTTTAATGGTAGTATTCTTGATTTCCCTTCTCTTGACCTCCCTTCCTCCCTCCCTCTCTCTCCTTCCCATTCCCCCTTTTCTTGCCTCCCATCCCTCTGTCTCCCCTACCTTTAATTCACCTATTCATCCCTCCATCCCCTTGCCATCCTTTAGTGGGAAGCCAGTTTTAATGTCACTTCTCAAACTTACTGGACCAAGGGGAGAAGAAAAGCAAGGACCTGAGGATCCCTATCCAAAGAAGGGAGTTAAGAGCTACTGTATCTCAGTGCCATTGGCAGGGTAAGATGTACACTGCTGTTAGAGTAGGCAGGTGGTAGTGTTTCAGCACTTGCTAGATGCCCAGCAACATTGAGTCCTACTATAATGACTCTTAACCTGAGGCTCATGGGTGGCACTCAAGGACTCTCTGAATGACCTGAAATTATAGGCAAACTATGTGTGGATATTCCTGGGGAGACAGTCCAACAGAACCATCAGATTCTCAGTTGTAAGAGCCATCTGCAACTTAAATTATGACTAGCTATGTTTTGACCCATCTGCACTCTACCTCTTCTCCCCTTAATAGTGGGAAGACATTATGGTGTAGCAATTGAAAATAAATAAATAAATAAATAAATAAATAAATAAATAAGAGTCTGGAGACATGCTACCTGGATAATGCCAGCTCTACCAATTACCAGCTAGCTATTGCTGAGTTATTAATTGACTGAGCTTCAGTTCTACTACTTCATAGGAGTATTGAATGGATTAAATGAGATAATGCTGGCAAAGTATGTAGCAATGGGCACGGTGCATCTAAGGGGCTCAGTAATTTGGTAATCATTGGTGCTGTGGTATGGTAGCCTAGAAATACTCATAAAAAAACAGTATTCTAGTTTGAAGGTATGCTCTAAACCAAGGGATATCAAACTATGACCTGTGGGCCAAGTCCTGCCCACTGGCTACTTTTGTAAATGACGTTTTATTAGAACAAGCCATACCCAATCATGTACGTATAGTCTATGGCTGCTTTCAATCCACAAGTACAGACTTGAGCAGTTATGATAAGAACTGTATGGCCTGCAGAACCTAAAAGATTTACTACCTGACCCTTTGCAGAATAACATTTGTCAAACCCTGCTCTAAATATTCAGAAAACAGTCATCTACCCTGGAGAAACGTGCAAGTACACAAGGAGACAAAGACAAGGATGTTTATAACATCATTATTTTACTCTGAAATAGCTGAGAGCAATCTATATGTCAACCAGAGGAGGTTTACTGTGCTCATACTGTGGCAGATAAAAAGAATGAATTTTATCTATATTGAGTAATGTGGAAAAGTCTCCAGTAGGGATTGTTGAGTAAAAAAAGCAAGGATGTTACCATTTGTGTAAAACATGCCAAACATATTGCATATTTTCTACTAGTTCATATGTAAATATGCAGATGCTTAGAAAGGACTCTGGAAAAATATGCAACAAAAAGATAATAACGCTTGCCTTTGAGGAAGAATGAGCTTGGGATTTTTGTCAATAGAGACTTTAACCCTCTCCATAATGCTTTTATAGTATGACCAGGAGTCTGCATTCATGTGTTTCTTGTTCAATTAAAATGGATCAGAAGAACAGTCTATGTAAAGTGAAAGACACTTGGGCAGAGCATTGAGGGGTGAGTGTGATTCTGATAGGTGGAATGGTGAGGGAAAAACATGAGGCTAAGCAGAAGGAAAAGGACCACAAGAACAAAACAATGGATGTGGTGCGGGGTGGGGGGAGGCAGTGATGTCACTGGGCAGTGAGAACAGTGACCAGTGTGGCAGGTCACTGAATGGCAGAAGGTGAGGCTCAGGGAAGGGAAGCAGACAATAGCATGAGAGGAAGTCATTTATCACAGTAAAGGTCAGAAAGGGGAATTAAGGCATTACACCTAATGCCACCATGGACCACTCCTGAGATGCAGCAGGAGGGAAGGTCATGGATACTTACAGTGAGGCTGGACAGAGCCCTGGGATCCACCTGGCCCTCCAGACTAGGGTTGGGGGCTTACTCTTCTCAATTCCTCCCCCTTTTAATTTTTTTAAAATTCCCTCAGATTATGTTCTAGGAGGAGGGAAACAGAATTCACTCTGCTTCTCAGGGCTTCATAAAACAACTGGACAGTTAGGTTTGGTTTTTAGCATTAGGAGAAAAAAAAATGCCTGTTTCTAAAACAGTTGCTATAACACATTAAAGTTCCAGTCAGCTGTGGTTTGGGGCAAGATGACTCTGCATTGATATTTTTAACATTAGGAAATCCACCCACTTGGAGGAGACCTTAAATGTGCTTCCTGGGATGAGCAGCAGCTATACAATAAACAAGAAGAAACTGAGTAAGTGGCCAGATTTGGGGCTCTTGTTTGAAATGAGGGTGAGCCCTGGCTATGAGCATTTGGCAGAAATAGGAAGCAGGACAAGGAAATAAAGTTTCAAAGCTACAGAGATGATTGTCAAACTTTGTCTCTGTCATAAGATACTAGGGAAGCAGTCATTCCTTGCTGTCCCTCTTCAATCCACAGTGGTCCCTGTGGTATGAGGTGGAACTAGTGAGACATGAGCCATCCTGGGTCATCTCCAGGCAGGAATTGGTTGGCAAGCTGTTTCTGTAAAGCATCAAATAGTAAATATTTTAGGATTTGCAGGACAGGTGGTCTGTGTCACAACTCCTCAGTTCTGCTGCTGTCACATAAAAGTAGCCACAGATAGTATATAGATGAATAGAGATGACTGTGTCCTAACAAAACTTTACTTACAGTGTCAAGCTGGATTTGGCCCATGAGCCTTAGTTTGCCAGTCTCTTTTCTAAAGCAGTGATTTTACAACTTGGGCTATCAACACTATGTTTTCTTCCTTGGGAATTTGCAGTATGTTGGGAGGTGGTTAAGAGCAAGGGCTTTGAGTTCTGGCCCAAAGCCCTTATTACCTCTGTGATCCTGGACAAACAGTGTAACATCATAAGCCTTATTGTCCTCATCTGTAAAACAGAAATAATGCCTATATCATTGAGCTCTTTTTAAAAAAAAATTTTAAGGGGCACCTGGGTGGCTCCGTCGGTTGAGCAACTGACTTTGGCTCGGGTCATGATCTCACGGTTTGTGAGTTCGAGCCCCATGTCGGGTCTGTGCGGACAGCTCACAGCCTGGAGCCTGCTTCAAATTTTGCTCACACTCTGTCTCTGTCTCTGTCTCTCTCTCAAAAATAAATAAATATTTAAAAAAATTTTTTTAAGTTTATTTATGTAGAGAAGAGACAGAACCTGAGCAAGGGAGGAGCAGAGAGAGGGAGAGAAAGAATCCCAAGCAAGCTACATGCCATCAACACAGAGCCTGACACGGGGCTGGACCCCACAAAACTGTGAGACCGTGACCTGAACTGAAATCAAGAGTTGATCACTCAACCAACCGAGCCACCCAGGCGCACCTAGACTCTTTTGAATTAAATTATTGAATGGAAACAGAATTAGATAGTGGTTAAGAATATAGAATGCAGATTTACTGGACTCACACCCTGGCACCAACATTTATTAGCCCCATGATTTGGGGCCAGACTTTTTTCATTTCCATTCCTCAGTTTCATCATTTGAAAAATGGGATTAGTAATGATACCTCCTTCATCATATGTTAAGACTGCGATTTGAGTTCACAGTCTTAACAGATAGGAAGAGCTTAGAACAGTACTAGAAACATAGTGCAGTTTTTTTTTTTAATATTTTTATTTTTTTATTTATTTCTAGGAGAGAGAGAGAGACAGCGTGAGCAGGGGAGGGTCAGAGAGAGAGGGAGATACAGACTCTGAAATAGGCTCCAAGCTCTGAGCTGGCAGTCAGCACAGAGCCCGACGCGGGGCTCGAACCCACGAACCGCGAGATCATGACCTAAGCGAAAGTCGGACGCTTAACCGACTAAGCCACCCAGGCGCCCCAAACATAGTGCAGTTTTAATAAACATCAGATATGGTAGTAAGTGGTAGTAATTACTCTTATTTTAAGTATTTTGTTTTACATAATAATTGAGTTTTACCTACTTAAAAATTAATAAATTAAATCTGATTTAAGGCTATCTTTACAATAAGGTCACTCTTACTTGCAGTGCAATATATATATATATATATATATATATATTTGAGAGGGTAAGAAACAAAGGGACCATCAATTTATAATCAATAGCCTGTCTTATGCCTGGCACAACCAGTGGAGAAAACAACTAAATTCTACTAATCATACATGAAGTATTGTAGTATTGTAGAATAATTTTTAAAAAATATATGAATTGCTCTATTGTAGAACTTTCCTTCCCATAAATTGGAGAAGTAGGAAGGGTGGCGGGGTCTGGGTCTTCAGCAAAATGTCAGAACATTTAACTGAATGACTGACTAAACCCCACAGCATAATCCAGGTCTGGGCTAGTCAGCTTCTGGCCCCCACCCCACTCAACCCTGATCATAGGTTAGAGTGGACAGGTGACCTGAATTTGCCCAATTGTAGTCCCAGGATTTTGTTGGACTTTGGCAGAAAAGAAGCCTTTTTCTTTTTCCTACTGGAATTGGTGAGCTGATGGCTACAAACCTGGAGGAGCCAGAGACTATTAAGTGAACAGAACCTGCTTAAGAATGAATCCAGGAATGGGAAAAAGCAAGAGAGTTAAATTCTTGACATTACTTACCTCACCAGATCCAGCTGTACCTGGATCCTGTTAACCCCCATACTGTACAGTTATAAATAAATTTCCATTGTTCTTAAATCAGTTTCTGTCACTTGTACCTCATAGAGGCCTGACAAATATATCCAACCTATTATGCTATGACAGAACAAAAAAAAATTGAAAAATCATTTTCCAGAACTCTCCTCCAGGTAAAACAGGGCAAACTTCCCTCATTTCTTTCAACTCCTTAGAAATAAGCCAGTCAACACTCTGGATTGGTCAAGTTTAATAGTCCAAAGGAATAGAAGTCCACACTGGAAGAGGTAAACAGCAACTTCATTTATAGGAAACAAATCAGGTCTCAAAATTGCTAGAGCTCTGCAGAGCTATGCTCAGGATAAGGGCGTGATCAAGGGTATAGCAGCACCACAAAGGGCCAGGATGGAGACACTACTGCTACTGCCAACACTGGACACTGATCCCAGATAGAGACAGTCCTATTTGGCACCCCATAAATGGGCTGTGCTGCCCCCCTGTAAGAATTCTGCGTGCCAACTGACACCATCCCAGGCAGGTGCATCCGAGCATCTGAGCTGGGGTCACATGCCTGCACCCTCGCCACAAAGGAAGCTGGGAAAGTGATCCGGCTACTCTGACTTCTAGAGCAGAAGACAGACTACACCTCCCCCTGAGATTTTGGGTATCAAAAAATAAAAATGGAGTGGAGTAAAATAGAATAGGAGTAAATAAAATAAAATGGCATATGTCCACTATGGCTCATCTTCCCTTTCCTAGAAATGCTGCCACCCTGTGTGGGTCCCTGCTCACCATCCTCAGTCTGTAGCTGCTGCCATAGCTCATCTCCCACCCACGCTCATACCCGCTGCGGGTAACTGGAACCCATAACCTGATCAGCACTGCCCACCTCTGAGACATTTTTCTGGGCCACTCAGTGATTTCACTGGGACATGTTATCTCCCTGGGCTGTCAGCCCTGGACGCTGTGATTTCCAGAAGGCCCTCAGCCCAGCTCACACCATCTGTGAGCAGACTCTAAATCCGCCCACAGCACTGAGTAATAACTAATTATCAGGCCAGTCCAGCCCTGCCGTGAGGCTCTGCACACGTCTGCTCTGCATTTTGGCAGAAGGAGAGCCAGGCAAGGAATAGCACTGAGGGAGTCGCAGGTCCCGGCAAGCCTGCCCTCCTTGTCATTTCCCTATTGTCTCCCTGGAAACTAATCCTGTCCCTCTTGACAACTGCATGGCTAGGCTGCTTGCTTCAGTAATCGTCAAGGTAGCTTATCCCCTTGTTAATTAACTACTCAGGAAAATGCTGTATGACACTGCGCTGTTGGGCTTCTAGCTTGTTAACACAGGGGACTCCGGAGAAACTTTGACCTGGCCTGTGGCTGTGAGTTGGATGACTCAAGAGAAAGGCTGGATGGAAGAGGTGCTTGCTTCCCCCATTGCTCACCATCACTTTCAGGCACTGTGGTTTGGACATAGGTAGGATGACTTGGGACCACAGCTGCCATTGGGAGATTTTGTTTTCCACCTAAAGCAGAGTGTCCCTTAAAGGGCCTTGGGCCATGGAGGCTGAATGACAGAACAGAAAGGCATGTGGTGTAAAGTAGCTAGAGGGTTAGAAATATCAAAATATTAAACTCTTCATTTGGGCAATACTGATCAGGTGTGGCTTAAAACCTAAATTCAATTTACTAACATTTTTTGGTCATTCATTACATGCCAGTCACTATGCTGAGCACTGGGGAAAGAACTACTCAAGACATATTCCCTCAAGGATGTCAGTCTCTGAGGACAGATCAGACAATGGAGTAGGCTGTGTGGATGCAGAGGGACAGTGGACCATGGAGGTGAGCAGGGATGCTGATGGGAGCATAATAGAGGGGCATGGTATTAGCTTCCTGTAGCTGCTTTAATAAATTATCATGAATTTGAAACTTTAAACAACAGAAATATATTCTCTCACAGTCCCGGAGACCAGAAGTCTGAAATCATCAGGGCTTCACTCCCTCTCCAGAGGGAGAAGAGAATTGGTTCCTGGCCTCTTTCAGCGCCTGGTGGCTCCCAGCCATCCGTGGCCTGTGGCTGCATCACTATGGTCTTGTCTTCACATTGCCTTTCCTCTGTGTGTCTGTCTCCCTCTGCTTCTCTCTTATAAGGATACTCATGATGGCTCTTAGGTCCCATTTAGAAAATCCAAGACAAGCTCTTTCTCTCAAGATCCTTAACATCTTTGGGGACATAAAGAAAGACTTTCCCATAAGGTAACATTCAAAGGAAATGAGTATATCTTCACAGGACCATTTTTCATCTTGGGATTGGGACAAGAAAAGCTTCCTAGAGGAATTAAGGATTGCTGATCTTAGGCTTGTTTGCCTTCAGACCCATTGCCTGCCTTTCCCTGCTCTGTTCTGTGCCTGTGGGGGAATCCCCTGCAGGCTGTGGTTCCCTTGTTCCTGTGTCAGCTGACCCCTGTCTTTTTTTTTTTTTTTTTAATGTTTTTATTTATTTCTAGGAGAGAGAGAGAGCATGAGCAGGGGAGGGTCAGAGAGAGAGGGAGTCACAGACTCTGAAACAGGCTCCAGGCTCTGAGCTGGCAGTCAGCACAGAGCCCGATGCGGGGCTTGAACCCACGAACCACGAGATCATGACCTAAGCGAAAGTCGGATGCTTAACCGACTAAGCCACCCAGGCGCCCCTGACTCCTGTCTTAGACCTACCAAACAGAGGCATGAACATTCACAAGAGGCATGAAGAGAGGGGGCTGGAAGAGAGAGGCCAAGGTACTCTTTTCCTTCTTCTTTCCCTCCCAGCTCCTCTGGTATTGACTGTCTCCTTGGTGGTTGCCTCTCCTGCCATTCTGATCCCTGGGCTCTGGTCACATCACCTGCTCAGCTTTGCTCCTCCAACATAGGAGTGGGAACAGCTTATTGTCATTGCTTATCTGTGGGATACTCAGCATCCTCTGTTGGGCTCTCAGCTCTTATCTCACCTGCATAACCTGTTTGCTTGCATTAAATTCCTTCTGTAAGATGTACTTAACAGTGACTTCAGTTCTCCTGGTAGGCCCTTGGCCAACACCAAGTCCAAGCTGAGATTTGAAGGATGAATTATTTAGGAGAGGGTGGAGGAGGACTAATGTGCCAAGGGCTAATGCTGAGCAGGGTAGGCAGATCTTGCCTCTTTGGAGCCCCCAGTCAGATGGAAGAGGCAGACATCAGTCAGTTCACCACTCACATACCTAAATGATGACAAACAAGGGTCAATGTATGAAGGGAAAGTAGGATGGCTTTAGAGGGGACATCTAATCCAGTATAAAGTGTCATTAGAGCTCCCTGAGGAGTGATTCTGAGCTGAGCAATGAGACCTGAACTAGGATATCTAACCCAGTGGAGGCACTCCAAAGACAGGATGAGTCATATGCAGAAGTCCTGATGTAGGAGGGAGCTCTCAGGGGTCTGAAAGGAGGTCAATGTGACTAGTACCAGCAGCCCTAGTACAGGGCTCCATCAGGGGCAGAAAGGAGAGGCAGAAGGCAGGTTGTACAGGCAGGGTCTTATGGGGTTGGGGTTTGGGGAAAGCAGTCAGGTGATAGGGTTTTTTTGGAACCAAAGGGAAGATAGTCTAGGCTAGAAGCCATGTAAGGAAGGCCTTAGTTGGGCCACAGGAGATCAGGGACAGATGACACCCAACTCCAAACCCTGTCTTGAGATTTGAGCAACCAGTGTGCTTTTCAAGAAGTGAGATAGCACAGACACTCAGAGACCAAGAACTGCAGGATTCAGACACCAGAAGAAGTTTCTAGATGTTTACAGCCACACAGGGGCCTGCCAGCCTTAAAGAAGCCCTTGAACTTAATGATGGATAGCCAGAATGAAGGATGGAGAAAACTCTAGCCATGACTGGGCAGAGGTCCTTAAGTTTCCTTTGCACTTACATGCAGACTAGAAGTCCAGAGCTGTTCACATCAGAATGCTAGGCACATTTGCTCAAAACACATGTTCCCCGTCCCCACCTCTGGAGACTCAGATGCAGTATTTCTGAAGAAGGACCTGGATCTGTATTTGTCAAAGCCCCCTGGAGATTTTTACGCACAGACAGGTTTAGCAACCAGTACTCAGTCTGATTCTTCAGTGGACAGCTGCCCCATGTCTTGTTTGTGGTGTAATCCTTGCTCCCTCCACACTGCATCCCTCTCTCTGCTCTTGCTCACTTCCGGGGCCATTATAAATCCCTGGTTCAGAAATGCCGGGTTTAGCAGCAACTTCTTACTTGACACATCCCCAAAAGCAAGGGAATCAAGAGCAAAAATAAACTATTGGGAACTCATCAAGATTAAAAGCTTCTGCACGGCAAAGGAAACAATTCATAAAACTAATAGGCAGCCAACGGAATGGGAAAAGATAGTTGCAAATGACATATCAGATAAAGTGTTAATATCCAAAATCTATAAGGAACTCATCAAACTCCACACCCGAAAAACAAACAACCCAGTGAAGAAATGGGCAGAAGATATGAACAGACACTTCTCCAAAAAGGAGATTCAGAGGGCCAACAGACACATGAAACAATGCTCAGCATCCCTCCTCATCAGGGAAGTACAAATCAAAACCACACTGAGATACCACCTCATGCCAGTCAGAGTGGCTAAAATGAGCAAATCAGAGAACTCTAGATGCTGGCGAGGATGTGGAGAAACGGGCACCCTCCTACACTCTTGGTGGGAATGTAAACTGGTACAGCCCCTCTGGAAAACAGTGTGGAGGTTTCTCAAAAAGTTAACAATAGAACTCCCCTATGACCCAGCAATAGCACTGCTAGGAATTTACCCAAGGGATATAGGAATGCTGATGCATAGGAGCACATGTACCCCAATGTTCATAGCAGCACTCTCAACAATAGCCAAAAAATGGAAAGAGCCTAAGTGTCCATCAACAGACTAATGGATCAAGAAGATGTGGTTTATCTATACGATGGAATACTATATGGCAATGAGAAACAATGAAATCTGGCCATGTGTAGCAACATGGATGGACCTTGAGGGTGTTATACTAAGTGAAATAAGTCAGGCAGAGAAGGACAGCTACCGTATGTTTGCATGTATAGGAGGATTAGGGGGAACTTAATGGAGGACCGCGGGGGAGAAGAAGGGGGGAAATAGTGGGGGAGGGGGAGAGAGGCAAACCATGAGAGACTCTTGAATGCCGAGAACAAACTGAGGACTGATGGGGGTGGGGGGAAGGAGGGAGATGGGCATGGAGGAGGGCACTTGTGGGGATGAGCACTGGGTGTTATATGGAAACCAACTTGACAATAAACTATTTGTAAAAAAAAAAAAAAACAAAGAAAGAAAGAAAGAAATCCTGGCTTTGTGCTGTGATTCCTTCTGGGATGGCTGTGCCTGTGCCCATTGCCTTTGTTGTTGTTGATGTTGCTGTTGTGATGGTGGCAACAGCTTCTTGTGAGAAAAAACTTTGACAGGGGAGTACAGGGCCTGTAGATCTCAGCATGTTGTGAATGCCCTTCTAGACCCTCTGTAACCTATGTTGTGGCTTCTGAAACTTCTGAAGCACCAGATACCACCTGGCTAAGATGAGAACAGCTTAGAAAGCCAGATAGGTTGTTATCACTCATCAATGCCAGACAGACAGATGGCTCCATCCAGCCCACCCCCAACTGTAGGAGGTAGAGTTGCTTAGTTCCCACCTTACCTAAATCCTTTGTTTTCCTACTTTGGAGAACGTGGCGAATAGTCAGCTTAGAAAACAGCAGTAGGGACCATCCAGAAATGCAGAGGGGCATCAATGTTGGCATCTGGGGCACCCCCTGCCCTCCTCCCTCCATTGCCCCACCTTCTTAGAAGCCAGGGAAGTCCCCACTTGTAGGTGGTCTGGGAAGAATAGGTGGTGGGAGAATAAAGATGATATGCACAGGGACTGGGGCAATGGCACACACTTTTAGAACTCAAAATAGTGACTTTGGATTCCTGGGTCCTGATCTGAGCTCTTTGTCCCCCTGCAAGTCATTTATGTTTTGTTCATGCGTAAAATGGGGTGGTTGGCCTGTGTAACCTCTAAGCCTTAAAAAAAAAAAAAAAGATGTAAAGGTGTTTGTGCTCCTCGGCCTTGACCATTCTCACAGGAAAATAAAAGTCGATTATACAGGATGGTAGAGCTTCTGAAGGACACCCCGTGGCTGTGAGTGGAAACGTCACTGGCCTTAGAGGAGGGTTGACTTTTTTTGTTCAGAAGGCTGACTGCCTCGAATCAAGATCTCTGAGAAATGATTTCAGGAGCACCCGTGTGGAATAAAGGTTGGTGCTAACTCCCTGGGCTTCGGGCTAGTGTGCTGTGGCCAAGTCCACTGTAGATCAAAGATGCCAACATTGGGCCATCTTTTCAAGAGGGCTAAATGGTGCTGCCTGGCAACACCCATGTTGTCCCTGCTCATGGCTTGGCCACGCTGCCTATCCAGCCATGAAAATCAGAAGGAATTTTCATGAGATCTTCTATTATTCCAGAAACTAGGGAGAGGATGCATCAGTATTAGCACTGGGTGAGCACTGCATACCACTTGCTTGTCCCTTTAAGACAACCTGCCTTGCTGTGCTGGGGCAGGCTGTGTTTGGTTTGGGTATTGACACCAGGCGTTTTGACTCACAGCAGTCACCTCCTTCTTGTTTCTGTTTCATTAATTTTCATTAAGGCTTAAACAGCCATGCATGTGGCCTGGATTTGGGGAATCGGGGTGGATCTGGACAAGTAACAGTTCTTTAAGTTTTGCAGGCTATCTCTGAGCAGAGAAAGACCAGAGAGAAAAACTCTTCCCCCCCCCCCCCCGCCCCCTGTTTCACTGCTGTGTTAGTTGAAGCAATTTCAGTGGGATTAATTGACTGCCAGAATGATTTGCATTTTACTGCCCAGGTCTGCTCACTGGGTTAGAAGATGTCTTAAAAGCAGAAGGCCAAGTCTGCTGACAGCCTCAGAGACAGCAGGCCGCTCCACAAGGAAAGTGGACCAGCCATTCTCATTCTTTATAAATCGGTGGTGTAATAAGCCCCATGTGTTTCCAGCCGACCTGTTCTGTCTCCAAGAGTCAGGCTTTCTGTTTTTCCAGGGCCCAAGGAAGCAAGTAAGCCTGAGCAGAGGGGGGTAGTGGATGCTGAGTTTAAGAAAGCAAGAAAGCTGTGGTCTAGAAAAGACTGGACTTGGATAGCAACCCAGTAAGAATTTTCTCTGAAAGCTGGGTAGAAATCTAATCCATGTGTTGGTGCTGTTGAACTTATAAAAAGTTTATAGCTGTAAGGTCTTGTTGTCTGTAGCAGGGATTAGACCCTCCTGCTGGGAAAAGCAGGTAACATGAATGGGTGAAGTTGGTCAGGTGGCCACTGAAAGGAATTGAGCTCCTCTGGCCCATAGCAAGGCTTTGTGTGAATTAGGAAAAGGGGCCCCTTCCTCCCCATGGAAGCCAACTAGACCAGCTTTGATTTTAGTCCATCTGGGCCCCTCAGCAGACACAACCAAAGGCAATGTCTCCCTGACCTGAGAGGGGTGCTCCGCTTAACTCCAATGTTTATCAGGCAGGTGTATGGACCCAGCTTGCCAACTGCTTCTGATTAGTTTTTTGGGTTTTGTGGGGTTTGTTTCTTTGCTTTTTTGTTTCAGAATAAACTGGAAATCTGTGTGTGTGAAATATCACAAGTTTAAAATGTACGCTACCACTTCAATTTTTTGTTGCAGCTCACAGGCTCTGCTGCTATACCATAAAGGATTTACTAATTCACAGTCGCTACTACACACACACACACCTGAAACAAAAAAGGGTTAAGGATTCTGGGATTCTTTTCTTTGATTCTTAGTCTCAATGAGCACACTTTTGGAAAACAAACACAGGCATGAGCATGTTCAGATCAGTAAGGTGGAGACTGCTCTACTGCTCTTGAAGAGAGTAAAATCCCAAGGGAGTGAGATGCTGGGCTGCGTAAGAGAAGGGGTGTGTTAAGTGAGGCAAGCAGAGTTAACCAGGAGGGACAGTTCTGCTCCAGGTGGGTATTTTCGGTAGCCCATAATGAGCTTCACCTCATTAGTTGCCAGGCAGTCTAGAAGAATTCCAGGTGTTCACCCCTCCCCCCCCTGCCCCGGGGCCATTAAAACTTGGGAAGGGGAAGGAGGAATTCCTGGAGGGTGGCTGGCATGCCTGCTCCCAGTGGACAGAGCTCTGGGCAATACTATGAACTTCCCAGAGACCTGTGATGGCCAATTCCAGCCCTGACAGTGTTTGGTCTTCCCTGCTGAGCCCAGATTGAGTGCATAGAGACGGCTAATTAAACTCTGAACTGACAAACACACTGGAGAAGCTATCCTTTGAAGAGATCGCAAGGACAATTTCCTGTTTGCCAGTTTGCAACCCCAGATCTCATCATCATATGGGACTGTGTTAAATTTAACTAAGGCATGTGTTGGCACTCAGCGCTACTTCCTGTTTGCTGAAAGTTCTCATCATGGATTGGTGGTCATCTCTTTTCTTCTCTCATTTCATTTTCAGGTATGTGTGCTTTGGAGGGAGTGGGGAGGTAGGTCAGTCAAGCTTTAATGGCTAGTTAACCCCGAGTCTTTTTATAGGAATGTGTTCTGTTAAGAGAATAGATATATGTCCTTTTGTCCATATATGTATATATACACATGTATCCAGATTGGCATATCCATTTGATACGTAAACGCAGATACACATAATAAATACAGAAGTAGAGTTGACAATGAGGTTAGTTTGGTATGGGGCCTTTGTATGTCCTGTTCCGCCCCTGGGGTGACCAGTTGGTTCCCAAATAGTACTGGCAAATAGTGCATCTCATTGCCAACTAAGAGAACCAAATTCTTATCTTGGCTAAGTTAAGTCACATATGGTAGTCATTCAATAAAGATCAGGTTATTTGATTCTGAGATCACTGCATTTGTTTTTGAGTGGTAAGAAAAATAGATAA
Source organism: Hyaena hyaena (assembly GCF_003009895.1). Lineage (NCBI taxonomy): Eukaryota > Metazoa > Chordata > Mammalia > Carnivora > Hyaenidae > Hyaena > Hyaena hyaena. The sequence continues at coordinate 1,907,688 of NW_024080933.1, read as the reverse complement.
GTTCAAATTGAGAATTTACCCTCTATTGGACTGCTGGGAACACACCTACCAATGACTGGGTAAGTGGTGTTATTGAGGCAAGAGGAAGGCAGGGATAAACATAGCTGAATGGAGGGCCAAGTTGCATATGGTTGCTGATGACGGTATCAGGCAGAGGCAAAGGATAAATAGTGGGTCTCATAGACAAAAAAAAAAGTGCTAAATGACATTACTTCTAGATCTGTCATTTCTCCACTTTTTTCCAAGAACACCCAGACTGATTAAATGGCGAACTGGTAACTCTTAGCCCTGGTGCAGTCATTTCTCCCCTTCTGCCACATGATTTTACACACACAACACACATGCACACAGATGCTTCTCAAAATCCTGGGCACTGGGGTGGGAACAGCAGAATATAAACAGCCAGTAGACAAACATCCAGCTTCGAGAAGTTTCCAGTGCGGTGGACGAAGGAGGCTTATGTGTTACTTTTTTTCCCAATAAACTGCCTCATTATTCTTTTAGAAACAGGCAAGGCAGACAGTATTAAAAAATAATAGTTACTCCAACATTATCTTGACTAAATCTTTGTCAAAACTCAAACCGGAAGTTCTGCAGATTAAAAAAAAATTGGAGTATCAATATGAGCCCTGTATCTTTGATATCTATGTGAGCTTCTTTAGGAGTATAGGAGAGAAATCGGGAAAAAGGTAGAAAAGATTGAGCGTTTACCCACAGAGAGCTATGGCTAATTTAGCATGTTTTCCACTCGTGGGTCAGTTTGCTGGAGTGGCCAGAGGCTCTCACGTTCTAGCTACAGACATTTTACTGTGTTACTCTGTGCAAATCTCTTACACCTCTCTGAGTTCTATCTTCATCATCTGCAAAATGTGTTAATAACAGTGACCTTACAGAGTTATTCATGTTAAAAGGGAAAACAAATAACCTTACCTTGTACAGTACTCCCTAAACCTTACAGTGTGGGGTGTGGAGACCCACTGACCTGGGTTCAGATGCTGGCTCTCCAGCTGTCCATTTCTCAACTGGAAAGCTGTGCTGATAATACATGTCATTGTGAGGAGTGAGGCAGTGTATGCAGAAGAGTACAGTGCAAGGTCTGGCTTAGAATGAATTTTTTATAAGTCTGGAATTTTAAATATAATTCATTCTAACAAGCCTCTTATTACCACCACTGATGCCCACTACTCAGACCTCCCACTAGCTGATGGATGCTTCCAGTGACTTTCTGGACCTTCCCAAAGCAGACCCTTAAGTTCAGCATCCCCTCTCCTTGGAGGCCCTGATATGAGAAGGTTCTAAACCATCCAGTCACTCCAAAACATGCCATAACCCCTCCCCCCTAGAGGAAAGAGCCCCATAACCCTTGCACAATCGGAGACCCATGTCAGGAGAATGGCCAGGAGCTTCCTGCCGAAACCCGAGGGCATGGCAGGTTTACAGAGGCCCTTCATTAAGATGAGTTATGAACTTGTGGGTCTCTCTGGCTCTATTTGGCCCAGGCTAGGAGTCTGAGGCCCAGCTGGCCCCCTGCCGGCACTGCCTGAAACCCTCTTCCTCTCCTCCCCTCCCAGGCTCCTTCCTACCCTGCTGTGTACCCCCTACCCTTGTTTAATGAAAAAGAAAGCCATCAACCCCTCCTGGAGGTCCCCAGAGCAAGAGGTAGAGTTCATCCTGAGAAAATTCTTTCTTGTAAGTGGCAGGCACCTGGCTGAGGAGGCCTGCCCCAGACCCTTTGTGATGTGTGCTGAGCCCTCTCCCTTCTTCCCTCTCTCCCCCCAGGCCATTTACAAGTCCATCCAGCCAGGGGGGAGGGGAGCCATGGGGGTGGGAGGAAGCAGCCCTAGCCTTCGAGCTGGCTGTGCATTTATTCCCATCCTCAGCCACAGGTCAGAGGTTATCCCGTCAGCTCCTCCAGTGTGCCTGGCTTTTTATGTTTTTGCTTTTTTTCTTTAAAACCGTGAAATATGATAAATGGTTGTTCAGAGAAGCCAAGCACAAATGCTCTCTGGAGCAGTGGTTCTTAAATGTTAATGTGCTTACAAATCACCAGGGAATCTGGGCTTTGCAGGGAAAACCTCCAGCACAAAGGTGACATTTGGTGGCAGCCAGCTGAGGATTCCAAGGGCTCATCTGCAGCATGAGGGATGGGAGGTAGACACTAACAACGTCTCCCCACCTGGCCACAGAGGTGGCTGTATGGCAGAATGGAGAGTCACTGACAGATCAGAGAGCTGGGAGGTTTGTGAAAATAACTTCCCCAAGAGAGTTTTAAAAATAGAAGAGGAAACTAATATTTACTGAGGGTGAACCGTGTCTGCGCTTTATAGCTTTTGCCAGGGAGACAATAACACCGTGGTACCTGTGTGGTTTTGGAGCTGGACTGCCCGGGATCAAGTCTAGCTCTGTCACTCTCTAACGGGATCTTGGGCAAGTTATCTCCTGTCTCCCAGCTTGAGACTCTTTGTCTTTACAATGATTATGGTGATGGGTATGCCTATGTCACGGCATTATTTTACTGGAGGTTAAATGAGATACTATGTAAAAGCACTTAGCACAACGTTTGGCACATAAACACTCCATAAACATTCTGTGTCATCATCATCATCATCATCAACATAATCACCACCTTCTCCTAGGACCTCAAAGCTTGCAATCCTGTCTGACTCTGCCCTCTCTGGTCAGTGGGAGCCTATTTTTCAGCTGAAAGAATTAAAATTCTCTGTATCCAGGAACATATGGATAAGAAGCACAGCTTCTTTGTTTAGTGGAGGCTGTGAGAACTGAAAACAGAGAAGCTGAAAGGAGTCCTGTGCTCCAAGGCCTCAGTGAGCTTTTACTTCTCTGGTTTACATATCCACTGGGGCAAACCCTCGCCTGACAGCCTTGGGTGCCATTAAGTATGTGCTCTCCCTCATGGAAAAGGGGGGAATGATCAGCGAGTCATTGCCTGTTAACAGCAGTATAAGGGACAAGGACCTGCTTTCCCTCCCCCAACCCCCGCCCCACCACTCTCTCCTTCCCTTCTCTTTCCTGTTTAGAAAGTCAAAGGTGAAGGCTGATTCTGGGAAGCTGTGCTTTTTCTGATATTCAGAGTGCCGTGCCATTAAACTTGAAATCTGGAGCCAAGGGGCTCTCCTGCGTGGCTTAGTAGGTTAAGTATCCATCTCTTGGGTTTTGACTCAGGTTATGATCTGACAGTTCAGGAGTTACGGTTCCTGAGTTCAAGTCCTGCATCAGGCTCTGCACTCTGAGTGCAGAGCCTCCTTGGGATTCTCTCTCTTTCCCTCTCTCTCTGCCCCTCCCCTGCTCTCTCTCTCTCTCTTTCTTTCTCTCTCTCAAAATAAATACATAAAGTTTAAAAAAAAAAAAACTGTAAGAAAGAGAGAAATCTGGAACTAAGAAGAAGGATTTTGGGTTTGAACTATGACATTGAAACTAATTAATTCTCCCAAGCCTTCATATCTGTATCTTTTGAACAGAAAAGGTAAAGGGAGCATCTACTAGACCATAAGCAACTTGAGGGCAAGGAATGTATCTTTCTTTTTTTAACTTATTTTAACTTATTTCACTCAGAAGGTCCAGTGCAATGTATGCCACACTATTAGCATTCAGTGTGTATCTGAGAGAATGCATGCTGTTACCTTACTGAGCTGTCACAGCTACCTTTGCCCACTTCTTTTTGCTGCTTTTAGGAGAAAGAGGAGGGGTAAAGAAAGGAAAGTGACAGGAAGGGACAGCATGAAGAAGGAAGGAAGGAAGAGGACAGCAGGCTGAAGCAGGAAGAGCTCCAGAGTCGGGGGAGGTCTGCCATTTAGTACACACTAGGTCTGTGACTTCTACTTGGCCATTTGACTGATCTGATTCTCAGGCTTCTCATCTGTAAGATGGGAGTAAAAACATTCATTTTACTAGTAGTATGTATCTCAGGAGAAATATACTTGTGGAGGCAGCCCCCAGATGTCCTTGGGTGCAGTAGGTACCAAATGGTATGATATCGAATGTGTAGGTATAGATCTCTATCTTTGGTTAGGTTTATTCCTAGATACCCCCTCACGCCAGTCAGAGTGGCTAAAATGAGCCAATCAGAGAACTCTAGATGCTGGCGAGGATGTGGAGACATGGGCACCCTCCTACACTGTGGGTGGGAATGTAAACTGGTGCAGCCCCTCTGGAAAACAGTGTGGAGGTTTCTCAAAAAATTAACAACAGAACTCCCCTAGGACCCAGCAATAGCACTGCTAGGAATTTACCCAAGGGATCCAGGAGTGCTGATGCATAGGGGCACATGTACCCCAATGTTCATAGCAGCACTCTCCACAATAGCCAAAACATGGAAAGAGCCTAAATGTCTTATCAACAGACGAATGGATCAAGAAGATGTGGTTCATCTATACAATGGAATCCTACATGGCAATGAGAGAGAATGAAATCTGGCCATGTGTAGCAACATGGATGGAACTCAAGGGTATTATGCTGAGCGAAATAAATCAGGCAGAGAAGGACAGATACCATATGTTTGCATATATAGGAGGATTAGGAGGAACTTAATGGAGGACCATGGGGGAGAAGAAGGGGCGGAAAATAGTGGGGGAGAGGGAGGGAGGCAAACCATGAGACACTCTTGAATGCTGAGAACAAACTGAGGACTGACGGGGGTGGTGGGAGGAGAAGGGGGGAGATGGGCATGGAGGAGGGCACTTGTGGGGGTGAGCACTGGGTGTTATATGGAAACCAACTCACCAATAAACTATTAAAGAGAATAAAAAGTCATAAAAATTAAAAAAATTAAAAACGGTATGATATCTGAAGGTGGAGAGGAAAAGAGAAGCTAAGAAAATAGGAAGAAGGCAAATATGAAACAGGAGAAGCAAAAGGAGAGAAAAGGAGAGGTTTGGGTTTTTTGCTTCAAAATACAGTCAGTTCCTGCTGTTTCTAGCCAGTATGGGTTGGCCTTGGACCTGAGAAGTCCTTGCACTTGGATACCCCCTATTGCTGAATCCTGTATATTTTAATCTGAGGTGATTCGATTGAAGCAGTGGACAGTTGTAGTCAGGACTGGGTTATGCATGCACAGGTTACAGATCCTAGAGGGAAGCCAAATGCAGAGAGGATCCCAGACCCTGCTCCTAGAAAGTTAAATGAGGTTTCCTGGGATTCTGCACCTTACATAGGCTGTTTTAATCCTGCATGGGCTGGAGACCATGATTGTCAGTTGGCCCGGCAAGCCAAGCAACAAACTGGTTCTGTGGACAAAGAGGCACAACCTAAGAAAAATACACCTGGGAAGTATTATTTTTCTAAATAACTTTTAATATTTTTACAATGACAATTTCTTTATTAATAATTAAGGAAGTTCTGGGCACTCAATCTGAAAATTTTGGAAAATGTAAAAAAGAATACCTAAGCTCATCATGAGCTAATCCACCATAGACTTTTTGCTATGTGTTCCTTCATATGTGTACACATGCACCTTGGTTTTGGGGTGAGAGCATATCTTTTATTATCCTCTAAGGACTTCAATAGGCTTCCCAAGACCCATCAGTTCAATAATATTTCTTTGACTATATATGAAGTCCTGAACTAGACTCTGATTAGCTTTTCTCCAGTCTGAAGTTAAAAAGAATATTCTTGGGAAATTTTGTTAATTGCAATATTCTCTAATTTATTCTAGAATTTCCAAAGACTAGACTTTCTAGGCATTGAGTTATAAATATGTTTTCTATTACTGTTAGCCTCTCAAGACAAATTTCCTCTGCACTGTCTCTTCTCTTAGAGTAAGTAAGAGAGCAGGAAAAACCCAATTTTGATTATTTTATTATTCTAGATGGGTTCTAGAAAAGAGAGTTTTAGTAAGCTAGAGAGAGACGTAGGGGAAAAAAGGAGAATGTAGGGAAGGGGGAAGGAAGAAGAGACATAAGACACAGATAGTAGAAGACGGCAGGCAGAGAGGTGAAAGGGAATCTGTGATGGTTCCTTCCTCTGCTGTAGGACCTGCATAGTCAGCTGATACTTATGCCAGCCCTACATAATAATCACAGCCTCCTGACCTGAACAAATCCTAGCCCTAATACATGCTCTCTTTGATCTCTCTGAAGTCTGAAAAAGACCCCCAATCCCCTTGACCTTTGAATAACACTCTTCATAAACGATTGGGGAAATTCAATTTATCTTTTCTCCTGTAATCCCCTTGCAACTCCCTATGGCCAAGGTCAAACCAACCCAGCACCAGGGCCAGTGCCAGGCCTTTCCTCTTCTGAATGAAAACTTCCCTGAGGGTCCTGCCCTTTTTGGTGGGTCTTCTGCAGGGAACTCTTGCCCAGAGCACAAGGGGACTCTGCTTTGTTCAGCAACCTTCCTGGGATGCCCCTCACCACACTGCAGATTCTCAAAGAGCAGGGTAGAGTCACCAGCCTACCCTAAGATGCCAGTGCCTTTCCCTCTACCACTCTGATGGGGGATTTGTTGTAGGAAACCCCACAGAGACTAAATAGATAGAGCAATGGATCCATCAATAGAGAGGGAGGGAGGGAAGTTTGCACCTTATGGTACGTAATCGACTAGTTGACTCTTTCACTCAAGAAATTTCTATTGAAAGAGAAAAGATAAATATGTGAAGGTATGTGTGTGTTGATTAACTAGATGGGAAATCCTTTCTCAGTATATGTTTATCAAATTATCACATTGTACACCTTAAACATGTGATGATTTTATTTGTCTATTACATCTTAACAAAGCTGAAAAAAGTCCTTGTGCTTGGGGCTGCTGACTCTGGCTCCTCTGAGTTTGGAACCAAGGTGAGCCTTCTTTAAGGGGGAACATTTACACTGTTAAATGTTCTCTGTGGTGAGGCTGAAACTTCTTCCAGACGGACTAGACTGTGGCATTTTCCCTCAATACAAACCACGAGAGTGAGGTCTCAACATGGGATGGGTCCCCAGAGCTCTCTGGGTCCTGAGACACTGTGAGGATAAGCTAGCTGCTGGGAAGACAGAGGTTGTTCTCTGGAAATGTCACTGTTGACCTCTTAATCACCATCCCATGACTGGATTAAGTAGACTGAGAGCTCCACAAATTGAGCAGTTCTCACACAGGGAGTGGTTTCATAATGCACAAAACCCATTGCAGAAGGCCAGTGCCCAAGAAGGAGAGTCGGGGGGTGCCTGGGTGGCTCAGTCAGTGAAACATCTGATTGAACTCAGGTCATGATCTCATAGTTTGTGAGTTTGAGCCCCATGTTGGGCTCTGCACTGACAGCTGGGAGCCTGCTTGGGATTCTCACTCTCCCTCTCTCTTTCCATGTGCACTGTCTTGAGCTGTGCTCTCTCTCTCAAAAAAAAATAAATAAACTTAAAAAAAAAAAAAAAAGAAGAGAATCACAAACATAACACATCACTGAGAGGCTCTGCTTATGGCCAGGTCATGATTCATCTCCTGGGAATGATTGGTTGTATTCTCTTTGTTCTGCTTTTGGACCAGACACTTTGAGATGACGGGTGGGTTTAACATTTTAATCATCGTTTCTCATTCCACAAGGAAGTCTGAAGTAATTGTGACTTGGCTAGGAAGGGGTGGGGGGGGAGGGGATTGACTGATGCCAGGATTTTTATGTTATTTTTCTTGAACCAACTACAATAATCACATACTTGGGGAATAAGGTCTCTGCATCAGGGGTGAGTGAGTACCTGGAATTTTCTCTGTTGGTGTGTTTTTGGTGCTGCCTATGTATGTGTGTTTAAATCCTGGGAAATAATAAAAGCTGTGTCCTAAAATTATGTGAGGCTGAACACATTTGTTAAGAAATTCTCCCTCCCCAAACTCCAGAGCAAGGAAAGTTGTTTGCTTACATTTTAGCTATGTAGAGTGGGCTACATGAATGCTTTCTTTGCAGAACCCCCTCAAATCTATGAGGGGTTGCCTGAACTGGGTGCATGCCCAGAATAGTCCAGGCAGAAGCACAGGGCAGACTCGGCTTCTTATATACAGACAGAACAATGGAGGGAAAAATTGTCAATGACAGCACCCTCTTCAGAGTTCCCATTGCCCTTCATGCAAAGCCCTACATGATCTGGCTCTTTCCTGCCTCTTGGATCTTATCTAGCACTTTCCCTAGCCCTGCTAATCTGCTTTGGGTGCTTCTAACAAGCCAGGCTAGTCCTCATCTGCCTTTCCATTGGTTCTTCTCTGCCTTGGCCATTCTCATTCCACAAGCAGTTCTAAAGCAACCCCCCACCCCCACCCAGGTGAGGCAGGCTCTTCCCCCATTGGCATTTAGAGCCTTGCTACTCAAGTGTGGTCCAGGGACCAGCAACATCAATATTACTTGAAAGGTTGTCAGAAACACAGTCTCAGGCCCCACTCAGACCTTCTGAATCAGAATCTGCATTGAAACAAGATCCCCAGAGGATTCCATCCATGTGAAAGTGTGAGAAGCCCTGAGTTAGAACTCTGGCTTTAAAGTCACACCTCCCTGTCCCCTTAGAGACCTTCCCTGAGTATCAGAGCCCCGCAATCAGAACCCACACACACACTGATAACTGTCGCTTCTTTCCTGCCATGTCCTAGCTTGCTCTCTTCAGAGTACTTATTAGAATGTGACATTTCTATTTTACTTTCAGTGTGTCTGTGCGTCTGGAGTCTTTGAAGTCTCAGTAGGACCATGAAAATTATCTTGTTAGTTTACCTGACTGCTCTCAGGATCTGGACCAATGTGTGACACATAACCAGAGGGGAGCCCTGGGGACCTATCCCACATCGGGCCCTGACTCTCACTGTTTGCAACAAGGCTGACTAAGGGAAATGCCACAGTCTGCTTCCTCTGGAAGAAGTTTCAGCCTCACTGCAGAGAACACTTGACATTGTTAATGGTCTCCCTTAAAGAAGACTCACCTCAGTTCCAAACCCAGAGGAGCCAGAGTCAGCAGCCCCAAGCATGATCACTTTAATTCAAATTCCATACTTCAGCCTAACTCCTTAGGAGGTGCTAGAGGAAAGGGTGACCCTGAAGACCTCAGCAAAGTTACTTACCTCTCCAACATTCTGCTTCTTCGACTGTAAAATTGGATTACTGGTCGTGCTTACTTTTGAGGGTCTGTTTTAGGAGTAAATGAGTTATTATATAAAAAAAAACTTTCAGACAATACCTGGAATGTGGAAATACTCAGTAGACACTAGCTGTTAGTAGTAGTATTACTACTAACTATTATTTGTTAGTTAGTATTACTACTACTATTATTTGTGTCATTTGGTGTATTACTCAAAATTCCTAATCTCAAGCTATAGAATCAGATTTAGCTGATTTGTGCAGAAAAGGAATGCATTAAAAATGATACTAGTTGGCCTACAGAATTTCCCAGAGAGATGGGAAATGAGACCTGGAAACCACCCAGGCAGAAACAACACCCAAAATCACCCTGGAGACTTGCCCTGAGGGCAACACTGCTACTGCTACCCGGCTGTGGAGGTGGGTGGTGCACACCACTGCCCGCTCCAGCCACTGCTCCCCCAGGACACTGTCTTGCCCAGCCTCTGAAAATGATTCTTCTAAATCACCATTTCTTCAAGGAACATACTCCTCATTCACCTGTGGATGACCTCTGTCTGATTGGTACAGCCTTGAGGACATGTCTCTATAATTACTGCAAGGGAGTCCAGGAAGCAAATATCTGACATTATCTGGTAGAAGGGGGCTTTGCCTCCCAGCAAAACTCAAAATAAGGAGATTTCCTCAAATGTTGGAAGAAGGATGGGCTTGGGCATGATGGTGACCATCACGTATACAGGCCTCAGCCCCCCACCCCTTTTGAGGTGCTGGTGCTTCTGGAAGTACAGAGAACTAGGAGATACAGCTCCTCTCACTCCCAAGGAGAAAGCAAGGTACCTGAGAGACTGGGAAAGGGGAGGCTGCAGTGTAAGAAAAGGAGTTTTAGACTAAAAGCCTAATAGGATGTGAAAGATCGGGTCTGAAGGATAAATTTCCATTGTTTACATGCCCCCCGCACTGCATGAGCATTTACCAATAAATATTAAATGAATGTGCTGTAATTACTGGATGAACCCTCTGGCCACCTGGCGCCACCGCTGTGTTGGAGGTACGCTGGGGTCTGCTGTGGAGGCTGGCAGTGTTTCAGCGAGAGGAAACACAAGAGTGTTTCACTAGAGCAGTTTGTGCTGCTTGCAGGGTGCAGCGCCGATAAGCAAGAGGGAGGTTGTTGGAGGCTGAGAATGGCCAGAGGCAACAGGAAGAGCATGCAGACACTCAGACCAGGGTTGGGCATAATGTTGCTCAAGACATTATTCTGGCCAGTGACCCAGCCTCACAGGTGATCTGGGGTGAGTTTTATCTTTCCTGGCTGGACTCTCACTGCTCTGTGCTGACCCCTGCCCAGCTGGAGTCTGGGAATATCCCTCACCCTCTCCCTGGAGGGCTATTTATCAGGATGATAAAACCTCTACAGACAGGCTGTGCCTAGCGTGGTGGCTCTGTTTGATCCACCTGAGAGTCTTCACCTTTGAATAATAAGTCACCTCTTCATTTGTACTCACCTTTCATCACAGTCCCCTTAGAACTGGAGAGACCTGATGTGAATAATGGAAGAGTTGATTTTATACAGAACCATACATGCCTTAAGTCATTTGCTCCTTTCAACCCCTTGAGGAAGGGCCAGCAGATATTTATATACCTCATGTGATAGATGAGGGAGACACCTGGGGTTCAGGAAGCTTCTGTGACTTAAAGTCACACAGCAGTAAGTAAAGACTCAGGTGTCTTACCTCCTAGTCCAGTGCTAGCGCACCTTGTGTGGAGACAGGTCAGTGCAGGAGATAGGAAAGCATTATCCTTGGGAGCCTTGGGACCAGACTCAGACAGCTGAGGTTGCTGTAAAGGTTAAAGAGGACAGAACAGTTAGCACGGAGCAGCCAAATGACAGCACTCAATAATACTCTTATTCTTCATTTTTTTATTAAAAAGATATTTTTTAATGTTTATTTATTTTTGAGAGAGAGAGAGTGTGAGCAGAGGAGGGGCAGAGAGAGAGGGAGACACAGAACTCAAAGCAGGCTCCAGGCTCTGAATCGTCAGCACAGAGTCCCATATAGGGCTCAAACTCACAAACTGTGAGATCATGACCTGAGCCGAAGTTGAATGCTTAACCAGTTGAGCCACCCAGGTGCCCCTCCTATTCTTCATGTTTCTCAGTATTCTCTGCTGTTTTCTGGCACACATTCAATCCTCTACACCACCACCACACCTCCATACTGCAGAAAGCCCCCTCTATCTTGATCCAGTACTTCTATGTGGGAGCCATCTTCCTCTCCCTCTCACCAGTTTCTGGAATATGGAGGTAGTAATTCTCATAGCTGTTAATAAATGACTCTTTTTTTGCTCTTTGGGGATCAAAAGTGAGCTATTGTTCTAGTCCTAACTTAAGCCAACTTAGATCCAAGAAACATCAAAGGGAGCTTTTGTTACCTTCTAGCATTTCCCTGTGACATTCTGAGAACCCTGCACCTGTCATTTCCCCCTTTCTCCTCTAACCATAGTGACCCAACACCCTTCCTCTGCCTGCCCCATCCACCATTCCACCAGCTCACACAAGGAATGGAGTAGGCAAGAAGAGCTGTTTCCTGAACAAGAGGCCAAGTCAGTTGTAGTGGTAACTCAAGAACACACAGCCTGTGTGATGGAAAGAGACAAGGCAGGCAGTTTCCATTCCAGCTGCAGCCCTGGAGTCTAGGCTCACCCCCAGCAATAATTCTCAGTCAAAGGGGTACTGCAGAAACCCCTGCTAACGGGGAGACTCATGCTAGGGGAAAACGGAGAGCACCAAGTGTTCTAAAGGGATGGGGCTTCATCAGAGGGACTGCAGCCTACAGAATATGTCTAGAGTGAGAAAAAGCCCTCCTCTGATGCCCTTTTCGAGGATTGCCATTTGTCTCTCTGCATGCCCCCTACCCGGTAATCAGTGTCTTATGGACTCCCTTTCCAGAAAAGGCTCCTTCTCCTTCCTTATGTTCCACACAACAAGACTTTAATTAAACTCTGGGTTTCTCCTGCTGCTACTTCACAGAACAGTGAAATATAGTTGGAGGTATTGGATTATGCAGAAATGATTTTATCTGTTGCTTCGGCTTATAAAGAAGAAGAAAATGAGCACAGTCTCTGGTTTTGTGTCAGCGACATGGGCTTCTATCAGTGCTGAAATGAACATACACCTGCAAGATTAAGTGTACTAAAGACTTTTTGACCGTGATGATGGCTACATATATCGAGAACTATCTATGTGCCATCATCAAGCACCATCTCAAGACCCATCTCGTATCAGCCTCACAATTATCTAACCTGTAAGATGACTTCTCTTCGAAGTAACACTTTACAAATGGGGAACTGAAGCTTTTGTACATTAAATAGCTTGCCCGAGGACATACAGCTAGCCAGGATTCAAGCTCTTGCGCTGGCACCAAAGCCCAAGTGTCTAATTGCTAAACATGCTTTCTCTTATGGAAGCAGGTTGGTGATGAGTGGCTCAGCAGCATGGGATTCTAAAAAATGTGTAAGGACAGTTTGAAAGTTGGGGCATCAGGCTTTTTTTCTTTTTCTTTGGAGGAAAAGATATGGAGAAAGTCCAGGCACGCATTGGTGGATGTAACACAATGGCATTCAGGTGATGGCATTGGGAACTCAAGTGATGAATCTGGCCTTTGCATCTTTAAATACCTCAGAAGGTCAGATTAGCACAGAAACCCTGATGCTGAACCGAACACTTGGTCCTCCCAGTTGGCAAACATTAGCTGGTTGAAATACTTCCTGATGGAAATACCGATAACATGCTGACAAAAGTTCAGACTTGTTTCTAAAGGTCATCTCAACCAACGGAGCAATTAGTTCAAGTTTGCCTTTTGCTTTTCCCTGGCGAGAGTTTTAGCCGAAACCTCAAATTTTAGTCCTCCTTGCAACATATGATCAGTGGCGGGAAACAGCCTGAGACTGTACCTCATACAGAATGTGCAGTGATCAAAGTTTCTCTTCATCTGTGCCAGAAGAAGAGTTAGACATTCCAACTGGGGCGCAGAAACAGACAGCAGCATCTCCAGGGGGAATCTCTTCCTTGGGATGCTCCCTGAACCCCAGAGACATCAAGGGCCCTCCTGCACATAGTGTGTGGATACTGCAAGCCCTACAGTGCCACTGTGTGCCCCTGTCCCTTCTGCATCACCTGCCACCTTCAGTGTGGAATCTGCTTCAACTTTCATCTTACCCGCATCTCTTTTCCCTTCCTTTTCTATTATCATTGCCGCTGCCCTCTTTCACACCCCCTAACCTTCTGCCCAGCCTGCTACAGCTACTCTGTCTTCATCCCACCTTTCTGCGCCTCCTCATAGGCAGGTGGAGTGGCCTTTCTAAAACCCCCATCTGACCTTGACTTAATTCTGCTTAAATTCTTTCAGAATTCCCCACTGCTCTCAGAATAAAGCCCAAATTCTGGACTGGACACATCCCTGTTTGCTTCTCTGTCCTCATGTGTTTACTCTTCACATTATTTTTTCCCCTCTCACTCTGTCTGCTTCCATTGACCCTTGTCAAACCCCGACTAGCCCATACTCTCTTACACATTTATGGGTTATATTGCCTCCACCTGCAATCATCTTAATTACTCATGAAGTATGCAAAGTGGACGTTGGACATCTTTCTCCCAGGCTCCCAAGCCCCCTGGGACCACCCCTACAAGTCGGAGTTCCTCAGGGACCCAGGGCAGGGGCTCGCTCTCTCTGCAGTGAATTGCATAGAACCTGGTACATGGTCAATGCTACAAGCCACCAGTGGAACAAATGAGGACCGAATGCACCTTCGATGTTGCTGCTCAGTCTGTTGACTGGTCCTAAAGTGACTGTAATGGCAAATCTGCCTGGAGCTGGTTAGGACGCTCCATGTCCTCTTCACGTGCCTCACCTGCCAGCCGGATGTGACTCTTCTGCTCTTCGTTATAGGAGAGCATTGAGAAGTCAGTCCCTGGCCATGATAGGTGGTCTCTGAAACTGAGCTTAAATTCAGCTCCAGTGTCTGACACTGAGGATTTCCATTTCTCCTGATAACGCACCTCCTCTGTCAAATGGGGGTGGCGGTTATAACTCTTTCTAAGGGTTGTTGTAAGGATTCCTTGATGTAATTTACATAAAGCATATCACCTGTGTCTGGCTAGTCAGTCAAGATGTTGCTGCTATTCTTGCTGTTTCCTATCTGTGCCTTCTGCTCCATGGTAGCAGAGTTTATGCTGTCCGCTTGTTTCTCCTGTATGTTGTAGCAGCTAAATACAAACCCAGCAAACTTATTAATTGAAACTGAATTGACCCTGAGCTACTGGATGTTAGAAGGTAACCTTTCTCGATGTGGAGAAACGGGCACCCTCCTACACTGTTGGTGGGAATGTAAACTGGTTCAGCCCCTCTGGAAAACAGTGTGGAGGTTCCTCAGGAAACTAAAAATAGAACTCCCCTATGACCCAGCAATAGCACTGCTAGGAATTTACCCAAGGGATACAGAAATGCTGAGGCATAGGAGCACATGTACCCCAATGTTCATAGCAGCACTCTCCACAATAGCTAAAACATGGAAAGAGCCTAAGTGTCCATCAACAGATGAATGGATCAAGAAGATGTGGTTTATCTATACCATGGAATACTACATGGCAATGAGAAACAATGAAATCTGGCCATGTGTAGCAACATGGATGGACCTTGAGGGTGTCATGCTGAGTGAAATAAGTCAGGCAGAGAAGGACAAATACCATATGTTTGCACGTATAGGAGGATTAGGAGGAACTTAACTGAGGAACAAGGGGGAGAAGAAGGGCAGAAATGGTGGGGGAAAGGGAGAGAGGCAAACCATGAGAGACTCTTGAATGCTGAAAAAAAACTGAGGACTGATGGATGTGGGGGGGAGGAGGGATGGGCATGGAGGAGGACACTTGTGGGGATGAGCACTGTGTGTTATGTGGAAACTAATTTGACAATAAACTATTTGTAAAAAAAAAAAAAAAAGAAGGTTACCTTTCTCTAGGATCATAAGAAAAGGATTGTGATCTTTTTTTGAGACTTTTAAAATTTGCATGTTAGTAGGATTTCCCCCTAATAAGCAGGGTAGAAGCTCTATGGCAACTCTTCTCCAGCTGAGTGGACTGTGAGTGGGCTATATGCACAAACGTGTGCTGGGTGTGCTCTGACATAGTCCCCTCACTTGCCTGTCTCATCAGACACCTCACTGCCTGGACCTCATTGATTTAAACCTTTAGAGACTTGGTTTTGCTGCACAAGGGGCATCCTAAGAAGCAGTCCTGAAACTTGCCAGGACAGTGGCCTTTCAAAGGGTATTGTCGGGACATTGTTGTTTTGAAACTCACAGAAGAAATTCTTTCCAGCTTTTGGTTGTCAGAAAGGACTTTATTTCTATAGAGGGAATTGCTATGTTTTGAACGTTTGTTATCTTCCTTTACTTTGGCCACTAGGAAGCTCAGAGTATAACTCAGTCTACCTTAAACAAGTCCCTCTGGTGATCAATACTGTCTTCTAACTTTACTCCAGACTTCATCTTAGTGCCTTACCTTAGTTTCCTTTTACTTTGGTCTCTTTACCTCAGCACCTAGCTCAGTGCCAGGCCCGTAATAATTATTAACCACATTCTGTTTCTCAAAGTCTGTTACCAATAGCCTACTCTTTATACTTTTTTCTATGAAAATATAAATATGGGACTTGCCTTTGGAAAATGGCAAGATATAAATGAAGAAACTTTGTTATTGACATTTTTTTTTCCTCTTTCCCTTGCTTTTTTCCTCCCTCATTGTCTCTCTTCTTAAAACATAGTGAGAGTTCCCTTAAAGTAGGATTTATTGTACTTTTACAGCCGAACAGGGAATATTCCTTACCAGCTTGACTGGTGGAAAATTTCCAAGCTGCACAGTTCACTAGTTTATATTACCTAATAGAGAGATAAATAAGCCATGATTCTTCTTAAGGACTGGCTTTTAATTAGATTTTTAATGGATCCTCTTTGACTTTCCCAAGCATAAGTACTGCTGTATTAGTTCATTATTGTGATTAAAAGCGGCTAATAATGATCATAACTAAATAATTTTCCTCAAGTGTTCCAGCCCGGTTTACTGCCCTATGCGTTCACATGAGCTGGCCTAAGCCTATCTCTTCTTCTGTGCAGTGCACAACAGAGCCACTGTTTTGTGTTGGAGGCAGGAAGCCTGCAGACACAGGAATGTGCAGGGGACAGAGAGCACGGTCTCTCAGAGTCATGTCTTTGTGTTTTATGGAGTGCTGCTCAAAACACCCTCCACCACATTCCTCTGACATCAGAGGCCCCTAAAAAACTTAACCCAACTGGACTATTTCCCCAGGACTCTAGTTAGGATGTAAGTTGGGAAGCCCAACCAGCTAGAGGTGTGTCAGTTTGCAAATGGCTGCTGCAAGGTTCGGCCACCATATTGGCCATGACGCTGAGAATTAAAACTTGAGGCCTCCTCCCACTGCCTGCCAGCTCTTTTACCTGAGAAATGTAGACATGAATGAATTGTCCCTGTGTATGAGGTAGGGAGGGGCCTATGTGAGGTAATTAGTCTTCATATATATAGAGAGAGAGTCATTGTGGAAAATTTTGAAAACTCCTAGAAGGGACAGACTAATGATCACTATTTGTTGTACTATTAATATTGCATGTTTGTTCTTGCCTTTTACAAAGTGTATATTTATCTCTACATTTTTTTTTCAGAAATGGTATCATGTTGTTGCCTCAGCAATATATCATGACCATTTTCCCATGTCATTAAATCATCTTCTATAAAATTGTTTAAGATCTGTAAAGTATGTCATTACATAGATATATCATAATTTAGTAATCTGTGACTATTTTTGGACATTTGAACAATTTTTGAGACTTATAAGCAGCATTGCTATTAATATCCTTTTAGAAATATATTTGAACACTACCATGATTTCTTCCATGGGTAAAATTTTTAGATGCCAGTCAAAGGGAGTGGAGAATTTTTATGCTTTTGCTAATGTTCTCCAACATGGAGAATTATCATTTTTATGATTAATATTCTTTTCTAAGTTTCAAGGCACAAAGAATGATAGTTGACTTAATTTAAGCTTTTGTTCTTCCATACAAGTCAGACTGAAATTTTTTTTATGCATTCCTTGGCTATTTGAATTTATTTTGTGGATTGCTTCTTCCTGTCCTTGGTCCATTCTGTGCTATGATGTTAATTTTGGTGTAATTACCATTTAAGGGATTCAGAGTGTCCTACTTTAAGAAAAAGTAAAGTAACTCACTGGCTGTATCACTTCATGCTTAAGGCCAGGATAGGATCAACTCTGGGTTTGGAATTAGGAAAATATGATACCACTGCAGTCAACTCCAGGAAAGTATATGCAACAAATTACAAACTACCCAAAGATACTTATAAATGCTATTGCCAGGTGATATTTGTGTTATTATAGTTACACCACATCTTAGTCCTGCCTCTCCCATTTACTTGCTTTGTGAACTTGGGCCAATGTCACCTCACCCCTCTGAGCCCGTTTCCTCATTTGCCAAATGATATGATGGCATTTATCTCACAGTTTTCTTTAGTAGTAAATGTGCTAAAGCTTATAAAACACAGCGCCTAACACAAAGATGGCAGTCATGAAAGACACTGATATTATCATTTAAGTGATTGTGCAGAATGATGTCCAATTTTCTTTAGAAACATGTCACTTTTGAGTAGTTTTTGTTTTGTTTTTAATTTTTAATGATTAGTTTTGATGTAACTGTTGGGGCTGCCCTCACCCTTCTTTCCTCTTTGCTGATAGGACAGGAAAGCAGGGAGAGGTACACGCTGTGTTAGAAGTTTTCCAGATCCCATGGAATGGGCCCTCTTGGGGGATTTGCAGATATCCCACCTTCATCCTGACCCACAATATCCTGGGAATAGAAGCATTCCCAGGACCCAAGGACATCTTGGAGGTTAGGGGGTGACTTGGCCTCCAAATGCCCCGCAATGAGTTGGATTCCTGATGTGGTCAGGTCAAAGGCCATGCTAAAAAGAGAATTGCTTTGGTGGTCAGCTCCTACAATTTATTCCCAAGGGAAGCAGTCTTAGAACTTCTAGGGATACCAGGACATTGGCTCAACTTGACACACACTTCCAAGGAGCCACCCAAGTGGAAGGTAATGGATTTATGAGGACTCTGGCATGAACCTTGGGCCTTGCTCTTTGTGATGGCTTTTACATTATTCATATGGGATGAAGTAGAGAGAATTTATTCTGCCTTTTTTTTTTTTTGTTCCAGTACCCTTTATGATACACTATACACAGTAGTAGTTGTAAAAACTGATGCTGAATGTTTATCTGGTTCTTGGAAAGGAGATTTGACTGTGTTTGAAGCTGGTTGGAGAAAGACATGAATTTCACTTCTTATGAACATCTAAGACTCTCTAAGGGATCTTTTTTGAGAATTTTAGGTAATATCGATAATTCCAGCTTTGAACCTCTCCACCAGTACCATATACAACTTGTAACCATGTGAACTTTGCTCCTCTGGGCTTCCATTTCTTCAAGGACAATAGTAATAATTTCCACGCCTTCTTCAAAGAAGTAGTTCTGAGAATAAAATTAAATAGTAGGAGTGAAATGTCAAAACTCATAGTGTCAAGATGAGCAGTTAGTCTGGGCTGGAGTTTTAAAACTACCAGGTAGAGCCTTTGAGGCTTTTATTTCGCCATCTTTAAAATGAAGAGTTTGAACTAGGTCAATCCCTAGAATATAGACAGGACTCCTAGAACTGAGTTAATATTGAAGGAAATCCAGCTTCACAGGTCAGATATGTTCACAAAGGGAGGAGTCTGCCCACCTTTATACCTGCATTCAGGCAGCAGTATTGCTCAGAATACAGGCAGCATTGCATAAAAAGTACATTAGATTTGGCAGCAGAAGATCTGGTTTCAAATCTTGACTGTCACTTTTTAGCTATATAACTAGAAATAAGGCATTTTACTTCTCTGGCCTCAGTTTCCATCTCTGTAAAAAAAAAAAAAAAGAAAAGAATAAACTATTAAAAAAAAGAAAAGAAAAGAAAGGCATAGTATATCTCCTGGGTTTTTGTAAGTGGAAAATAAGGTCATGTGTCCAAAAAGACTTGCATATTATAGGGCCTCACACATAGTGGGCACTCATTAATGTGACCACCATTGCTATTCTTGGACTAAAACGAAGAAGATACGTTTTCTGTTTCAGTCACCCAAAGAATCCAGAGGCAATGGCCAGACCCAGGAAGTATTCCAGTGGGCAGATTGTGTTCTGTCCCCCTGCCTTCCCTTCCCCACTTCAGTTAGGGTCCTTCCAGGAAGTCACAGGTGAGTTGTAACAGTTAAGTTTGGTCTTTAATAATCCAAGAAAGTGCATCTGCTTATCTTTTTAAAGGAGAGCAACAGAATCCTTTTTTTTTTTTTTCCTGGCACCAAGTAGAATGGAAAGGTGTTCCTTTGTAATGGGCTGGTTTTGTGCCTTAAACTCTTTCCTTATGAAAATAATTTACCCTGCTAATTACATCACATTAACCAACTACTCCCAGTATAGATTAAAGGGCTGCTTTTTCAAATCATTCCATAAATTAAAAGCAGTCCTCCCAGATACATGATTTCATGGATAAATGCTGCATTTGTGTTGTCAGAATTTATGTTGAGAGGAAATGGAGGAAATGTATCCTTAAAGAAATATTTTGCAGTAGTTGTTAACACCTTCCACTCCTGCGCTCTGCTTCTGGTACCGTAATATAAATGTGCAAGCTGTTAGCATGAGATGAACATTCCGGAGCTTCAGGGGCCACCTGCCTGCGTGGCTGGCTTGTTATTTAAATTCCCTTTGCACTTCACAGATTTAAATACTGCCAGCGTCCTGATTTATGGTGTCCACATCACACACATAAAACTTTCACTTGGATCTCCCTCTTTCTCACACATGAGAGGAAGTCAATTGTGGCCGCAGGTGGAATGGATTGTGGAACTAGTTGTCACCAGCAGGGTGTAAAGACCAGGCGAGAGCATCCAGAAGCCAGCTGGAATGTGGTAGTGTTTGTGAGTCTAGTTCTGACGAGTCTGTCTCTATGCCTTCCATCAGCCACAAAGGAATTAAGGGAACATGGGAGGACGGAAGGTGCAGAGACATACACTAGAAAAAAATTACGAGGGCTATCACCTGCCCCTGGTACGAAAGAAATCCACAGCCCCTCCTTCCAGAGATGGATCTCTTGAGATGCTGGGGAGCAATTCTGTAAAAGGAGATTAAGCTAAGTGACCTTGGAGAATACACAACTGACAGTCAAGGTCCCACATCTGTCACCATACCAAGTCGTGGCCCTCCATGCATAGCTGCCTCTGGAGCTCCATTGGCCCTGAGTATTTCAAACCCCCCTCCTCTGGGTATCTGCAGCGGCCAGTGTGCTAACTTGTCCAAGCATCATATTTTTTTTTTTTATTTATTTATTTTTTTTACAAATAGTTTATTGTCAAATTAGTTTCTACATAACACTCAGTGCTCATCCCCAAAGTGCCCTCCTTCATGCCCATCCCCCCTCCCCCCCACATCCATCAGTCCTCAG